>NW_027488618.1:600000-931688 GCF_050948215.1 Halictus rubicundus
TCCTATCCTATCCTCTATCCTATCCTCTATCATATCCTATCCTCTATCCTAAACGCTCCTCAATCCTATTCTATCCTCTATCCTATCCTATCCTCTATCCTATCCTATCCTATTATCAATCCTATCCTATCCTCTATCCTATCCTATCCTCTATCCTATCCTATCCTCTATCCTATCCTCTCCTCTATCCTATCCTATCCTCTATCCTATCCTATTCTCTATCCTATCCTATCATCTATCCTATTCTAACCTCTATCCTATCCTATCCTCTATCCTATCCTATCCAATTACCTATCCTATCCTCTATCCTATCCTATCCTCTATCCTATCCTATCCTCTATCCTATCCTATCCTCTATCCTATCCTATCCTCTATCCTATCCTATCCTCTATCGTATCCTATTCTATCCTCTATCCTATCCTATCCTCTATCCTATCCTATCCTATCCTCTATCCTATCCTATCCTCTATCCTATCCTATCCTCTATCCTATCCTCTCCTCTATCCTATCCTATCCTCTATCCTATCCTATACTCTATCCTCTATCCTATATTATCCTATCCTCTATCCTATCCTATCCTATCCTCTATCCTATCCTATCCTCTATCCTATCCTATCCTCTATCCTATCCTATCCTCTATCCTATCCTATCCTCTATCCTATCCTATCCTCTATCCTATCCTATCCTCTATCCTATCCTATCCTCTATCCTATCCTATCCTCTATCCTATCCTATCCTCTATCCTATCCTATCCTCTATCCTATCCAATCCTCTATCCTATCCTATACTCTATCCTCTATCCTATCCTACCCTCTTTCCTATCCTATCAACTATCCTATCCTATCTTCTATCCTATCCTTTCCTCTATCCTATCCTATCCTCTATCCTATCCTATCCTCTATCCGATCCTCTATCCCATCCTATCCTCTATCCTATTCTCTATCCTATCCTATCCTATCCCCTATCCTATCCTATCCTATCCTCTATCCTATCCTCTATCCTATCCTCTATCCTATCCTATCCTTTATCCTATCCTATCCTCTAATCTATCCTATTCTCTATCCTATACTATCCTCTATCCTATCCTATCCTCTATCCTATCCTATCCTCCATCCTATCCTCTATACCATCCTCTATCCTATCCTATCCTCTATCCGATCCTCTATCCTATCCTATCCTCTAGAATATCGTTTACTCTATCATATCCTATCCTCTATCCTATAATATCATCTATCCTATTCTATCCTCTATACTATCCTATCCTCTATCCTATCCTATCCTCTATAGTATCCTCTCCTTTATCCTATCCTATCCTCTACTCTATCCTATCCTCTATCCTATACTATCCTCTATCCTATCCTATCCTCTATCCTATTCTATCCTCTATCCGATCCTCTATCCTATCCTATCCTCTATCATATTTTATCCTCTATCCTATCCCATCCTCTATCCTATCCTATCATCTATCCTATCCTCTATCGTATCCTATCCTATCCTCTTTCCTATCCTATCCTCTATCCTATCCTATCCTCTATCCTATCCTATCCTCTATCCTATCCTCTATCCTATCCTATCCTTTATCCTATCCTATCCTCTATCCTATCCTATCCTCTATCCTATACTATCCTCTACCTTATCCTATCCTCTATCCTATCCAATTACCTATCCTATCCTCTATCCTATCCTGTCCTCTATCCTATCCTATCCTCTATCCGATCCTCTATCCTATCCTCTATCCTATCCTATCCTCTATCCTATCCTATCCTTTATCCTATCCTATCCTCTATCCCATCCTATCCTCTATCCTATACTATCCTCTACCTTATCCTATCCTCTATCCTATCCAATTACCTATCCTATCCTCTATCCTATCCTTTCCTCTATCCTATCCTATCCTCTATCCGATCCTCTATCCTATCCTCTATCCTATCCTCTATCCTATCCTATTATCTATCCTATCCTATCCTCTATCCTATCCTATCCTCTATCCTATTCTATCCTCTATCCGATCCTCTATCCTATCCTATCCTCTATCATATTTTATCCTCTATCCTATCCCATCCTCTATCCTATCCTATCATCTATCCTATCCTCTATCGTATCCTATCCTATCCTCTTTCCTATCCTATCCTCTATCCTATCCTATCCTCTATCCTATCCTCTATACCATCCTCTATCCTATCCTATCCTCTATCCGATCCTCCATCCAATCCTATCCTCTATAATATCGTTTACTCTATCATATCCTATCCTCTATCCTATAATATCATCTATCCTATTCTATCCTCTATCCTATCCTATCCTCTATCCCATCCTATCCTCTATCCTTTCCTATCCTCTATCCTATCCTATCCTCTATCCTATCCTATCCTCTATCCTATCCTATTCTCAATCCTATCCTATCATCTATCCTATTCTATCCTCTATCCTATCCTATCCTCTATACTATCCTATACTTTATCCTATCTTATCCTCTATCCTATCCTATCCTCTATCCTACACTATCCTCTAACTTATCCTATCCTCTATCCTATCCAATTACCTATCCTATCCTCTATCCTATCCTTTCCTCTATCCTATCCTATCCTCTATCCGATCCTCTACCCTATCCTCTATCCTATCCTCTATCCTATCCTATCCGATCCTCTATCCTATACTATCCTCTATCCTATCCTATCCTCTATCCTATTCTATCCTCTATCCGATCCTCTATCCAATCCTATCCTTTATCCTATCCTATCCTCTATCCTACTCTATCCTCTATCCTATCCTATCCTCTACCCTATCCTATCCTCTATCCGATCCTCTATCCTATCCTATCCTCTATCCTATCCTATCCTCTATCCTATCCTCTATCCTATCCTACCCTCTATCCTATCCTATCCTCTACCTTATCCTATACTCTATCCTATCCAATTACCTATCCTATCCTCTATCCTATCCTCTATCCTATCCTATCCTATCCTCTATCCTATCCTGTCCTCTATCCTATCCTATCCTCTATCCGATCCTATATCCTATCCTCTATCCTATCCTATCCTCTATCCTATCCTATCCTCTATCCTATCCTATCCTCTATCCTATCCTATCCTCTATCCCATCCTATCCTCTATCCTTTCCTATCCTCTATCCTATCCTATCCTCTATCCTATCCTCTATCCTATCCTATCCTCTATCCTATCCTATTCTCTATCCTATCCTATCATCTATCCTATTCTATCCTCTATCCTATCCTATCCTCTATCCTATCCTATCCAATTACCTATCCTATCCTCTATCCTATCCTATCCTCTATCCTATCCTATCCAATTACCTATCCTATCCTCTATCCTATCCTATCCTCTATCCTATCCTATCCTCTATCCTATCCTCTCCTCTATCCTATCCTATCCTCTATCCTATCCTATACTCTATCCTCTATCCTATATTATCCTATCCTCTATCCTATCCTATCCTATCCTCTATCCTATCCTATCCTCTATCCTATCCTATCCTCTATCCTATCCTATCCTCTATCCTATCCTATCCTCTATCCTATCCTATCCTCTATCCTATCCTATCCTCTATCCTATCCTATCCTCTATCCTATCCTATCCTCTATCCTATCCTATCCTCTATCCTATCCTATCCTCTATCCTATCCTATCCTCTATCCTATCCTATCCTCTATCCTATCCTATCCTCTATCCTATCCTATCCTCTATCCTATCCTATCCTCTATCCTATCCTATCCTCTATCGTATCCTATCCTATCCTCTATCATATCCTATCCTCTATCCTAAACGCTCCTCAATCCTATTCTATCCTCTATCCTATCCTATCCTCTATCCTATCCTATCCTATTATCTATCCTATCCTATCCTCTATCCTATCCTATCCTCTATCCTATCCTCTCCTCTATCCTATCCTATCCTCTATCCTATCCTATTCTCTATCCTATCCTATCATCTATCCTATTCTAACCTCTATCCTATCCTATCCTCTATCCTATCCTATCCAATTACCTATCCTATCCTCTATCCTATCCTATCCTCTATCCTATCCTATCCTCTATCCTATCCTATCCTCTATCCTAACCTATCCTCTATCCTATCCTATCCTCTATCGTATCCTATTCTATCCTCTATCCTATCCTATCCTCTATCCTATTCTATCCTATCCTCTATCCTATCCTATCCTCTATCCTATCCTATCCTCTATCCTATCCTCTCCTCTATCCTATCATATCCTCTATCCTATCCTATACTCTATCCTCTATCCTATATTATCCTATCCTCTATCCTATCCTATCCTATCCTCTATCCTATCCTATCCTCTATCCTATCCTATCCTCTATCCTATCCTATCCTCTATCCTATCCTATCCTCTATCCTATCCTATCCTCTATCCTATCCTATCCTCTATCCTATCCTATCCTCTATCCTATCCTATCCTCTATCCTATCCTATCCTCTATCCTATCCTATCCTCTATCGTATCCTATCCTATCCTCTATCCTATCCTATCCTCTATCGTATCCTATCCTATCCTCTATCATATCCTATCCTCTATCCTATCCTATCCTCTATCCTATCCTCTCCTCTATCCTATCCTATCCTCTATCCTATCCTATACTCTATCCTCTATCCTATCCTACCCTCTTTCCTATCCTATCAACTATCCTATCCTATCTTCTATCCTATCCTTTCCTCTATCCTATCCTATCCTCTATCCTATCCTATCCTCTATCCGATCCTCTATCCCATCCTATCCTCTATCCTATCCTCTATCCTATCCTCTATCCTATCCTCTATCCTATCCTATCCTTTATCCTACCCTATCCTCTAATCTATCCTATTCTCTATCCTATACTATCCTCTATCCTATCCTATCCTCTATCCTATCCTATCCTCTATCCTATCCTCTATACCATCCTCTATCCTATCCTATCCTCTATCCGATCCTCTATCCTATCCTATCCTCTAGAATATCGTTTACTCTATCATATTTTATCCTCTATCCTATCCCATCCTCTATCCTATCCTATCATCTATCCTATCCTCTATCGTATCCTATCCTATCCTCTTTCCTATCCTATCCTCTATCCTATCCTATCCTCTATCCTATCCTCTATACCATCCTCTATCCTATCCTATCCTCTATCCGATCCTCCATCCAATCCTATCCTCTATAATATCGTTTACTCTATCATATCCTATCCTCTATCCTATAATATCATCTATCCTATTCTATCCTCTATCCTATCCTATCCTCTATCCTATCGTATCATCTATCCTATCCTCTCCTCTATCCTATCCTATCCTCTATCCTATCCTATAGTCTATCCTCTATCCTATCCTACCCTCTTTCCTATCCTATCATCTATCCTATCCTATCTTCTATCCTATCCTTTCCTCTATCCTATCCTATCCTCTATCCTATCCTATACTCTATCCGATCCTCTGTCCTATCCTATCCTCTATCCTATCCTCTATCCTATCCTATCCTATCCTCTATCCTATCCTATCCTATCCTCTATCCTATCCTATCCTATCCTCTATCCTATCCTATCCTTTATCCTATCCTATCCTCTATTCTATCCTATCCTCTATCCTATACTATCCTCTATCCTATCCTATCCTCCATCCTATTCTATCCTCTATCCGATCCTCTATCCAATCCTATCCTTTATCCTATCCTATCCTCTATCCTACTCTATCCTCTATCCTATCCTATCCTCTATCCTATCCTATCCTCTATCCGATCCTCTATCCTATCCTATCCTCTATCCGATCCTCTATCCTATCCTATCCTCTATCCGATCCTCTATCCTATCCTATCCTCTATCCTATCCTATCCTCTATCCTATCCTATCCTTTATCCTATCCTATCCTCTATCCTATCCTATCCTCTATCCTATCCTATCCTCTATCCTATCCTATCCTCTATCCTATCCTCTATCCTATCCTATCCTTTATCCTATCCTATCCTCTATCCTATCCTATCCTCTATCCTATACTATCCTCTACCTTATCCTATCCTCTATCCTATCCAATTACCTATCCTATCCTCTATCCTATCCTGTCCTCTATCCTATCCTATCCTCTATCCGATCTTCTATCCTATCCTCTATCCTATCCTATCCTCTATCCTATCCTATCCTCTATCCTATCCTATCCTCTATCCTATCCTATCCTCTATCCCATCCTATCCTCTATCCTTTCCTATCCTCTATCCTATCCTATCCTCTATCCTATCCTCTATCCTATCCTATCCTCTATCCTACCCTATTCTCTATCCTACCCTATCATCTATCCTATTCTATCCTCTATCCTATCCTATCCTCTATCCTATCCTATCCTTTATCCTATCCTAACCTCTATCCTATCCTATCCTCTATCCTATACTATCCTCTAACTTATCCTATCCTCTAACCTATCCAATTACCTATCCTATCCTCTATCCTATCCTTTCCTCTATCCTATCCTATCCTCTATCCGATCCTCTATCGTATCCTCTATCCTATCCTCTATCCTATCCTATCCGATCCTCTATCCTATCCTCTATCCTATACTATCCTCTACCGTATCCTATCCTCTATCCTATCCAATTACCTATCCTATCCTCGATCCTATCCTATCCTCTATCCTATCCTATCCTCTATCAGATCCTCTATCCTATACTAGTCTCTACCTTATCCTCTCCCCTATCCTATCCAATTACCTATCCGATCCTCTATCCTATCCTATCCTCTATCCGATCGTATCCTCTATCAGATCCTCTATCCTATCCTATCATCTATCCTATCCTCTATCGTATCCTATCCTATCCTCTTTCCTATCCTATCCTCTATCCTATCCTATCCTCTACCCTATCCTCTATGCCATCCTCTATCCTATCCTAGCCTCTATCCGATCCTCTGTCCTATCCTATCCTCTATAATATCGTTTACTCTATCATATCCTATCCTCTATCCTATCCTATCCTCTATCCGATCCTCTGTCCTATCCTATCCTCTATCCTATCCTCTATCCTATCCTATCCTATCCTCTATCCTATCCTATCCTATCCTCTATCCTATCCTATCCTATCCTATCCTATCCTATCCTCTATCCTATCCTATCCTATCCTCTATCCTATCCTATCCTTTATCTTATCCTATCCTCTATTCTATCCTATCCTCTATCCTATACTATCCTCTATCCTATCCTATCCTCTATCCTATTCTATCCTCTATCCGATCCTCTATCCAATCCTATCCTTTATCCTATCCTATCCTCTATCCTACTCTATCCTCTATCCTATCCTATCCTCTATCCTATCCTATCCTCTATCCGATCCTCTATCCTATCCTATCCTCTATCCGATCCTCTATCCTATCCTATCCCCTATCCTATCCTATCCTCTATCCTATCCTATCCTTTACCCTATCCTATACTCTATCCTATCCTATCCTCTATCCTATACTATCCTCTACCTTATCCTATCCTCTATCCTATCCAATTACCTATCCTATCCTCTATCCTATCCAATTACCTATCCTATCCTCTATCCTATCCAATTACCTATCCTATCCTCTACCCTATACTTTCCTCTATCATATCCTATCCTCTATCCGATCCTCTATCCTATCCTCTATCCTATCCTATCCTCTATCCTATCCTATCCTATCCTCTACCTTATCCTATACTCTATCCTATCCAATTACCTATCCTATCCTCTATCCTATCCTATCCTCTATCCTATCCTCTATCCTATCCTATCCTCCATCCTATCCTATCCTCTATCCTATCCTATCCTCTATCCTATCCTATCCTCTATCCCATCCTATCCTCTATCCTTTCCTATCCTCTATCCTATCCTATCCTCTATCCTATCCTCTATCCTATCCTATCCTCTATCCCATCCTATCCTCTATCCTTTCCTATCCTCTATCCTATCCTATCCTCTATCCTATCCTCTATCCTATCCTCTATCCTATCCTCTATCCTATCCTATCCTCTATCCTATCCTATTCTCTATCCTATCCTATCATCTATCCTATTCTATCCTCTATCCTATCCTATCCTCTATCCTATCCTTTCCTCTATCCTATCCTATCCTCTATCCGATCCTCTATCCTATCCTATCCTCTATCATATCCTATCCTCTATCGTATCCCATCCTCTATCCTATCCTATCCTCTATCCTATCCTATCCTCTATCCTATCCTCTATCCTATCCTCTATCCTATCCTACCCTCTATCCTATCCTATCCTCTTTCCTATCCTATCCCCTATCCTATCCTCTATCCTATCCTATCCTATCCTATCCTCTAACCTATCCTATCCTCTATCCTATCCTATCCTCTATCCTATCCTATCCTTTATCCTATCCTATCCTCTATCCTATCCTATCCTCTATCCTATACTATCCTCTACCTTATCCTATCCTCTATCCTATCCAATTACCTATCCTATCCTCGATCCTAGACTATCCTCCATCCTATCCTATATCCTATCCAATTACCTATCCTATCCTCGATCCTATCCTATCCTTCATCCTATCCTATCCTCTATCAGATCCTCTATCCTATACTAGTCTCTACCTTATCCTCTCCCCTATCCTATCCAATTACCTATCCGATCCTCTATCCTATCCTATCCTCTATCCGATCCTCTGTCCTATCCTATCCTCTATAATATCGTTTACTCTATCATATCCTATCCTATATCCTATCCTATCCTCTATCCGATCCTCTGTCCTATCCTATCCTCTATCCTATCCTCTATCCTATCCTATCCTATCCTCTATCCTATCCTATCCTATCCTCTATCCTATCCTATCCTATCCTATCCTATCCTATCCTCTATCCTATCCTATCCTATCCTCTATCATATCCTATCCTTTATCCTATCCTATCCTCTATTCTATCCTATCCTCTATCCTATACTATCCTCTATCCTATCCTATCCTCTATCCTATTCTATCCTCTATCCGATCCTCTATCCAATCCTATCCTTTATCCTATCCTATCCTCTATCCTACTCTATCCTCTATCCTATCCTATCCTCTATCCTATCCTATCCTCTATCCTATCCTATCCTCTATCCTATCCTATCCTCTATCCTATCCTCTATCCTATCCTACCCTCTATCCTATCCTATCCTCTACCTTATCCTATACTCTATCCTATCCAATTACCTATCCTATCCTCTATCCTATCCTCTATCCTATCCTATCCTATCCTATCCTCTAACCTATCCTATCCTCTATCCTATCCTATCCTCTATCCTATCCTATCCTTTATCCTATCCTATCCTCTATCCTATCCTATCCTCTATCCTATACTATCCTCTACCTTATCCTATCCTCTATCCTATCCAATTACCTATCCTATCCTCGATCCTAGACTATCCTCCATCCTATCCTATATCCTATCCAATTACCTATCCTATCCTCGATCCTATCCTATCCTTCATCCTATCCTATCCTCTATCAGATCCTCTATCCTATACTAGTCTCTACCTTATCCTCTCCCCTATCCTATCCAATTACCTATCCGATCCTCTATCCTATCCTATCCTCTATCCGATCCTCTGTCCTATCCTATCCTCTATAATATCGTTTACTCTATCATATCCTATCCTCTATCCTATCCTATCCTCTATCCGATCCTCTGTCCTATCCTATCCTCTATCCTATCCTCTATCCTATCCTATCCTATCCTCTATCCTATCCTATCCTATCCTCTATCCTATCCTATCCTATCCTATCCTATCCTCTATCCTATCCTATCCTATCCTATCCTCTATCCTATCCTATCCTTTATCCTATCCTATCCTCTATTCTATCCTATCCTCTATCCTATACTATCCTCTATCCTATCCTATCCTCTATCCTATTCTATCCTCTATCCGATCCTCTATCCAATCCTATCCTTTATCCTATCCTATCCTCTATCCTACTCTATCCTCTATCCTATCCTATCCTCTATCCTATCCTATCCTCTATCCTATCCTATCCTCTATCCGATCCTCTATCCTATCCTATCCTCTATCCGATCCTCTATCCTATCCTATCCTCTATCCTATCCTATCCTTTACCCTATCCTATACTCTATCCTATCCTATCCTCTATCCTATACTCTCCTCTACCTTATCCTATCCTCTATCCTATCCAATTACCTATCCTATCCTCTATCCTATCCTTTCCTCTATCCTATCCTATCCTCTATCCGATCCTCTATCCTATCCTCTATCCTATCCTATCCTCTATCCTATCCTATCCTATCCTCTACATTATCCTATACTCTATCCTATCCAATTACCTATCCTATCCTCTATCCTATCCTATCCTCTATCCTATCCTCTATCCTATCCTATCCTCCATCCTATCCTATCCTCTATCCTATCCTATCCTTTATCCTATCCTATCCTCTATCCCATCCTATCCTCTATCCTTTCCTATCCTCTATCCTATCCTATCCTCTATCCTATCCTCTATCCGATCCTCTATCCTATCCTATCCTCTATCCGATCCTCTATCCTATCCTATCCTCTATCCTATCCTATCCTCTATCCTATCCTATCCTTTATCCTATCCTATCCTCTATCCGATCCTCTATCCTATCCTATCCTCTATCCTATCCTATCCTTTACCCTATCCTATACTCTATCCTATCCTATCCTCTATCCTATACTATCCTCTACCTTATCCTATCCTCTATCCTATCCAATTACCTATCCTATCCTCTATCCTATCCTTTCCTCTATCCTATCCTATCCTCTATCCGATCCTCTATCCTATCCTCTATCCTATCCTATCCTCTATCCTATCCTATCCTATCCTCTACATTATCCTATACTCTATCCTATCCAATTACCTATCCTATCCTCTATCCTATCCTATCCTCTATCCTATCCTCTATCCTATCCTATCCTCCATCCTATCCTATCCTCTATCCTATCCTATCCTTTATCCTATCCTATCCTCTATCCCATCCTATCCTCTATCCTTTCCTATCCTCTATCCTATCCTATCCTCTATCCTATCCTCTATCCTATCCTATCCTCTATCCTATCCTATCCTCTATCCTATCCTATCCTCTATCCTATCCTATCCTCTATCCTATCCTATCCTCTATCCTATCCTATCCTCTATCCTATCCTCTTTCCTATCCTATCCTCTATCCTATCCTATCCTCTATCCTATCCTATCCTCTATCCTATCCTATCCTCTACCCCATCCTATCCTCTATCCTTTCCTATCCTCTATCCTATCCTATCCTCTATCCGATCCTCTATCCTATCCTATCCTCTATCCGATCCTCTATCCTATCCTATCCTCTATCCTATCCTATCCTCTATCCTATCCTATCCTTTATCCTATCCTATCCTCTATCCTATCCTCTATACCATCCTCTATCCTATCCTATCCTCTATCCGATCCTCTATCCTATCCTCTATCCTATCCTATCCTCTATCCTATCCTATCCTATCCTCTACCTTATCCTATACTCTACCCTATCCTATCCTCTATCCTATCCTCTATCCTCTCCTATCCTCTATCCTATCCTCTATCCTATCCTATCCTATCCTCTAACCTATCCTATCCTCTATCCTATCCTATCCTCTATCCTATCCTATCCTTTATCCTATCCTATCCTCTATCCTATCCTATCCTCTATCCTATACTATCCTCTACCTTATCCTATCCTCTATCCTATCCAATTACCTATCCTATCCTCGATCCTAGACTATCCTCCATCCTATCCTATATCCTATCCAATTACCTATCCTATCCTCGATCCTATCCTATCCTTCATCCTATCCTATCCTCTATCAGATCCTCTATCCTATACTAGTCTCTACCTTATCCTCTCCCCTATCCTATCCAATTACCTATCCGATCCTCTATCCTATCCTATCCTCTATCCTATCCTCTATCCTATCCTATCCTCTATCCTATCCTATCCTCTATCCTATCCTATCCTCTATCCTATCCTATCCTCTATCCTATCCTATCCTCTATCCTATCCTATCCTCTATCCTATCCTCTTTCCTATCCTATCCTCTATCCTATCCTATCCTCTATCCTATCCTATCCTCTATCCTATCCTATCCTCTACCCCATCCTATCCTCTATCCTTTCCTATCCTCTATCCTATCCTATCCTTTATCCTATCCTATCCTCTATCCTATCCTCTATACCATCCTCTATCCTATCCTATCCTCTATCCGATCCTCTATCCTATCCTCTATCCTATCCTATCCTCTATCCTATCCTATCCTCTATCCTATCCTATCCTATCCTCTACCTTATCCTATACTCTATCCTATCCTATCCTCTATCCTATCCTCTATCCTCTCCTATCCTCTATCCTATCCTATCCTCTATCCTATCCTATCCTCTATCCTATCCTATCCTCTATCCCATCCTATCCTCTATCCTTTCCTATCCTGTATCCTATCCTATCCTCTATCCTATCCTCTATCCTATCCTATCCTCTATCCTATCCTATTCTCTATCCTATTCTATCATCTATCCTATTCTATCCTCTATCCTATCCTATCCTCTATCCTATACTATCCTCTACCATATCCTATCCTCTATCCTATCCAATTACCTATCCTATCCTCTATCCTATCCTATCCTCTATCCTATCCTATCCTCTATCCGATCCTCTATCCTATCCTATCCTCTATCCGATCCTCTATCCTATCCTATCCTCTCTCATATCCTATCCTGTATCCTATCCCATCCTCTATCCTATCCTATCCTCTATCCTATCCTATCCTCTATCCTATCCTCTATCCTATCCTACCCTCTATCCTATCCTATCCTCTACCTTATCCTATACTCTATCCTATCCAATTACCTATCCTATCCTCTATCCTATCCTCTATCCTATCCTCTATCCTATCCTATCCTATCCTCTAACCTATCCTATCCTCTATCCTATCCTATCCTCTATCCTATCCTATCCTTTATCCTATCCTATCCTCTATCCTATCCTATCCTCTATCCTATAGTATCCTCTACCTTATCCTATCCTCTATCCTATCCAATTACCTATCCTATCCTCGATCCTATCCTATCCTCCATCCTATCCTCTATCCTATCCAATTACCTATCCTATCCTCGATCCTATCCTATCCTTCATCCTATCCTATCCTCTATCAGATCCTGTATCCTATACTAGTCTCTACCTTATCCTCTCCCCTATCCTATCCAATTACCTATCCGATCCTCTATCCTATCCTATCCTCTATCAGATCCTCTATCCTATACTAGTCTCTACCTTATCCTCTCCCCTATCCTATCCAATTACCTATCCGATCCTCTATCCTATCCTATCCTCTATCCGATCGTATCCTCTATCAGATCCTCTATCCTATCCTATCATCTATCCTATCCTCTATCGTATCCTATCCTATCCTCTTTCCTATCCTATCCTTTACCCTATCCTATACTCTATCCTATCCTATCCTCTATCCTATACTATCCTCTACCTTATCCTATCCTCTATCCTATACTATCCTCTACCTTATCCTATCCTCTATCCTATCCAATTACCTATCCTATCCTCTATCCTATCCTTTCCTCTATCCTATCCTATCCTCTATCCGATCCTCTATCCTATCCTCTATCCTATCCTATCCTCTATCCTATCCTATCCTATCCTCTACCTTATCCTATACTCTATCCTATCCAATTACCTATCCTATCCTCTATCCTATCCTATCCTCTATCCTATCCTCTATCCTATCCTATCCTCCATCCTATCCTATCCTCTATCCTATCCTATCCTCTATCCTATCCTATCCTCTATCCCATCCTATCCTCTATCCTTTCCTATCCTCTATCCTATCCTATCCTCTATCCTATCCTCTATCCTATCCTATCCTCTATCCGATCGTATCCTCTATCAGATCCTCTATCCTATCCTATCATCTATCCTATCCTCTATCGTATCCTATCCTATCCTCTTTCCTATCCTATCCTCTATCCTATCCTATCCTCTATCCTATCCTCTATGCCATCCTCTATCCTATCCTATCCTCTATCCGATCCTCTGTCCTATCCTATCCTCTATCCTATCCTCTATCGTATCCTATCCTATCCTCTATCCTATCCTATCCTATCCTCTATCCTATCCTATCCTATCCTATCCTATCCTATCCTCTATCCTACTCTATCCTCTATCCTATCCTATCGTCTATCCTATCCTATCCTCTATCCGATCCTCTATCCTATCCTATCCTCTATCCGATCCTCTATCCTATCCTATCCTCTATCCTATCCTATCCTCTATCCTATCCTATCCTCTACCCTATCCTATACTCTATCGTATCCTATCCTCTATCCTATACTAACCTCTACCTTATCCTATCCTCTATCCTATCCAATTACCTATCCTATCCTCTATCCTATCCTTTCCTCTATCCTACCCCTATCCTCTATCCGATCCTCTATCCTATCCTATCCTTTATCCTATCCTATCCTCTATCCTATCCTATCCTCTGTCCTATACTATCCTCTAACTTATCCTATCCTCTATCCTATCCAATTACCTATCCTATCCTCTATCCTATCATTTCCTCTATCCTATCCTATCCTCTATCCGATCCTCTATCGTATCCTCTATCCTATCCTCTATCCTATCCTATCCGATCCTCTATCCGATCCTCTATCCTATCCTATCCTCTATCATATCCTATCCTCTATCCTATCCCATCCTCTATCCTATCCTATCCTCTATCCTATCCTATCCTCTATCCTATCCTCTATCCTATCCTACCCTCTATCCTATCCTATCCTCTTTCCTATCCTATCCTCTATCCTATCCTATCCTCTACCCTATTATATCCTCTATCCTATCCTATCCTCTACCTTATCCTATACTCTATCCTATCCAATTACCTATCCTATCCTCTATCCTATCCTCTATCCTATCCAATCCTCTAACCTATCCTATCCTCTATCCTATCCTATCCTCTATCCTATCCTATCCTCTATCCCATCCTCTCCTCTATCCTATCCTCTATCGTACTCTATCCTCTATCCTATCCTATCCTCTATCCTATCCTCTCCTCTATCCTATCCTCTATCGTACTCTATCCTCTATCCTATCCTCTATCCTATCCTATCCTCAATCCTATCCTATCCTCTATCCTATCCTATCCTCTATCCTATCCTATCCTCTATCCTATCCTCTATCCTATCCTATCCTCTATCCTATCCTATCCTCTATCCTATCCTATCCTCTATCCTATGCTATCATCTATCCTATCCTATCCTCTATCCTATCCTATCCTCTATCCTATCCTATCCTCTATCCTATCCTATCCTCTATCCTATCCTATCCTCTATCCTATCCTATCCTCTATCCTATCCTATCCTCTATCCTATCCTATCCTCTATCCTATCCTCTTTCCTATCCTATCCTCTACCCCATCCTATCCTCTATCCTTTCCTATCCTCTATCCTATCCTATCCTCTATCCTATCCTCTATCCTATCCTATCCTGTATCCTATCCTATTCTCTATCCTATCCTATCATCTGTCCTATCCTATCCTTTATCCTATCCTATCCTCTATCCCATCCTATCCTCTATCCTATACTATCCTCTACCTTATCCTATCCTCTATCCTATCCAATTACCTATCCTATCCTCTATCCTATCCTTTCCTCTATCCTATCCTATCCTCTATCCGATCCTCTATCCAATCCTATCCTTTATCCTATCCTATCCTCTATCCTACTCTATCCTCTATCCTATCCTATCCTCTATCCTATCCTATCCTCTATCCGATCCTCTATCCTATCCTATCCTCTATCCGATCCTCTATCCTATCCTATCCTCTCTCATATCCTATCCTGTATCCTATCCCATCCTCTATCCTATCCTATCCTCTATCCTATCCTATCCTCTATCCTATCCTCTATCCTATCCTACCCTCTATCCTATCCTATCCTCTACCTTATCCTATACTCTATCCTATCCAATTACCTATCCTATCCTCTATCCTATCCTCTATCCTATCCTATCCTATCCTCTAACCTATCCTATCCTCTATCCTATCCTATCCTCTATCCTATCCTATCCTTTATCCTATCCTATCCTCTATCCTATCCTATCCTCTATCCTATACTATCCTCTACCTTATCCTATCCTCTATCCTATCCAATTACCTATCCTATCCTCTATCCTATCCTATCCTCTATCCTATCCTATCCTCTATCCTATCCTCTCCTCTATCCTATCCTCTATCCTACTCTATTCTCTATCCTATCCAATTACCTATCCTATCCTCTATCCTATCCTATCCTCTATCCTATCCTATCCTCTATCCTATCCTATCCTCTATCCTATCCTCTTTCCTATCCTATCCTCTATCCTATCCTATCCTCTATCCTATCCTATCCTCTATCCTATCCTCTATCCTATCCTATCCTGTATCCTATCCTATTCTCTATCCTATCCTATCATCTGTCCTATCCTATCCTTTATCCTATCCTATCCTCTATCCCATCCTATCCTCTATCCTATACTATCCTCTACCTTATCCTATCCTCTATCCTATCCAATTACCTATCCTATCCTCTATCCTATCCTTTCCTCTATCCTATCCTATCCTCTATCCGATCCTATATCCTATCCTCTATCCTATCCTCTATCCTATCCTATCCTCTATCCTATCCTATCCTCTATCCTATCCTATCCTCTATCCGATCGTATCCTCTATCAGATCCTCTATCCTATCCTATCATCTATCCTATCCTCTATCGTATCCTATCCTATCCTCGTTCCTGTCCTATCCTCTATCCTATCCTATCCTCTATCCTATCCTCTATACCATCCTCTATCCTATCCTATCCTCTATCCGATCCTGTATCCTATCCTATCCTCTATAATATCGTTTACTCTATCATATCCTATCCTCTATCCTATAATATCATCTATCCTATCCTATCCTCTATCCTATCCTCAACTCTATCCTATCCTATCCTCTATCCTATCCTCTATCCTATCCTTTCCTATCCTCTATCCTATCCTATCCTATCCTCTATCCTATCCTATCCTCTATCCTATCCTATCCTGTATCCTATCCTATCCTCTATTCTATCCTATCCTCTATCCTATACTATCCTCTATCCTATCCTATCCTCTATCCTATCCTATCCTCTATCCGATCCTCTATCCAATCCTATCCTTTATCCTATCCTATCCTCTATCCTATCCTATCCTCTATCCTATCCTCTCCTCTATCCTATCCTATCCTCTATCCTATCCTCTATCCTATCCTATCCTCTATCCTATCCTATCCTATCCTATCCTCTATCCTATCCTATCCTCTATCCTATCCTATCCTCTATCCTATCCTATCCTCTATCCTATCCTATCCTCTATCGTATCCTATCCTATCCTCTATCATATCCTATCCTCTATCCTAAACGCTCCTCAATCCTATTCTATCCTCTATCCTATCCTATCCTCTATCCTATCCTATCCTATCCTCTATCCTATCCTATCCTCTATCCTATCCTATCCTCTATCCTATCCTCTCCTCTATCCTATCCTATCCTCTATCCTATCCTATACTCTATCCTCTATCCTATCCTACCCTCTTTCCTATCCTATCATCTATCCTATCCTATCTTCTATCCTATCCTTTCCTCTATCCTATCCTATCCTCTATCCTATCCTATCCTCTATCCGATCCTCTATCCTATCCTATCCTCTATCTTATCCTATCCTCTATCCTATCCTATCCTATCCTATCCTCTATCCTATCCTATCCTTTATCCTATCCTTTCCTCTATTCTATCCTATTCTCTATCCTATACTATCCTCTATCCTATCATATCCTCTATCCTATCCTATCCTCTATCCTATCCTATCCTCTATCCTATCCTCTATACCATCCTCTATCCTATCCTATCCTCTATCCGATCCTCTATCCTATCCTATCCTCTAGAATATCGTTTACTCTATCATATCCTATCCTCTATCCTATAATATCATCTATCCTATTCTATCCTCTATACTATCCTATCCTCTATCCTATCCTATCCTCCATCCTATCCTATCCTCTATCAGATCCTCTATCCTATACTAGCCTCTACCTTATCCTCTCCCCTATCCTATCCAATTACCTATCCGATCCTCTATCCTATCCTATCCTCTATCCGATCGTATCCTCTATCAGATCCTCTATCCTATCCTATCATCTATCCTATCCTCTATCGTATCCTATCCTATCCTCTTTCCTATCCTATCCTCTATCCTATCCTATCCTCTATTCTATCCTCTATACCATCCTCTATCCTATCCTATCCTCTATCCGATCCTCTATCCTATCCTATCCTCTATAATATCGTTTACTCTATCATATCCTATCCTCTATCCTATAATATCATCTATCCTATTCTATCCTCTATCCTATCCTATCCTCTATCCTATCCTATCCTCTATCCTATCCTCTCCTCTATCCTATCCTATCCTCTATCCTATCCTATAGTCTATCCTCTATCCTATCCTATCCTCTATCCTATCCTATAGTCTATCCTCTATCCTATCCTACCCTCTTTCCTATCCTATCCTCTATCCTATCCTATCCTATCCTCTATCCTATCCTATCCTATCCTCTATCCTATCCTATCCTTTATCCTATCCTATCCTCTATTCTATCCTATCCTCTATCCCATACTATCCTCTATCCTATCCTATCCTCTATCCTATTCTATCCTCTATCCGATCCTCTATCCAATCCTATCCTTTATCCTATCCTATCCTCTATCCTACTCTATCCTCTATCCTATCCTATCCTCTATCCGATCCTCTATCCTATCCTATCCTCTATCCGATCCTCTATCCTATCCTATCCTCTCTCATATCCTATCCTGTATCCTATCCCATCCTCTATCCTATCCTATCCTCTATCCTATCCTATCCTCTATCCTATCCTCTATCCTATCCTACCCTCTATCCTATCCTATCCTCTACCTTATCCTATACTCCATCCTATCCAATTACCTATCCTATCCTCTATCCTATCCTCTATCCTATCCTATCCTATCCTCTAACCTATCCTATCCTCTATCCTATCCTATCCTCTATCCTATCCTATCCTTTATCCTATCCTATCCTCTATCCTATCCTATCATCTATCCTATCCTCTATCGTATCCTATCCTATCCTCTTTCCTATCCTATCCTCTATCCTATCCTATCCTCTATCCTATCCTCTATGCCATCCTCTATCCTATCCTATCCTCTATCCGATCCTCTGTCCTATCCTATCCTCTATAATATCGTTTACTCTATCATATCCTATCCTCTATCCTATCCTATCCTCTATCCGATCCTCTGTCCTATCCTATCCTCTGTCCTATCCTATCCTCTATCCTATCCTATCCTATCCTCTATCCGATCCTCTATCCTATCCTCTATCCTATCCTCTATCCTATCCTATCCTCTATCCTATCCTATCCTGTATCCTATCCTATCCTCTATTCTATCCTATCCTCTATCCTATACTATCGTCTATCCTATCCTATCCTCTATCCTATCCTATCCTCTATCCGATCCTCTATCCAATCCTATCCTTTATCCTATCCTATCCTCTATCCTATCCTATTCTCTATCCTATTCTATCATCTATCCTATTCTATCCTCTATCCTATCCTATCCTCTATCCTATCCTATCCTTTATCCTATCCTATCCTCTATCCTATCCTATCCTCTATCCTATACTATCCTCTAACTTATCCTATCCTCTATCCTATCCACTTACCTATCCTATCCTCTATCCTATCCTTTCCTCTATCCTATCCTATCCTCTATCCGATCCTCTA
Source organism: Halictus rubicundus (assembly GCF_050948215.1). Taxonomy (NCBI): domain Eukaryota; kingdom Metazoa; phylum Arthropoda; class Insecta; order Hymenoptera; family Halictidae; genus Halictus; species Halictus rubicundus. The sequence goes on from NW_027488618.1 coordinate 619,820, forward strand.
TCGTATCCTCTATCCTATCCTCTATCCTATCCTATCCGATCCTCTATCCTATCCTCTATCCTATACTATCCTCTACCATATCCTATCCTCTATCCTATCCAATTACCTATCCTATCCTCGATCCTATCCTATCCTCCATCCTATCCTATCCTCTATCAGATCCTCTATCCTATACTAGCCTCTACCTTATCCTCTCCCCTATCCTATCCAATAACCTATCCGATCCTCTATCCTATCCTCTATCCTATACTATCCTCTACCTTATCCTATCCTCTATCCTATCCAATTACCTATCCTATCCTCGATCCTATCCTATCCTCCATCCTATCCTATCCTCTATCAGATCCTCTATCCTATACTAGCGTCTACCTTATCCTCTCCCCTATCCTATCCAATTACCTACCCGATCCTCTATCCTATCCTATCCTCTATCCGATCGTATCCTCTATCAGATCCTCTATCCTATCCTATTATCTATCCTATCCTCTATCGTATCCTATCCTATCCTCTTTCCTATAATATCCTCTATCCTATCCTATCCTCTATTCTATCCTCTATACCATCCTCTATCCTATCCTATCCTCTATCCGATCCTCTATCCTATCCTATCCTCTATCCTATCCTATCCTCTATCCTATCCTATCCTATCTTCAACCCTATCCTATCCTCATTCGTATCGTATACTCCATCCTAACATATCCGCTATCCTATCCTATCCTCTACCCTATAATATCCTCTATCCTATTAAATCCTCTATCCTATCCTCTATCCTATCCTATCCTTTCCTCTACACTATCCTATCCTCTATCCTTTTCTCTACCCAATCCTATCCTCTTTCGTCTCCTATCCTCTACACTATCCAATCCCCTATCCTATCCTCAACCCTATCCTATCCTCATTCGTATCCTATCCTCTATCCTATCCTTTCCTCTATCCTATCCTCTATCCTATCCTATCATCTATCCTATCCTATCCTCTATCCTATCCTATCCTCTATCCTATCCTATTCTCTATCCTATCCTATCCTCTATCCTATCCTATCCACTATCCTATCCTAGCCTCAATCCTATCCAATCCCCTATCGTATCCTCTATCCTATCCGATCCTCTATCGTATCCTATACTCTATCCTATCCAATCCCCTATCTTATCCTCTATCCGATCCTATCCTCTATCCTATCCTATCGTCTATAATATCGTATCCTCTATCCTATCCTATCCGCTATCCTATCCAATCCCCTATCTTATCCTCTATCTTATCCTATCCTATCCAATCCTCTATCCTATCCTCTATCTTATCCTATCCTATCCAATCCTCTATCCTATCCTCTATCCTATCCTCTATCCTATCGTATCCTCTATCCTACCCTATTCTCTATCCTACCCTATCCTCTATCGTATCCTATCCTCTATCCTATCCATCCTATATCCTATACTCTATCCTATCCTATCCTCTATCCTATCCTATTCTGTATCGTATCCTCTATCCTGTCCTATCCTCTATCCTATCCTATCCTCTATCCTAACCTGTCCTGTATCCTATTCTGTACTCTATCCTATCCTATCCGCTATCCTACCCTATCCTCTATAATATCCAATCCTATATCCTATCCTCTACCCTATCCTAACCTCTATACTATCCTATCCTCAATCCTATCCTATCCTGTATCCTCTCCTATCCTCTATCCTATTCCATACTCTATCCTATCCTATCCACTATCCTATCCTAGCCTCAATCCTATCCTATCCTCTATCCTATCCTATCCTCTATCCTATCCTATCCTCTATCCTATCCTATCCTCTATCCTATCCTGTCCTCTATCCTATTCTGTACTCTATCCTATCCTATCCGCTATCCTACCCTATCCTCTATCGAATCCTATCCTCTATAATATCCAATCTTATATCCTATCCTCTACCCTATCCTATCCTCTATATTATCCTATCCTCAATCCTATCCTATCCTGTATCCTCTCCTATCCTCTATCCTATTCCATACTCTATCCTATCCTATCCACTATCCTATCCTAGCCTCAATCCTATCCTATCCTCTATCCTATCCTATCCTCTATCGTATCCTATACGATCCTCTATCCTATCCTCGGTCCGATCCAATCCTGTATAGTATCCTATCCTCTATTCTATTCTATACTCTATCTTATCCTTTCCGCTATCCTATCCTATACTCCATCCTATACTATCCGCTATCCTATTCTATCCTCTATCCTATAATATCCTCTATCCTATCCTCTATCCTATCCTATCATGTATCCTACCCTATCCTCTATCCTACCCTATCCTCTATCCTATCCAATCCCCTATCCTATCCTCTATCGGATCCTATCCTCTATCATATCCAATCCTCTATAATATCCTATCCTCTATCCTATCCTATCCTATCCTCAACCCTATCCTATCCTCATTCGTATCCTATACTCCATCCTAACCTATCCGCTATCCTATCCTATCCTACCCTCTATCCTATCCTATCCTCTATCCTACCCTATCCTCTATCCTATCCTATCATCTATCGTATTATATCCTCTATCCTATCCGATCCTCTATCCTATCCTCGGTCCGATCCAATCCTCTATCCTATCCTATCCTCAATACTATCCTATCCTCTATCGTATCCAATCCTCTATCCTATCCTCTATCTTATCCTATCCTATCCAATCCTCTATCCTATCCTCTATCTTATCCTCTATCCTATCGTATCCTCTATCCTACCCTATCCTCTATCCTATCCTATCCGCTATCGTGTCCTATCCTCTATCGTATTATATCCTCTATCCTATCCAATCCTCTATCCCATCCACTATCCCGACCTATCCGCTATCCTATCCTATCATCTATCCTATCCTATCCTCTATCCTATCCTATCCTCTACCCTGTCCTATACTCTATCCTATCCTACCCTGTATCCTATCCAATCCCCTATCCTATCCTCTAACGTCTCCACTCCGCTATCCTATCCAATAACATATCCTACCCTCTATCGTATCCTACCCGATCCTCTATCCTATCCTCGGTCCGATCCAATCCTGTATCCTATCCTATCCTCTATCCTATCCTATCCTCTATCCTATCCTATCCTCTATCCTATCCTATCCTCTATAATATCGTATCCTCCATCCTATCCTATCCGCTATCCTATCCAATCCCCTATCTTATCCTCTATCTTATATTATCCTATCCAATCCTCTATCATATCCTCTATCTTATCCTATCCTATCCAATCCTCTAACCTATCCTCTATCCTATCGTATCCTCTATCCTACCCTATCCTCTATCCTATCCTATCCTCTATCGTGTCCTAGCCTCTATCGTATTATATCCTCTATCCTATCCAATCCTCTATCCCATCCTCTATCCCGACCTATCCTCTATCCTATCCTATCCTCTATCCTATCCTCTATCCTATCCAATCCCCTATCCTATCCTCTATCGTCTCCTATCCTCTATCCTATCCAATCCCCTATCCTATCCTCTATCCTATCCGCTATCCTACCCTGTCCTCTATCCTATCCAATCCTATATCCTATCCTCTATCCTATCCAATCCTGAATCCTACCCTATCCTCTATCCTACCCTCTATCCTATTCTCTATCCAATCCTATCCTCTTTCGCCTCCTATCCTCTATCCTATCCTATCCTATCCTCTATCCTATCCTATCCTCTATCCTATCCAATCCTCTATCCTATCCTATCCTCTATCCTATCCTATCCTCTATCCTATCCTATCCTCTATCCTATCCTATCCTCTATCCTATCCTATCCTCTATCCTCTATCCTATCCTATCCTCTATCCTATCCTATCCTCTATCCTATCCTCTATCCTATCCTCTATCCTATCCTCTATCCTATCCTATATTATCCTCTATCCTATCCTATCCACTATCCTATCCTAGCCTCAATCCTATCCTATCCTCTATCCTATCCTATCCTCTATCCGATCCTATCCTCTATAATATCCTATCCTCTATCCTATCATATCCTCTTTCCTATACAATCCCCTATCCTATCCTCTATCCTATCCAATCCCCTATCCTATCCTCTATCCTAACCAATCCCCTATCCTATCCTCTATCCTATCCGATCCTCTCTCGAATCCTATACTCTATCCTATCCAATCCCCTATCTTATCCTCTATCCTCTATCCTATCCTCTATCCTATCCTCTATCCTATCCTCTATCCTATCCTATCCTATCCTCTATCCTATCCTATCCTCTATCCTATCCTATCCTCTATCCTATCCTATCCTCTATAATATCGTATCCTCCATCCTATCCTATCCGCTATCCTATCCAATCCCCTATCTTATCCTCTATCTTATCCTATCCTATCCAATCCTCTATCATATCCTCTATCTTATCCTATCCTATCCAATCCTCTAACCTATCCTCTATCCTATCGTATCCTCTATCCTACCCTATCCTCTATCCTATCCTATCCTCTATCGTGTCCTAGCCTCTATCGTATTATATCCTCTATCCTATCCAATCCTCTATCCCATCCTCTATCCCGACCTATCCTCTATCCTATCCTATCCTCTATCCTATCCTCTATCCTATCCAATCCCCTATCCTATCCTCTATCGTCTCCTATCCTCTATCCTATCCAATCCCCTATCCTATCCTCTATCCTATCCGCTATCCTACCCTGTCCTCTATCCTATCCAATCCTATATCCTATCCTCTATCCTATCCAATCCTGAATCCTACCCTATCCTCTATCCTACCCTCTATCCTATTCTCTATCCAATCCTATCCTCTTTCGCCTCCTATCCTCTATCCTATCCTATCCTATCCTCAACCCTATCCTATCCTCATTCGTATCCTATACTCCATCCTAACCTATCCGCTATCCTATCCTATCTTCCATTCTATAATATCCTCTATCCTATCCAATCCTCTATCCTATCCTCTATGCTATCCTCTATCCTATCCTCTATCCTATCCTATCCTCTATCCTATCCTATCCTCTATCCTACCCTCTATCCTATTCTCTATCCAATCCTATCCTCTTTCGCCTCCTATCCTCTATCCTATCCTATCCTATCCTCAACCCTATTCTATCCTCATTCGTATCCTATACTCCATCCTAACCTATCCGCTATCCTATCCTATCTTCCATTCTATAATATCCTCTATCCTATCCAATCCTCTATCCTATCCTCTATCCTATCCTCTATCCTATCCTCTATCCCATCCTCTATCCTATCCTATCCTATCCTCTATCCTATCCTATCCTCTATCCTATCCTATCCTCTATCCTATCCTATCCTCTATCCTATCCAATCCTCTATCCTATCCTATCCTCTATCCTATCCTATCCTCTATCCTATCCTATCCTCTATCCTATCCTATCCTCTATCCTATCCTATCCTCTATCCTCTATCCTATCCTATCCTCTATCCTATCCTATCCTCTATCCTATCCTCTATCCTATCCTCTATCCTATCCTCTATCCTATCCTATATTATCCTCTATCCTATCCTATCCACTATCCTATCCTAGCCTCAATCCTATCCTATCCTCTATCCTATCCTATCCTCTATCCGATCCTATCCTCTATAATATCCTATCCTCTATCCTATCATATCCTCTTTCCTATACAATCCCCTATCCTATCCTCTATCCTATCCAATCCCCTATCCTATCCTCTATCCTAACCAATCCCCTATCCTATCCTCTATCCTATCCGATCCTCTCTCGAATCCTATACTCTATCCTATCCAATCCCCTATCTTATCCTCTATCCTCTATCCTATCCTCTATCCTATCCTCTATCCTATCCTCTATCCTATCCTATCCTATCCTCTATCCTATCCTATCCACTATCCTATCCTAGCCTCAATCCTATCCTATCCTCTATACTATCCAATCCCCTATCCTATCCTCTATCCTATACTTTCCACTACCCTATACTTTCCTCTATTATATCCTATCCTCCATAAGATCGTATCCTCTATCCTATCCCGTCCTCTATCCTATAATATCATCTATCCTATCATATCTTGTATTATATCCTATCCTGTATAATATCCGTGCCTCTAACCTATCCTATCCTCAATCCTATCCTATCCAATCCCCTATCATATCGTCTATCGTATCCTATCCTCTATCATATCCAATCCTATATCCTATCCTCTATCCTATCCTATTCTATCCTCAACTCTATCCTATCCTCATTCGGATCCTATACTCCATCCTAACCTATCCGCTATCCTATCCTATCTTCTATTCTATAATATCCTCTATCCTATCCAATCCTCTATCCTATATTCTATCCTATCCTCTATCCTATCCTATGCTATCCTCTATCCTATCCTATCCTCTATCCTATCCTATCCTCTATCCTATCCTATCCTCTATCCTATCCTATCCTCTATCCCATCCTATCCCCTCTCCTATCCTATCCTCTACCCTATCCTATCCTCTATCCTATCCTATCCTCTATCCTATCGTATCCTCTATCCTATCATCTATCCTATCCTATCCTATCCTCTATCCTATCCTATCCTATCCTCTATCCTATCCTATCCTCAATCCTATCCTATCCTCTATCCTATCCTCTATCCTATCCTATCCTCTATCCTATCCTATCCTCTATCCTATCCTATCCTCTATCCTATCCTATCCTATCTTCAACCCTATTTGTTTCGTAACCCTATCCTCATTCGTATCGTATCCTCCATCCTAACATATCCGCTATCCTATCCTATCCTCTACATTATAATATCCTCTATCCTATCCTATCCTCTATCCTATCCTCTATCCTATCCTCTATCCTATCCTATCCTATCCTCTATCCTATCCTATCCACTATCCTATCCTATCCTCTGTCCTATCCTATCCTCTTTCCTATACAATCCCCTATCCTATCCTCTATCCTATCCAATCCCCTATCCTATCCTCTATCGTCTCCTATCCTCTATCCTATCCAATCCCCTATCCTATCCTCTATCCTATCCTGTCCTCTATCCTATTCTGTACTCTATCCTATCCAATCCCCTATCTTATCCTCTATCTTATCCTATCCTATCCAATCCTCTATCATATCCTCTATCTTATACTATCCTATCCAATCCTCTAACCTATCCTCTATCCTATCGTATCCTCTATCCTATCCAATCCTCTATCCCATCCTCTATCCCGACCTATCCTCTATCCTATCCTATCCTCTATCCTATCCTAACCTCTATCCTATCCTATCCTCTATCCTATCCTATCCTCTATCCTATCCTTTCCACTACCCTATACTTTCCTCTATCCTATTATATCCTCCATAAGATCGTATCCTCTATCCTATCCCGTCCTCTATCCTATCATATCCTGTATTATATCCTATCCTCTATAATATCCGAGCCTCTAGCCTATCCTATCCTCAATCCTATCCTATCCTCTATCCTATCCAATCCCCTATCCTATCCTCTATCCTATCCAATCCTCTATCCTGTCCTCTATCCTATCCTCTATCCTATCCGCTATCCTGCCCTGTCCTCTATCCTATCCAATCCTATATCCTATCCTATCCGCTATCCTATGCTATCCTCTTTCCTAGCCTCTATCCTATTCTCTATCCAATCCTATCCTCTTTCGCCTCCTATCCTCTATCCTATCCTATCCTATCCTCAACCCTATCCTATCCTCATTCGTATCCTATACTCCATCCTAACCTATCCGCTATCCTATCCTATCTTCTATTCTATAATATCCTCTATCCTATCCAATCCTCTATCCTATCCTCTATCCTATCCTCTATCCTATCCTCTATCCTATCCTCTATCCTATCCTCTATCCTATCCTCTATCCTATCCTATATTATCCTCTATCCTATCCTATCCACTATCCTATCCTTGCCTCAATCCTATCCTATCCTCTATCCTATCCTATCCTCTATCCGATCCTATCCTCTATAATATCCTATCCTCTATCCTATCATATCCTCTTTCCTATACAATCCCCTATCCTATCCTCTATCCTATCCAATCCCCTATCCTATCCTCTATCCTAACCAATCCCCTATCCTATCCTCTATCCTATCAGATCCTCTCTCGAATCCTATACTCTATCCTATCCAATCCCCTATCTTATCCTCTATCCTCTATCCTATCCTCTATCCTATCCTCTATCCTATCCTCTATCCTATCCTCTATCCTATCCTATCCACTATCCTATCCTATCCTCAATCCTATCCTATCCAATCCCCTATCATATCGTCTATCGTATCCTATCCTCTATCATATCCAATCCTATATCCTATCCTCTATCCTATCCTCTTCTATCCTCAACTCTATCCTATCCTCATTCGGATCCTATACTCCATCCTAACCTATCCGCTATCCTATCCTATCTTCTATTCTATAATATCCTCTATCCTATCCAATCCTCTATCCTATATTCTATCCTATCCTCTATCCTATCCTATCCTATCCTCTATCCTATCCTATCCTCTATCCTATCCTATCCTCTATCCTATCCTATCCTCTACCCTATCCTATCCTCTATCCTATCCTATCCTCTATCCTATCGTATCCTCTATCCTATCATCTATCCTATCCTATCCTATCCTCTATCCTATCCTATCCTATCCTCTATCCTATCCTATCCTCAATCCTATCCTATCCTCTATCCTATCCTCTATCCTATCCTATCCTCTATCCTATCCTATCCTCTATCCTATCATATCCTCTATCGTATCCTATCCTCTATCCTATCCTATCCTCTATCCCATCCTACCCTCTATCCTATCCTATCCTCTTTCCTATCCTATCCTATATCCTATCCTATCCGCTATCCTATCCTACCCTCTATCCTATAATATCCCCTACCCTATCCAATCCTCTAACCAATCCTCTATCCTATCCTCTATCCTATCCTATCCTCTATCCTATCCAATCCCCTATCCTATCCTACCCTCTATCCTATAATATCCCCTATAATATCCAATCCTCTATCCTATCCTCTATCCTATCCTCTATCCTATCCTCTATCCTCTATCCTATCCTCTATCCTATCCAATCCCCTATCCTATCCTACCCTCTATCCTATAATATCCCCTATAATATCCAGTCCTCTATCCTATCCTCTATCCTATCCTCTATCCTCTATCCTACCCTCTATCCTATCCTATCCTCTTTCCTATCCTATCCTATATCCTATCCTATCCGCTATCCTATCCTACCCTCTATCCTATAATATCCCCTATCCTATCCAATCCTCTATCCTATCCTCTATCCTATCCTCTATCCTATCCTCTATCCTGTATCCTATCCTCTATCCTATCCTATCCTCTATCCTATCCTATCCTCTATCCTATCCTATCCTCTATCCTAGTCAATCCTCTATCCTATCCTATTCTCTATCCTATCCAATCCCCTATCCTATCCGCTATCGTCTGCTCTATCCTATCCTATCCTGAATCATATCGTATTCTCTATCGTCTGCTCTATCCTAGCCTATCCTCTATCCTATCCTATTCTCTATCCTATCGTCTATCCTATCCTATCCTCTGTCATATCCTATCCTCTATCCAATCCAATCCCCTATCCTATCCGCTATCGTCTGCTCTATCCTATCCAATCCAATATCCTATCCTCTATCCAATCCTATCCTCTATCCTATCCTGTCCTCTATCCTATCCTATTCCCTATCATATCCTATCCTCTATCCTATCCTATCCTCTATCCTATCCTATCCTCTATCCTATCCTATCCTCTATCCAATCCTATCCTCTTTCGCCTCCTATCCTCTATCCTATCCAATCCCCTATCCTATCCTCTATCCTATCCTTTCCACTACCCTATACTTTCCTCCATCCTATCCTATCCTCCATAAGATCGTATCCTCTATCCTATCCCGTCCTCTATCCTATAATATAATCTATCCTATCATATCCTGTATTATATCCTACCCTCTATAATATCCGAGCCTCTAACCTATCCTATCCTCAATCCTATCGTATCCTCTATCCTATCCAATCCCCTATCCTATCGTCTATAGTATCCTATCCTCTATCATATCCAATCCTATATCCTATCCTCTATCCTATCCTATCCTATCCTCTATCCTATCCTATCCTATCCTCTATCCTATCCTATCCTCTTTCCTATACAATCCCCTATCCTAACCTCTATCCTATCCAATTCCCTATCCTATCCTCTATCCTATCCGATCCTCTATCGTATCCTATACTCTATCCTATCCAATCCCCTATCTTATCCTCTATCCGATCCTATCCTCTATCCTATCCTATCCTCTATAATATCGTATCCTCTATCCTATCCTATCCGCTATCCTATCCAATCCCTTATCTTATCCTCTATCTTATCCTATCCTATCCAATCCTCTATCCTATCCTCTATCTTATCCTATCCTATCCAATCCTATATCCTATCCTCTATCCTATCCTCTATCCTATCGTATCCTCTATCCTATCCTATTCTCTATCCAATCCTATCCTCTATCGTATCCTATTCTCTATCCTATCCAATCCTATATCGTATCCTCTATCTTATCCTATCCTATCCAATCCTCTATCCTATCCTCTATCCTATCCTATGCTCTATCCTATCCTATCCTCTATCCTATCCTATCTTCTATCCTATACTATCCTCTATCCTATCCTATCCTCTATCCTATCCTCTATCCTATCCTATCCTTTCCTCTATCCTATCCTATCCTCTATCCTATTCTCTATCCAATCCTATTCTCTATCCTATCCAATCCCCTATCCTATCCTCTATCGTCTCCTATCCTCTATCCTATCCAATCCCCTATCCTATCCTGTATAATATCCGATCCTCTATCGTATCCTATACTCTATCCTATCCAATCCCCTATCTTATCCTCTATCCGATCCTATCCCTTATCCTATCCAATCCCCTATCTTATCCTCTATCTTATCCTATCCTATCCAATCCTCTATCCTATCCTCTATCTTATTCTATCCTCTATCCTATCCTATCCTGAATCCTATCCTATCCTCTATCCTACCCTATAATCTATCCTATCCTATCCTCTATCCTATCCTATCCTCTATCCTATCCTATCCTCTACCCTGTCCTATCCTCTATCCAATACTATCCTCTATCCTATCCTGTCCTCTATCCTATCCTATTCCCTATCATATCCTATCCTCTATCCTGTCCTATCCTCTATCCTATCCTATCCTCTATCCTATCCTATCCTCAATTCTATCCTATACTTCATCCTATCCTATCCACTATCCTATCCCATCCTCTATCCTATAATATCCTCTATCCTATCCAATCCTCTATCCTATCCTCTATCCTATTCTCTATCCAATCCCATCCTCTTTCGCCTCCTATCCTCTCTCCTATCCAATCCCCTATCCTATCCTCTATCCTATCCTTTCCACTACCCTATACTTTCCTCCATACTATCCTATCCTCCATAAGATCGTATCCTCTATCCTATCCCGTCCTCTATTCTATAATATCATCTATCCTATCATATCCTGTATTATATCCTATCCTCTATAATATCCGAGCCTCTAGCCTATCCTATCCTCAATCCTATCCTATCCTCTATCCTATCCAATCCCCTATCCTATCCTCTATCCTATCCAATCATCTATCCTATCCTCTATCCTATCCTCTATCCTATCCGCTATCCTACCCTGTCCTCTATCCTATCCAATCCTATATCCTATCCTCTATCCTATCCTATCCTGAATCCTACCCTATCCTGTATCGTATCCTATCCTCTATCCTATTCTATCCTCTATCCTATCCTATCCTCTATCCTACCCTCTATCCTATTCTCTATCCAATCCTATCCTCTTTCGCCTCCTATCCTCTATCCTATCCTATCCTATCCTCAACCCTATCCTATCCTCATTCGTATCTTATACTCCATCCTAACCTATCCGCTATCCTATCCTATCTTCCATTCTATAATATCCTCTATCCTATCCAATCCTCTATCCTATCCTCTATCCTATCCTCTATCCTATCCTCTATCCCATCCTCTATCCTATCCTATCCTATCCTCTATCCTGTCCTATCCTCTATCCTATCCTATCCTCTATCCTATCCTATCCTCTATCCTATCCTATCCTCTATCCTATCCAATCCTCTATCCTATCCTATCCTCTATCCTATCCTATCCTCTATCCTATCCTATCCTCTATCCTATCCTATCCTCTATCCTATCCTATCCTCTATCCTATCCTATCCTCTATCCTCTATCCTATCCTATCCTCTATCCTATCCTCTATCCTATCCTCTATCCTATCCTCTATCCTATCCTCTATCCTATCCTCTATCCTATCCTCTATCCTATCCTATATTATCCTCTATCCTATCCTATCCACTATCCTATCCTAGCCTCAATCCTATCCTATCCTCTATCCTATCCAATCCCCTATCCTATCCTCTATCCTAACCAATCCCCTATCCTATCCTCTATCCTATCAGATCCTCTCTCGAATCCTATATTCTATCCTATCCAATCCCCTATCTTATCCTCTATCCTCTATCCTATCCTCTATCCTATCCTCTATCCTATCCTCTATCCTATCCTCTATCCTATCCTATCCTATCCTCTATCCTATCCTATCCACTATCCTATCCTAGCCTCAATCCTATCCTATCCTCTATCCTATCCAATCCCTCATCCTATCCTCTATCCTATACTTTCCACTGCCCTATACTTTCCTCTATTATATCCTATCCTCCATAAGATCGTATTCTCTATCCTATCCCGTCCTCTATCCTATAATATCATCTATCCTATCATATCTTGTATTATATCCTATCCTCTATAATTTCCGAGCCTCTAACCTATCCTATCCTCAATCCTATCCTATCCAATCCCCTATCATATCGTCTATCGTATCCTATCCTCTATCATATCCAATCCTATATCCTATCCTCTATCCTATCCTCTTCTATCCTCAACTCTATCCTATCCTCATTCGGATCCTATACTCCATCCTAACCTATCCGCTATCCTATCCTATCTTCTATTCTATAATATCCTCTATCCTATCCAATCCTCTATCCTATATTCTATCCTATCCTCTATCCTATCCTATCCTATCCTCTATCCTATCCTATCCTCTATCCTATCCAATCCCCTATCCTATCCTACCCTCTATCCTATAATATCCCCTATAATATCCAGTCCTCTATCCTATCCTCTATCCTATCCTCTATCCTCTATCCTACCCTCTATCCTATCCTATCCTCTTTCCTATCCTATCCTATATCCTATCCTATCCGCTATCCTATCCTACCCTCTATCCTATAATATCCCCTATCCTATCCTATCCTCTATCCTATCCTATCCTCTATCCTATCCTATCCTCTATCCTATCCAATCCCCTATCCTATCCTACCCTCTATCCTATAATATCCCCTATAATATCCAGTCCTCTATCCTATCCTCTATCCTATCCTCTATCCTCTATCCTACCCTCTATCCTATCCTATCCTCTTTCCTATCCTATCCTATATCCTATCCTATCCGCTATCCTATCCTACCCTCTATCCTATAATATCCCCTATCCTATCCAATCCTCTATCCTATCCTCTATCCTATCCTCTATCCTATCCTCTATCCTATCCTCTATCCTATGCTCTATCCTCTATCCTATCCTCTATCCTATCCTATACTCTATCCTATCCTATCCTCTATCCTATCCTATCCTCTATCCTATCCTATCCTCTATCCTAGTCAATCCTCTATCCTATCCTATTCTCTATCCTATCCAATCCCCTATCCTATCCGCTATCGTCTGCTCTATCCTATCCTATCCTGAATCATATCGTATTCTCTATCGTCTGCTCTATCCTAGCCTATCCTCTATCCTATCCTATTCTCTATCCTATCGTCTATCCTATCCTATCCTCTGTCATATCCTATCCTCTATCCAGTCCAATCCCCTATCCTATCCGCTATCGTCTGCTCTATCCTATCCAATCCCATATCCTATCCTCTATCCAATCCTATCCTCTATCCTATCCTGTCCTCTATCCTATCCTATCCTCTATCCTAACCTATCCTCTATCCAATCCTATCCTCTTTCGCCTCCTATCCTCTATCCTATCCAATCCCCTATCCTATCCTCTATCCTATCCTTTCCACTACCCTATACTTTCCTCCATCCTATCCTATCCTCCATAAGATCGTATCCTCTATCCTATCCCGTCCTCTATCCTATAATATCATCTATCCTATCATATCCTGTATTATATCCTACCCTCTATAATATCCGAGCCTCTAACCTATCCTATCATCAATCCTATCGTATCCTCTATCCTATCCAATCCCCTATCCTATCGTCTATAGTATCCTATCCTCTATCATATCCAATCCTATATCCTATCCTCTATCCTATCCTATCCTTTCCTCTATCCTATCCTATCCTCTTTCCTATATAATCCCCTATCCTAACCTCTATCCTATCCAATCCCCTATCCTATCCTCTATCCTATCCGATCCTCTATCGTATCCTATACTCTATCCTATCCAATCCCCTATCTTATCCTTTATCCGATCCTATCCTCTATCCTATCCTATCCTCTATAATATCGTATCCTCTATCCTATCCTATCCGCTATCCTATCCAATCCCTTATCTTATCCTCTATCTTATCCTATCCTATCCAATCCTCTATCCTATCCTCTATCTTATCCTATCCTATCCAATCCTATATCCTATCCTCTATCCTATCCTCTATCCTATCGTATCCTCTATCCTATCCTATTCTCTATCCAATCCTATCCTCTATCGTATCCTATTCTCTATCCTATCCAATCCTATATCGTATCCTCTATCTTATCCTATCCTATCCAATCCTCTATCCTATCCTCTATCCTATCCTATGCTCTATCCTATCCTATCCTCTATCCTATCCTATCCTCTATCCTATCCTATCCTCTATCCTATCCTATCCTCTATCCTATCCTCTATCCTATCCTATCCTTTCCTCTATCCTATCCTATCCTCTATCCTATTCTCTATCCAATCCTATTCTCTATCCTATCCAATCCCCTATCCTATCCTCTATCCTATCCAATCATCTATCCTATCCTCTATCCTATCCTCTATCCTATCCGCTATCCTACCCTGTCCTCTATCCTATCCAATCCTATATCCTATCCTCTATCCTATCCTATCCTGAATCCTACCCTATCCTGTGTCGTATCCTATTCTCTATCCTATCCTATCCTCTATCCTATCCTATCCTCTATCCTACCCTCTATCCTATTCTCTATCCAATCCTATCCTCTTTCGCCTCCTATCCTCTATCCTATCCTATCCTATCCTCAACCCTATCCTATCCTCATTCGTATCCTATACTCCATCCTAACCTATCCGCTATCCTATCCTATCTTCCATTCTATAATATACTCTATCCTATCCAATCCTCTATCCTATCCTCTATCCTATCCTCTATCCTATCCTCTATCCCATCCTCTATCCTATCCTATCCTATCCTCTATCCTGTCCTATCCTCTATCCTATCCTATCCTCTATCCTATCCTATCCTCTATCCTATCCTATCCTCTATCCTATCCAATCCTCTATCCTATCCTATCCTCTATCCTATCCTATCCTCTATCCTATCCTATCCTCTATCCTATCCTATCCTCTATCCTATCCTATCCTCTATCCTATCCTATCCTCTATCCTCTATCCTATCCTATCCTCTATCCTATCCTATCCTCTATCCTATCCTCTATCCTATTATCTATCCTATCCTCTATCCTATCCTCTATCCTATCCTCTATCCTATCCTCTATCCTATCCTATATTATCCTCTATCCTATCCTATCCACTATCCTATCCTAGCCTCAATCCTATCCTATCCTCTATCCTATCCTATCCTCTATCCGATCCTATCCTCTATAATATCCTATCCTCTATCCTATCATATCCTCTTTCCTATACAATCCCCTATCCTATCCTCTATCCTATCCAATCCCCTATCCTATCCTCTATCCTAACCAATCCCCTATCCTATCCTCTATCCTATCCGATCCTCTCTCGAATCCTATACTCTATCCTATCCAATCCCCTATCTTATCCTCTATCCTCTATCCTATCCTCTATCCTATCCTCTATCCTATCCTCTATCCTATACTATCCTATCCTCTATCCTATCCTATCCACTATCCTATCCTAGCCTCAATCCTATCCTATCCTCTATCCTATCCAATCCCCCATCCTATCCTCTATCCTATACTTTCCACTGCCCTATACTTTCCTCTATTATATCCTATCCTCCATAAGATCGTATCCTCTATCCTATCCCGTCCTCTATCCTATAATATCATCTATCCTATCATATCTTGTATTATATCCTATCCTCTATAATTTCCGAGCCTCTAACCTATCCTATCCTCAATCCTATCCTATCCAATCCCCTATCATATCGTCTATCGTATCCTATCCTCAATCCTATCCTATCCAATCCCCTATCATATCGTCTATCGTATCCTATCCTCTATCCTATCCAATCCTCTATCCTATATTCTATCCTATCCTCTATCCTATCCTATCCTATCCTCTATCCTATCCTATCCTCTATCCTATCCTATCCTCTACCCTATCCTATCCTCTATCCTATCCTATCCTCTATCCTATCGTATCCTCTATCCTATCCAATCCCCTATCATGTCCTACCCTCTATCCTATAATATCCCCTATAATATCCAGTCCTCTATCCTATCCTCTATCCTATCCTCTATCATCTATCCTACCCTCTATCCTATCATATCCTCTATCGTATCCTATCCTCTATCCTATCCTATCCTCTATCCCATCCTACCCTCTATCCTATCCTATCCTCTTTCCTATCCTATCCTATATCCTATCCTATCCGCTATCCTATCCTACCCTCTATCCTATAATATCCCCTACCCTATCCAATCCTCTAACCAATCCTCTATCCTATCCTCTATCCTATCCTATCCTCTATCCTATCCAATCCCCTATCATATCCTACCCTCTATCCTATAATATCCCCTATAATATCCAGTCCTCTATCCTATCCTCTATCCTATCCTCTATCATCTATCCTACCCTCTATCCTATCCTATCCTCTTTCCTATCCTATCCTATATCCTATCCTATCCGCTATCCTATCCTACCCTCTATCCTATAATATCCCCTATCCTATCCAATCCTCTATCCTATCCTCTATCCTATCCTCTATCCTCTATCCTATCCTCTATCCTATCCTATCCTCTATCCTATCCTATCCTCTATCCTATCCTAACCTCTATCCTATCCTATCCTCTATCCTAGTCAATCCTCTATCCTATCCTATTCTCTATCCTATCCAATCCCCTATCCTATCCGCTATCGTCTGCTCTATCCTATCCTATCCTGAATCATATCGTATTCTCTATCGTCTTCTCTATCCTAGCCTATCCTCTATCCTATCCTATTCTCTATCCTATCGTCTATCCTATCCTATCCTCTGTCATATCCTATCCTCTATCCAATCCAATCCCCTATCCTATCCGCTATCGTCTGCTCTATCCTATCCAATCCCATATCCTATCCTCTATCCAATCCTATCCTCTATCCTATCCTGTCCTCTATCCTATCCTATTCCCTATCATATCCTATCCTCTATCCTATCCTATCGTCTATCCTATCCTATCCTCTATCCTATCCTATCCTCTATCCAATCCTATCCTCTTTCGCCTCCTATCCTCTATCCTATCCAATCCCCTATCCTATCCTCTATCCTATCCTTTCCACTAGACTATACTTTCCTCCATCCTATCCTATCCTCCATAAGATCGTATCCTCTATCCTATCCCGTCCTCTATCCTATAATATAATCTATCCTATCATATCCTGTATTATATCCTACCCTCTATAATATCCGAGCCTCTAACCTATCCTATCCTCAATCCTATCGTATCCTCTATCCTATCCAATCCCCTATCCTATCGTCTATAGTATCCTATCCTCTATCATATCCAATCCTATATCCTATCCTCTATCCTATCCTATCCTATCCTCTATCCTATCCTATCCTATCCTCTATCCTATCCTATCCTCTTTCCTATACAATCCCCTATCCTAACCTCTATCCTATCCAATTCCCTATCCTATCCTCTATCCTATCCGATCCTCTATCGTATCCTATACTCTATCCTATCCAATCCCCTATCTTATCCTCTATCCGATCCTATCCTCTATCCTATCCTATCCTCTATAATATCGTATCCTCTATCCTATCCTATCCGCTATCCTATCCAATCCCTTATCTTATCCTCTATCTTATCCTATCCTATCCAATCCTCTATCCTATCCTCTATCTTATCCTATCCTATCCAATCCTATATCCTATCCTCTATCCTATCCTCTATCCTATCGTATCCTCTATCCTATCCTATTCTCTATCCAATCCTATCCTCTATCGTATCCTATTCTCTATCCTATCCAATCCTATATCGTATCCTCTATCTTATCCTATCCTATCCAATCCTCTATCCTATCCTCTATCCTATCCTATGCTCTATCCTATCCTATCCTCTATCCTATCCTATCCTCTATCCTATCCTATCCTCAATCCTATCCTATCCTCTATCCTATCCTCTATCCTATCCTATCCTCTATCCTATCCTATCCTCTATCCTATCATATCCTCTATCGTATCCTATCCTCTATCCTATCCTATCCTCTATCCCATCCTACCCTCTATCCTATCCTATCCTCTTTCCTATCCTATCCTATATCCTATCCTATCCGCTATCCTATCCTACCCTCTATCCTATAATATCCCCTACCCTATCCAATCCTCTAACCAATCCTCTATCCTATCCTCTATCCTATCCTATCCTCTATCCTATCCAATCCCCTATCCTATCCTACCCTCTATCCTATAATATCCCCTATAATATCCAGTCCTCTATCCTATCCTCTATCCTATCCTCTATCCTCTATCATACCCTCTATCCTATCCTATCCTCTTTCCTATCCTATCCTATATCCTATCCTATCCGCTATCCTATCCTACCCTCTATCCTATAATATCCCCTATCCTATCCAATCCTCTATCCTATCCTCTATCCTATCCTCTATCCTATCCTCTATCCTCTATCCTATCCTCTATCCTATCCTATCCTCTATCCTATCCTATCCTCTATCCTATCCTATCCTCTATCCAATCCTATCCTCTTTCGCCTCCTATCCTCTATCCTATCCAATCCCCTATCCTATCCTCTATCCTATCCTTTCCACTACCCTATACTTTCCTCCATCCTATCCTATCCTCCATAAGATCGTATCCTCTATCCTATCCCGTCCTCTATCCTATAATATAATCTATCCTATCATATCCTGTATTATATCCTACCCTCTATAATATCCGAGCCTCTAACCTATCCTATCCTCAATCCTATCGTATCCTCTATCCTATCCAATCCCCTATCCTATCGTCTATAGTATCCTATCCTCTATCATATCCAATCCTATATCCTATCCTCTATCCTATCCTATCCTATCCTCTATCCTATCCTATCCTATCCTCTATCCTATCCTATCCTCTTTCCTATACAATCCCCTATCCTAACCTCTATCCTATCCAATTCCCTATCCTATCCTCTATCCTATCCGATCCTCTATCGTATCCTATACTCTATCCTATCCAATCCCCTATCTTATCCTCTATCCGATCCTATCCTCTATCCTATCCTATCCTCTATAATATCGTATCCTCTATCCTATCCTATCCGCTATCCTATCCAATCCCTTATCTTATCCTCTATCTTATCCTATCCTATCCAATCCTCTATCCTATCCTCTATCCTATCCTATGCTCTATCCTATCCTATCCTCTACCCTATCCTATCCTCTATCCTATCCTATCCTCTATCCTATCCTATCCTCTATCCTATCCTCTATCCTATCCTATCCTTTCCTCTATCCTATCCTATCCTCTATCCTATTCTCTATCCAATCCTATTCTCTATCCTATCCAATCCCCTATCCTATCCTCTATCGTCTCCTATCCTCTATCCTATCCAATCCCCTATCCTATCCTGTATCCTATCCGATCCTCTATCGTATCCTATACTCTATCCTATCCAATCCCCTATCTTATCCTCTATCCGATCCTATCCCTTATCCTATCCAATCCCCTATCTTATCCTCTATCTTATCCTATCCTATCCAATCCTCTATCCTATCCTCTATCTTATCCTATCCTCTATCCTATCCTATCCTGAATCCTATCCTATCCTCTATCCTACCCTATAATCTATCCTATCCTATCCTCTATCCTATCCTATCCTCTATCCTATCCTATCCTCTACCCTGTCCTATCCTCTATCCAATACTATCCTCTATCCTATCCTGTCCTCTATCCTATCCTATTCCCTATCATATCCTATCCTCTATCCTGTCCTATCCTCTATCCTATCCTATCCTCTATCCTATCCTATCCTCAATTCTATCCTATACTTCATCCTATCCTATCCACTATCCTATCTCATCCTCTATCCTATAATATCCTGTATCCTATCCAATCCTCTATCCTATCCTCTATCCTATTCTCTATCCAATCCCATCCCCTTTCGCCTCCTATCCTCTCTCCTATCCAATCCCCTATCCTATCCTCTATCCTATCCTTTCCACTACCCTATACTTTCCTCCATACTATCCTATCCTCCATAAGATCGTATCCTCTATCCTATCCCGTCCTCTATCCTATAATATCATCTATCCTATCATATCCTGTATTATATCCTATCCTCTATAATATCCGAGCCTCTAACCTTTCCTATCCTCAATCCTATCCTATCATCTATAATATCCAATCCCCTATCCTATCGTCTATAGTATCCTATCCTCTATCATATCCAATCCTATATCCTATTCTCTATCATATCCAATCCTGTATCCTATCCTCTATCCTATCCTAGCCTATCCTCTATCCTATCCTATCCTCTATCCTATCCTATCCTCTATCCTATCCTATCCTCTATCCTATCCTATCCTCTACCCTATCCTATCCTCTATCCTATCCTATCCTCTATCCTATCATCTATCCTATCCTATCCTATCCTCTATCCTATCCTATCCTATCCTATCCTCTATCCTATCCTATCCTCAATCCTATCCTATCCTCTATCTTATCCTCTATCCTATCCTATCCTCTATCCTATCCTATCCTCTATCCTATCATATCCTCTATCGTATCCTATCCTCTATCCTATCCTATCCTCTATCCCATCCTACCCTCTATCCTATCCTATCCTCATTCCTATCCTATCCTATATCCTATCCTATCCGCTATCCTATCCTACCCTCTATCCTATAATATCCCCTACCCTATCCAATCCTCTAACCAATCCTCTATCCTATCCTCTATCCTATCCTATCCTCTATCCTATCCAATCCCCTATCCTATCCTACCCTCTATCCTATAATATCCCCTATAATATCCAGTCCTCTATCCTATCCTCTATCCTATCCTCTATCCTCTATCCTACCCTCTATCCTATCCTATCCTCTTTCCTATCCTATCCTATATCCTATCCTATCCGCTATCCTATCCTACCCTCTATCCTATAATATCCCCTATCCTATCCAATCCTCTATCCTATCCTCTATCCTATCCTCTATCCTATCCTCTATCCTCTATCCTATCCTCTATCCTATCCTATCCTCTATCCTATCCTATCCTCTATCCTATCCTATCCTCTATCCTATCCTATCCTCTATCCTATCCTATCCTCTATCCTATCCTATCCTCTATCCTATCCTATCCTCTATCCTAGTCAATCCTCTATCCTATCCTATTCTCTATCCTATCCAATCCCCTATAATATCCGCTATCGTCTGCTCTATCCTATCCTATCCTGAATCATATCGTATTCTCTATCGTCTGCTCTATCCTAGCCTATCCTCTATCCTATCCTATTCTCTATCCTATCGTCTATCCTATCCTATCCTCTGTCATATCGTATCCTCTATCCAGTCCAATCCCCTATCCTATCCGCTATCGTCTGCTCTATCCTATCCAATCCCATATCCTATCCTCTATCCAATCCTATCCTCTATCCTATCCTGTCCTCTATCCTATCCTATTCCCTATCATATCCTATCCTCTATCCTATCCTATCCTCTATCCTATCCTATCCTCTATCCTATCCTATCCTCTATCCAATCCTATCCTCTTTCGCCTCCTATCCTCTATCCTATTCAATCCCCTATCCTATCCTCTATCCTATCCTTTCCACTACCCTATACTTTCCTCCATCCTATCCTATCCTCCATAAGATCGTATTCTCTATCCTATCCCGTAATCTATCCTATAATATCATCTATCCTATCATATCCTGTATTATATCCTACCCTCTATAATATCCGAGCCTCTAACCTATCCTATCCTCAATCCTATCGTATCCTCTATCCTATCCAATCCCCTATCCTATCGTCTATAGTATCCTATCCTCTATCATATCCAATCCTATATCCTATCCTCTATCCTATCCTATCCTATCCTCTATCCTATCCTATCCTCTTTCCTATATAATCCCCTATCCTAACCTCTATCCTATCCAATCCCCTATCCTATCCTCTATCCTATCCGATCCTCTATCGTATCCTATACTCTATCCTATCCAATCCCCTATCTTATCCTTTATCCGATCCTATCCTCTATCCTATCCTATCCTCTATAATATCGTATCCTCTATCCTATCCTATCCGCTATCCTATCCAATCCCTTATCTTATCCTCTATCTTATCCTATCCTATCCAATCCTCTATCCTATCCTCTATCTTATCCTATCCTATCCAATCCTATATCCTATCCTCTATCCTATCCTCTATCCTATCGTATCCTCTATCCTATCCTATTCTCTATCCAATCCTATCCTCTATCGTATCCTATTCTCTATCCTATCCAATCCTATATCGTATCCTCTATCTTATCCTATCCTATCCAATCCTCTATCCTATCCTCTATCCTATCCTATGCTCTATCCTATCCTATCCTCTATCCTATCCTATCCTCTATCCTATCCTATCCTCTATCCTATCCTATCCTCTATCCTATCCTCTATCCTATCCTATCCTTTCCTCTATCCTATCCTATCCTCTATCCTATTCTCTATCCAATCCTATTCTCTATCCTATCCAATCCCCTATCCTATCCTCTATCGTCTCCTATCCTCTATCCTATCCAATCCCCTATCCTATCCTGTATCCTATCCGATCCTCTATCGTATCCTATACTCTATCCTATCCAATCCCCTATCTTATCCTCTATCCGATCCTATCCCTTATCCTATCCAATCCCCTATCGTATCCTCTATCTTATCCTATCCTATCCAATCCTCTATCCTATCCTCTATCTTATCCTATCCTCTATCCTATCCTATCCTGAATCCTATCCTATCCTCTATCCTACCCTATAATCTATCCTATCCTATCCTCTATCCTATCCTATCCTCTATCCTATCCTATCCTCTACCCTGTCCTATCCTCTATCCAATACTATCCTCTATCCTATCCTTTCCTCTATCCTATCCTATTCCCTATCATATCCTATCCTCTATCCTGCCCTATCCTCTATCCTATCCTATCCTCTATCCTATCCTATCCTCAATTCTATCCTATACTTCATCCTATCCTATCCACTATCCTATCCCATCCTCTATCCTATAATATCCTCTATCCTATCCAATCCTCTATCCTATCCTCTATCCTATTCTCTATCCAATCCCATCCTCTTTCGCCTCCTATCCTCTCTCCTATCCAATCCCCTATCCTATCCTCTATCCTATCCTTTCCACTACCCTATACTTTCCTCCATACTATCCTATCCTCCATAAGATCGTATCCTCTATCCTATCCCGTCCTCTATCCTATAATATCATCTATCATATCATATCCTGTATTATATCCTATCCTCTATAATATCCGAGCCTCCAACCTTTCCTATCCTCAATCCTATCCTATCCTCTATAATATCCAATCCCCTATCCTATCGTCTATAGTATCCTATCCTCTATCATATCCAATCCTATATCCTATTCTCTATCATATCCAATCCTATATCCTATCCTCTATCCTATCCTAGCATATCCTCTATCCTATCCTATCCTCTATCCTATCCTATCCTGTATCCTATCCTATCCTCTATCCTATCCTATCCTCAAGCATATCCTATCCTCAATTCTATCCTATCCTCTATCCTAACCTATCCTCTATCCTATCCTATTCCCTATCATATCCTATCCTCTATCCTGTCCTATCCTCTATCCTATCCTATCCTCTATCCTATCCTATCCTCAATTCTATCCTATACTTCATCCTATCCTATCCACTATCCTATCCCATCCTCTATCCTATAATATCCTCTATCCTATCCAATCCTCTATCCTATCCTCTATCCTATTCTCTATCCAATCCCATCCTCTTTCGCCTCCTATCCTCTCTCCTATCCAATCCCCTATCCTATCCTCTATCCTATCCTTTCCACTACCCTATACTTTCCTCCATACTATCCTATCCTCCATAAGATCGTATCCTCTATCCTATCCCGTCCTCTATCCTATAATATCATCTATCCTATCATATCCTGTATTATATCCTATCCTCTATAATATCCGAGCCTCTAACCTTTCCTATCCTCAATCCTATCCTATCCTCTATAATATCCAATCCCCTATCCTATCGTCTATAGTATCCTATCCTCTATCATATCCAATCCTATATCCTATTCTCTATCATATCCAATCCTATATCCTATCCTCTATCCTATCCTAGCCTATCCTCTATCCTATCCTATCCTCTATCCTATCCTATCCTCTATCCTATCCTATCCTCTATCCTATCCTATCCTCTATCCTATCCTATCCTCTACCCTATCCTATCCTCTATCCTATCCTATCCTCTATCCTATCATCTATCCTATCCTATCCTATCCTCTATCCTATCCTATCCTATCCTCTATCCTATCCTATCCTCAATCCTATCCTATCCTCTATCTTATCCTCTATCCTATCCTATCCTCTATCCTATCCTATCCTCTATCCTATCATATCCTCTATCGTATCCTATCCTCTATCCTATCCTATCCTCTATCCCATCCTACCCTCTATCCTATCCTATCCTCTTTCCTATCCTATCCTATATCCTATCCTATCCGCTATCCTATCCTACCCTCTATCCTATAATATCCCCTACCCTATCCAATCCTCTAACCAATCCTCTATCCTATCCTCTATCCTATCCTATCCTCTATCCTATCCAATCCCCTATCCTATCCTACCCTCTATCCTATAATATCCCCTATAATATCCAGTCCTCTATCCTATCCTCTATCCTATCCTCTATCCTCTATCCTACCCTCTATCCTATCCTATCCTCTTTCCTATCCTATCCTATATCCTATCCTATCCGCTATCCTATCCTACCCTCTATCCTATAATATCCCCTATCCTATCCAATCCTCTATCCTATCCTCTATCCTATCCTCTATCCTATCCTCTATCCTCTATCCTATCCTCTATCCTATCCTATCCTCTATCCTATCCTATCCTCTATCCTATCCTATCCTCTATCCTATCCTATCCTCTATCCTATCCTTTCCTCTATCCTAGTCAATCCTCTATCCTATCCTATTCTCTATCCTATCCAATCCCCTATCCTATCCGCTATCGTCTGCTCTATCCTATCCTATCCTGAATCATATCGTATTCTCTATCGTCTGCTCTATCCTAGCCTATCCTCTATCCTATCCTATTCTCTATCCTATCGTCTATCCTATCCTATCCTCTGTCATATCCTATCCTCTATCCAGTCCAATCCCCTATCCTATCCGCTATCGTCTGCTCTATCCTATCCAATCCCATATCCTATCCTCTATCCAATCCTATCCTCTATCCTATCCTGTCCTCTATCCTATCCTATTCCCTATCATATCCTATCCTCTATCCTATCCTATCCTCTATCCTATCCTATCCTCTATCCTATCCTATCCTCTATCCAATCCTATCCTCTTTCGCCTCCTATCCTCTATCCTATCCAATCCCCTATCCTATCCTCTATCCTATCCTTTCCACTACCCTATACTTTCCTCCATCCTATCCTATCCTCCATAAGATCGTATCCTCTATCCTATCCCGTCCTCTATCCTATAATATCATCTATCCTATCATATCCTGTATTATATCCTACCCTCTATAATATCCGAGCCTCTAACCTATCCTATCCTCAATCCTATCGTATCCTCTATCCTATCCAATCCCCTATCCTATCGTCTATAGTATCCTATCCTCTATCATATCCAATCCTATATCCTATCCTCTATCCTATCCTATCTTATCCTCTATCCTATCCTATCCTCTTTCCTATATAATCCCCTATCCTAACCTCTATCCTATCCAATCCCCTATCCTATCCTCTATCCTATCCGATCCTCTATCGTATCCTATACTCTATCCTATCCAATCCCCTATCTTATCCTTTATCCGATCCTATCCTCTATCCTATCCTATCCTCTATAATATCGTATCCTCTATCCTATCCTATCCGCTATCCTATCCAATCCCTTATCTTATCCTCTATCTTATCCTATCCTATCCAATCCTATATCCTATCCTCTATCCTATCCTCTATCCTATCGTATCCTCTATCCTATCCTATTCTCTATCCAATCCTATCCTCTATCGTATCCTATTCTCTATCCTATCCAATCCTATATCGTATCCTCTATCTTATCCTATCCTATCCAATCCTCTATCCTATCCTCTATCCTATCCTATGCTCTATCCTATCCTATCCTCTATCCTATCCTAACCTCTATCCTATCCTATCCTCTATCCTATCCTATCCTCTATCCTATCCTATCCTCTATCCTATCCTCTATCCTATCCTATCCTTTCCTCTATCCTATCCTATCCTCTATCCTATTCTCTATCCAATCCTATTCTCTATCCTATCCAATCCCCTATCCTATCCTCTATCGTCTCCTATCCTCTATCCTATCCAATCCCCTATCCTATCCTGTATCCTATCCGATCCTCTATCGTATCCT
Organism: Halictus rubicundus; assembly: GCF_050948215.1. Classification (NCBI taxonomy): domain Eukaryota; kingdom Metazoa; phylum Arthropoda; class Insecta; order Hymenoptera; family Halictidae; genus Halictus; species Halictus rubicundus. The sequence goes on from NW_027488618.1 coordinate 646,868, forward strand.
ATACTCTATCCTATCCAATCCCCTATCTTATCCTCTATCCGATCCTATCCCTTATCCTATCCAATCCCCTATCTTATCCTCTATCTTATCCTATCCTATCCAATCCTCTACCCTATCCTCTATCTTATCCTATCCTCTATCCTATCCTATCCTGAATCCTATCCTATCCTCTATCCTACCCTATAATCTATCCTATCCTATCCTCTATCCTATCCTATCCTCTATCCTATCCTATCCTCTACCCTGTCCTATCCTCTATCCAATACTATCCTCTATCCTATCCTTTCCTCTATCCTATCCTATTCCCTATCATATCCTATCCTCTATCCTGTCCTATCCTCTATCCTATCCTATCCTCTATCCTATCCTATCCTCAATTCTATCCTATACTTCATCCTATCCTATCCACTATCCTATCCCATCCTCTATCCTATAATATCCTCTATCCTATCCAATCCTCTATCCTATCCTCTATCCTATTCTCTATCCAATCCCATCCTCTTTCGCCTCCTATCCTCTCTCCTATCCAATCCCCTATCCTATCCTCTATCCTATCCTTTGCACTACCCTATACTTTCCTCCATACTATCCTATCCTCCATAAGATCGTATCCTCTATCCTATCCCGTCCTCTATTCTATAATATCATCTATCCTATCATATCCTGTATTATATCCTATCCTCTATAATATCCGAGCCTCTAGCCTATCCTATCCTCAATCCTATCCTATCCTCTATCCTATCCAATCCCCTATCCTATCCTCTATCCTATCCAATCATCTATCCTATCCTCTATCCTATCCTCTATCCTATCCGCTATCCTACCCTGTCCTCTATCCTATCCAATCCTATATCCTATCCTCTATCCTATCCTATCCTGAATCCTACCCTATCCTGTATCGTATCCTATCCTCTATCCTATTCTATCCTCTATCCTATCCTATCCTCTATCCTACCCTCTATCCTATTCTCTATCCAATCCTATCCTCTTTCGCCTCCTATCCTCTATCCTATCCTATCCTATCCTCAACCCTATCCTATCCTCATTCGTATCTTATACTCCATCCTAACCTATCCGCTATCCTATCCTATCTTCCATTCTATAATATCCTCTATCCTATCCAATCCTCTATCCTATCCTCTATCCTATCCTCTATCCTATCCTCTATCCCATCCTCTATCCTATCCTATCCTATCCTCTATCCTGTCCTATCCTCTATCCTATCCTATCCTCTATCCTATCCTATCCTCTATCCTATCCTATCCTCTATCCTATCCAATCCTCTATCCTATCCTATCCTCTATCCTATCCTATCCTCTATCCTATCCTATCCTCTATCCTATCCTATCCTCTATCCTATCCTATCCTCTATCCTATCCTATCCTCTATCCTCTATCCTATCCTATCCTCTATCCTATCCTCTATCCTATCCTCTATCCTATCCTCTATCCTATCCTCTATCCTATCCTCTATCCTATCCTCTATCCTATCCTATATTATCCTCTATCCTATCCTATCCACTATCCTATCCTAGCCTCAATCCTATCCTATCCTCTATCCTATCCAATCCCCTATCCTATCCTCTATCCTAACCAATCCCCTATCCTATCCTCTATCCTATCAGATCCTCTCTCGAATCCTATATTCTATCCTATCCAATCCCCTATCTTATCCTCTATCCTCTATCCTATCCTCTATCCTATCCTCTATCCTATCCTCTATCCTATCCTCTATCCTATCCTATCCTATCCTCTATCCTATCCTATCCACTATCCTATCCTAGCCTCAATCCTATCCTATCCTCTATCCTATCCAATCCCTCATCCTATCCTCTATCCTATACTTTCCACTGCCCTATACTTTCCTCTATTATATCCTATCCTCCATAAGATCGTATTCTCTATCCTATCCCGTCCTCTATCCTATAATATCATCTATCCTATCATATCTTGTATTATATCCTATCCTCTATAATTTCCGAGCCTCTAACCTATCCTATCCTCAATCCTATCCTATCCAATCCCCTATCATATCGTCTATCGTATCCTATCCTCTATCCTATCCTATCCTCTATCCTATCCAATCCCCTATCCTATCCTACCCTCTATCCTATAATATCCCCTATAATATCCAGTCCTCTATCCTATCCTCTATCCTATCCTCTATCCTCTATCCTACCCTCTATCCTATCCTATCCTCTTTCCTATCCTATCCTATATCCTATCCTATCCGCTATCCTATCCTACCCTCTATCCTATAATATCCCCTATCCTATCCTATCCTCTATCCTATCCTATCCTCTATCCTATCCTATCCTCTATCCTATCCAATCCCCTATCCTATCCTACCCTCTATCCTATAATATCCCCTATAATATCCAGTCCTCTATCCTATCCTCTATCCTATCCTCTATCCTCTATCCTACCCTCTATCCTATCCTATCCTCTTTCCTATCCTATCCTATATCCTATCCTATCCGCTATCCTATCCTACCCTCTATCCTATAATATCCCCTATCCTATCCAATCCTCTATCCTATCCTCTATCCTATCCTCTATCCTATCCTCTATCCTATCCTCTATCCTATCCTCTATCCTCTATCCTATCCTCTATCCTATCCTATACTCTATCCTATCCTATCCTCTATCCTATCCTATCCTCTATCCTATCCTATCCTCTATCCTAGTCAATCCTCTATCCTATCCTATTCTCTATCCTATCCAATCCCCTATCCTATCCGCTATCGTCTGCTCTATCCTATCCTATCCTGAATCATATCGTATTCTCTATCGTCTGCTCTATCCTAGCCTATCCTCTATCCTATCCTATTCTCTATCCTATCGTCTATCCTATCCTATCCTCTGTCATATCCTATCCTCTATCCAGTCCAATCCCCTATCCTATCCGCTATCGTCTGCTCTATCCTATCCAATCCCATATCCTATCCTCTATCCAATCCTATCCTCTATCCTATCCTGTCCTCTATCCTATCCTATCCTCTATCCTAACCTATCCTCTATCCAATCCTATCCTCTTTCGCCTCCTATCCTCTATCCTATCCAATCCCCTATCCTATCCTCTATCCTATCCTTTCCACTACCCTATACTTTCCTCCATCCTATCCTATCCTCCATAAGATCGTATCCTCTATCCTATCCCGTCCTCTATCCTATAATATCATCTATCCTATCATATCCTGTATTATATCCTACCCTCTATAATATCCGAGCCTCTAACCTATCCTATCATCAATCCTATCGTATCCTCTATCCTATCCAATCCCCTATCCTATCGTCTATAGTATCCTATCCTCTATCATATCCAATCCTATATCCTATCCTCTATCCTATCCTATCCTTTCCTCTATCCTATCCTATCCTCTTTCCTATATAATCCCCTATCCTAACCTCTATCCTATCCAATCCCCTATCCTATCCTCTATCCTATCCGATCCTCTATCGTATCCTATACTCTATCCTATCCAATCCCCTATCTTATCCTTTATCCGATCCTATCCTCTATCCTATCCTATCCTCTATAATATCGTATCCTCTATCCTATCCTATCCGCTATCCTATCCAATCCCTTATCTTATCCTCTATCTTATCCTATCCTATCCAATCCTCTATCCTATCCTCTATCTTATCCTATCCTATCCAATCCTATATCCTATCCTCTATCCTATCCTCTATCCTATCGTATCCTCTATCCTATCCTATTCTCTATCCAATCCTATCCTCTATCGTATCCTATTCTCTATCCTATCCAATCCTATATCGTATCCTCTATCTTATCCTATCCTATCCAATCCTCTATCCTATCCTCTATCCTATCCTATGCTCTATCCTATCCTATCCTCTATCCTATCCTATCCTCTATCCTATCCTATCCTCTATCCTATCCTATCCTCTATCCTATCCTCTATCCTATCCTATCCTTTCCTCTATCCTATCCTATCCTCTATCCTATTCTCTATCCAATCCTATTCTCTATCCTATCCAATCCCCTATCCTATCCTCTATCCTATCCAATCATCTATCCTATCCTCTATCCTATCCTCTATCCTATCCGCTATCCTACCCTGTCCTCTATCCTATCCAATCCTATATCCTATCCTCTATCCTATCCTATCCTGAATCCTACCCTATCCTGTATCGTATCCTATTCTCTATCCTATCCTATCCTCTATCCTATCCTATCCTCTATCCTACCCTCTATCCTATTCTCTATCCAATCCTATCCTCTTTCGCCTCCTATCCTCTATCCTATCCTATCCTATCCTCAACCCTATCCTATCCTCATTCGTATCCTATACTCCATCCTAACCTATCCGCTATCCTATCCTATCTTCCATTCTATAATATACTCTATCCTATCCAATCCTCTATCCTATCCTCTATCCTATCCTCTATCCTATCCTCTATCCCATCCTCTATCCTATCCTATCCTATCCTCTATCCTGTCCTATCCTCTATCCTATCCTATCCTCTATCCTATCCTATCCTCTATCCTATCCTATCCTCTATCCTATCCAATCCTCTATCCTATCCTATCCTCTATCCTATCCTATCCTCTATCCTATCCTATCCTCTATCCTATCCTATCCTCTATCCTATCCTATCCTCTATCCTATCCTATCCTCTATCCTCTATCCTATCCTATCCTCTATCCTATCCTATCCTCTATCCTATCCTCTATCCTATCCTCTATCCTATCCTCTATCCTATCCTCTATCCTATCCTCTATCCTATCCTCTATCCTATCCTATATTATCCTCTATCCTATCCTATCCACTATCCTATCCTAGCCTCAATCCTATCCTATCCTCTATCCTATCCTATCCTCTATCCGATCCTATCCTCTATAATATCCTATCCTCTATCCTATCATATCCTCTTTCCTATACAATCCCCTATCCTATCCTCTATCCTATCCAATCCCCTATCCTATCCTCTATCCTAACCAATCCCCTATCCTATCCTCTATCCTATCCGATCCTCTCTCGAATCCTATACTCTATCCTATCCAATCCCCTATCTTATCCTCTATCCTCTATCCTATCCTCTATCCTATCCTCTATCCTATCCTCTATCCTATACTATCCTATCCTCTATCCTATCCTATCCACTATCCTATCCTAGCCTCAATCCTATCCTATCCTCTATCCTATCCAATCCCCCATCCTATCCTCTATCCTATACTTTCCACTGCCCTATACTTTCCTCTATTATATCCTATCCTCCATAAGATCGTATCCTCTATCCTATCCCGTCCTCTATCCTATAATATCATCTATCCTATCATATCTTGTATTATATCCTATCCTCTATAATTTCCGAGCCTCTAACCTATCCTATCCTCAATCCTATCCTATCCAATCCCCTATCATATCGTCTATCGTATCCTATCCTCAATCCTATCCTATCCAATCCCCTATCATATCGTCTATCGTATCCTATCCTCTATCCTATCCAATCCTCTATCCTATATTCTATCCTATCCTCTATCCTATCCTATCCTATCCTCTATCCTATCCTATCCTCTATCCTATCCTATCCTCTACCCTATCCTATCCTCTATCCTATCCTATCCTCTATCCTATCGTATCCTCTATCCTATCCAATCCCCTATCATGTCCTACCCTCTATCCTATAATATCCCCTATAATATCCAGTCCTCTATCCTATCCTCTATCCTATCCTCTATCATCTATCCTACCCTCTATCCTATCATATCCTCTATCGTATCCTATCCTCTATCCTATCCTATCCTCTATCCCATCCTACCCTCTATCCTATCCTATCCTCTTTCCTATCCTATCCTATATCCTATCCTATCCGCTATCCTATCCTACCCTCTATCCTATAATATCCCCTACCCTATCCAATCCTCTAACCAATCCTCTATCCTATCCTCTATCCTATCCTATCCTCTATCCTATCCAATCCCCTATCATATCCTACCCTCTATCCTATAATATCCCCTATAATATCCAGTCCTCTATCCTATCCTCTATCCTATCCTCTATCATCTATCCTACCCTCTATCCTATCCTATCCTCTTTCCTATCCTATCCTATATCCTATCCTATCCGCTATCCTATCCTACCCTCTATCCTATAATATCCCCTATCCTATCCAATCCTCTATCCTATCCTCTATCCTATCCTCTATCCTCTATCCTATCCTCTATCCTATCCTATCCTCTATCCTATCCTATCCTCTATCCTATCCTAACCTCTATCCTATCCTATCCTCTATCCTAGTCAATCCTCTATCCTATCCTATTCTCTATCCTATCCAATCCCCTATCCTATCCGCTATCGTCTGCTCTATCCTATCCTATCCTGAATCATATCGTATTCTCTATCGTCTTCTCTATCCTAGCCTATCCTCTATCCTATCCTATTCTCTATCCTATCGTCTATCCTATCCTATCCTCTGTCATATCCTATCCTCTATCCAATCCAATCCCCTATCCTATCCGCTATCGTCTGCTCTATCCTATCCAATCCCATATCCTATCCTCTATCCAATCCTATCCTCTATCCTATCCTGTCCTCTATCCTATCCTATTCCCTATCATATCCTATCCTCTATCCTATCCTATCGTCTATCCTATCCTATCCTCTATCCTATCCTATCCTCTATCCAATCCTATCCTCTTTCGCCTCCTATCCTCTATCCTATCCAATCCCCTATCCTATCCTCTATCCTATCCTTTCCACTAGACTATACTTTCCTCCATCCTATCCTATCCTCCATAAGATCGTATCCTCTATCCTATCCCGTCCTCTATCCTATAATATAATCTATCCTATCATATCCTGTATTATATCCTACCCTCTATAATATCCGAGCCTCTAACCTATCCTATCCTCAATCCTATCGTATCCTCTATCCTATCCAATCCCCTATCCTATCGTCTATAGTATCCTATCCTCTATCATATCCAATCCTATATCCTATCCTCTATCCTATCCTATCCTATCCTCTATCCTATCCTATCCTATCCTCTATCCTATCCTATCCTCTTTCCTATACAATCCCCTATCCTAACCTCTATCCTATCCAATTCCCTATCCTATCCTCTATCCTATCCGATCCTCTATCGTATCCTATACTCTATCCTATCCAATCCCCTATCTTATCCTCTATCCGATCCTATCCTCTATCCTATCCTATCCTCTATAATATCGTATCCTCTATCCTATCCTATCCGCTATCCTATCCAATCCCTTATCTTATCCTCTATCTTATCCTATCCTATCCAATCCTCTATCCTATCCTCTATCTTATCCTATCCTATCCAATCCTATATCCTATCCTCTATCCTATCCTCTATCCTATCGTATCCTCTATCCTATCCTATTCTCTATCCAATCCTATCCTCTATCGTATCCTATTCTCTATCCTATCCAATCCTATATCGTATCCTCTATCTTATCCTATCCTATCCAATCCTCTATCCTATCCTCTATCCTATCCTATGCTCTATCCTATCCTATCCTCTATCCTATCCTATCCTCTATCCTATCCTATCCTCAATCCTATCCTATCCTCTATCCTATCCTCTATCCTATCCTATCCTCTATCCTATCCTATCCTCTATCCTATCATATCCTCTATCGTATCCTATCCTCTATCCTATCCTATCCTCTATCCCATCCTACCCTCTATCCTATCCTATCCTCTTTCCTATCCTATCCTATATCCTATCCTATCCGCTATCCTATCCTACCCTCTATCCTATAATATCCCCTACCCTATCCAATCCTCTAACCAATCCTCTATCCTATCCTCTATCCTATCCTATCCTCTATCCTATCCAATCCCCTATCCTATCCTACCCTCTATCCTATAATATCCCCTATAATATCCAGTCCTCTATCCTATCCTCTATCCTATCCTCTATCCTCTATCATACCCTCTATCCTATCCTATCCTCTTTCCTATCCTATCCTATATCCTATCCTATCCGCTATCCTATCCTACCCTCTATCCTATAATATCCCCTATCCTATCCAATCCTCTATCCTATCCTCTATCCTATCCTCTATCCTATCCTCTATCCTCTATCCTATCCTCTATCCTATCCTATCCTCTATCCTATCCTATCCTCTATCCTATCCTATCCTCTATCCAATCCTATCCTCTTTCGCCTCCTATCCTCTATCCTATCCAATCCCCTATCCTATCCTCTATCCTATCCTTTCCACTACCCTATACTTTCCTCCATCCTATCCTATCCTCCATAAGATCGTATCCTCTATCCTATCCCGTCCTCTATCCTATAATATAATCTATCCTATCATATCCTGTATTATATCCTACCCTCTATAATATCCGAGCCTCTAACCTATCCTATCCTCAATCCTATCGTATCCTCTATCCTATCCAATCCCCTATCCTATCGTCTATAGTATCCTATCCTCTATCATATCCAATCCTATATCCTATCCTCTATCCTATCCTATCCTATCCTCTATCCTATCCTATCCTATCCTCTATCCTATCCTATCCTCTTTCCTATACAATCCCCTATCCTAACCTCTATCCTATCCAATTCCCTATCCTATCCTCTATCCTATCCGATCCTCTATCGTATCCTATACTCTATCCTATCCAATCCCCTATCTTATCCTCTATCCGATCCTATCCTCTATCCTATCCTATCCTCTATAATATCGTATCCTCTATCCTATCCTATCCGCTATCCTATCCAATCCCTTATCTTATCCTCTATCTTATCCTATCCTATCCAATCCTCTATCCTATCCTCTATCCTATCCTATGCTCTATCCTATCCTATCCTCTACCCTATCCTATCCTCTATCCTATCCTATCCTCTATCCTATCCTATCCTCTATCCTATCCTCTATCCTATCCTATCCTTTCCTCTATCCTATCCTATCCTCTATCCTATTCTCTATCCAATCCTATTCTCTATCCTATCCAATCCCCTATCCTATCCTCTATCGTCTCCTATCCTCTATCCTATCCAATCCCCTATCCTATCCTGTATCCTATCCGATCCTCTATCGTATCCTATACTCTATCCTATCCAATCCCCTATCTTATCCTCTATCCGATCCTATCCCTTATCCTATCCAATCCCCTATCTTATCCTCTATCTTATCCTATCCTATCCAATCCTCTATCCTATCCTCTATCTTATCCTATCCTCTATCCTATCCTATCCTGAATCCTATCCTATCCTCTATCCTACCCTATAATCTATCCTATCCTATCCTCTATCCTATCCTATCCTCTATCCTATCCTATCCTCTACCCTGTCCTATCCTCTATCCAATACTATCCTCTATCCTATCCTGTCCTCTATCCTATCCTATTCCCTATCATATCCTATCCTCTATCCTGTCCTATCCTCTATCCTATCCTATCCTCTATCCTATCCTATCCTCAATTCTATCCTATACTTCATCCTATCCTATCCACTATCCTATCTCATCCTCTATCCTATAATATCCTGTATCCTATCCAATCCTCTATCCTATCCTCTATCCTATTCTCTATCCAATCCCATCCCCTTTCGCCTCCTATCCTCTCTCCTATCCAATCCCCTATCCTATCCTCTATCCTATCCTTTCCACTACCCTATACTTTCCTCCATACTATCCTATCCTCCATAAGATCGTATCCTCTATCCTATCCCGTCCTCTATCCTATAATATCATCTATCCTATCATATCCTGTATTATATCCTATCCTCTATAATATCCGAGCCTCTAACCTTTCCTATCCTCAATCCTATCCTATCATCTATAATATCCAATCCCCTATCCTATCGTCTATAGTATCCTATCCTCTATCATATCCAATCCTATATCCTATTCTCTATCATATCCAATCCTGTATCCTATCCTCTATCCTATCCTAGCCTATCCTCTATCCTATCCTATCCTCTATCCTATCCTATCCTCTATCCTATCCTATCCTCTATCCTATCCTATCCTCTACCCTATCCTATCCTCTATCCTATCCTATCCTCTATCCTATCATCTATCCTATCCTATCCTATCCTCTATCCTATCCTATCCTATCCTATCCTCTATCCTATCCTATCCTCAATCCTATCCTATCCTCTATCTTATCCTCTATCCTATCCTATCCTCTATCCTATCCTATCCTCTATCCTATCATATCCTCTATCGTATCCTATCCTCTATCCTATCCTATCCTCTATCCCATCCTACCCTCTATCCTATCCTATCCTCTTTCCTATCCTATCCTATATCCTATCCTATCCGCTATCCTATCCTACCCTCTATCCTATAATATCCCCTACCCTATCCAATCCTCTAACCAATCCTCTATCCTATCCTCTATCCTATCCTATCCTCTATCCTATCCAATCCCCTATCCTATCCTACCCTCTATCCTATAATATCCCCTATAATATCCAGTCCTCTATCCTATCCTCTATCCTATCCTCTATCCTCTATCCTACCCTCTATCCTATCCTATCCTCTTTCCTATCCTATCCTATATCCTATCCTATCCGCTATCCTATCCTACCCTCTATCCTATAATATCCCCTATCCTATCCAATCCTCTATCCTATCCTCTATCCTATCCTCTATCCTATCCTCTATCCTCTATCCTATCCTCTATCCTATCCTATCCTCTATCCTATCCTATCCTCTATCCTATCGTATCCTCTATCCTATCCTATCCTCTATCCTATCCTATCCTCTATCCTATCCTATCCTCTATCCTAGTCAATCCTCTATCCTATCCTATTCTCTATCCTATCCAATCCCCTATAATATCCGCTATCGTCTGCTCTATCCTATCCTATCCTGAATCATATCGTATTCTCTATCGTCTGCTCTATCCTAGCCTATCCTCTATCCTATCCTATTCTCTATCCTATCGTCTATCCTATCCTATCCTCTGTCATATCGTATCCTCTATCCAGTCCAATCCCCTATCCTATCCGCTATCGTCTGCTCTATCCTATCCAATCCCATATCCTATCCTCTATCCAATCCTATCCTCTATCCTATCCTGTCCTCTATCCTATCCTATTCCCTATCATATCCTATCCTCTATCCTATCCTATCCTCTATCCTATCCTATCCTCTATCCTATCCTATCCTCTATCCAATCCTATCCTCTTTCGCCTCCTATCCTCTATCCTATTCAATCCCCTATCCTATCCTCTATCCTATCCTTTCCACTACCCTATACTTTCCTCCATCCTATCCTATCCTCCATAAGATCGTATTCTCTATCCTATCCCGTAATCTATCCTATAATATCATCTATCCTATCATATCCTGTATTATATCCTACCCTCTATAATATCCGAGCCTCTAACCTATCCTATCCTCAATCCTATCGTATCCTCTATCCTATCCAATCCCCTATCCTATCGTCTATAGTATCCTCTATCCTATCCTATCCTTTCCTCTATCCTATCCTATCCTCTATCCTATTCTCTATCCAATCCTATTCTCTATCCTATCCAATCCCCTATCCTATCCTCTATCGTCTCCTATCCTCTATCCTATCCAATCCCCTATCCTATCCTGTATCCTATCCGATCCTCTATCGTATCCTATACTCTATCCTATCCAATCCCCTATCTTATCCTCTATCCGATCCTATCCCTTATCCTATCCAATCCCCTATCGTATCCTCTATCTTATCCTATCCTATCCAATCCTCTATCCTATCCTCTATCTTATCCTATCCTCTATCCTATCCTATCCTGAATCCTATCCTATCCTCTATCCTACCCTATAATCTATCCTATCCTATCCTCTATCCTATCCTATCCTCTATCCTATCCTATCCTCTACCCTGTCCTATCCTCTATCCAATACTATCCTCTATCCTATCCTTTCCTCTATCCTATCCTATTCCCTATCATATCCTATCCTCTATCCTGCCCTATCCTCTATCCTATCCTATCCTCTATCCTATCCTATCCTCAATTCTATCCTATACTTCATCCTATCCTATCCACTATCCTATCCCATCCTCTATCCTATAATATCCTCTATCCTATCCAATCCTCTATCCTATCCTCTATCCTATTCTCTATCCAATCCCATCCTCTTTCGCCTCCTATCCTCTCTCCTATCCAATCCCCTATCCTATCCTCTATCCTATCCTTTCCACTACCCTATACTTTCCTCCATACTATCCTATCCTCCATAAGATCGTATCCTCTATCCTATCCCGTCCTCTATCCTATAATATCATCTATCATATCATATCCTGTATTATATCCTATCCTCTATAATATCCGAGCCTCCAACCTTTCCTATCCTCAATCCTATCCTATCCTCTATAATATCCAATCCCCTATCCTATCGTCTATAGTATCCTATCCTCTATCATATCCAATCCTATATCCTATTCTCTATCATATCCAATCCTATATCCTATCCTCTATCCTATCCTAGCATATCCTCTATCCTATCCTATCCTCTATCCTATCCTATCCTGTATCCTATCCTATCCTCTATCCTATCCTATCCTCAAGCATATCCTATCCTCAATTCTATCCTATCCTCTATCCTAACCTATCCTCTATCCTATCCTATTCCCTATCATATCCTATCCTCTATCCTGTCCTATCCTCTATCCTATCCTATCCTCTATCCTATCCTATCCTCAATTCTATCCTATACTTCATCCTATCCTATCCACTATCCTATCCCATCCTCTATCCTATAATATCCTCTATCCTATCCAATCCTCTATCCTATCCTCTATCCTATTCTCTATCCAATCCCATCCTCTTTCGCCTCCTATCCTCTCTCCTATCCAATCCCCTATCCTATCCTCTATCCTATCCTTTCCACTACCCTATACTTTCCTCCATACTATCCTATCCTCCATAAGATCGTATCCTCTATCCTATCCCGTCCTCTATCCTATAATATCATCTATCCTATCATATCCTGTATTATATCCTATCCTCTATAATATCCGAGCCTCTAACCTTTCCTATCCTCAATCCTATCCTATCCTCTATAATATCCAATCCCCTATCCTATCGTCTATAGTATCCTATCCTCTATCATATCCAATCCTATATCCTATTCTCTATCATATCCAATCCTATATCCTATCCTCTATCCTATCCTAGCCTATCCTCTATCCTATCCTATCCTCTATCCTATCCTATCCTCTATCCTATCCTATCCTCTATCCTATCCTATCCTCTATCCTATCCTATCCTCTACCCTATCCTATCCTCTATCCTATCCTATCCTCTATCCTATCATCTATCCTATCCTATCCTATCCTCTATCCTATCCTATCCTATCCTCTATCCTATCCTATCCTCAATCCTATCCTATCCTCTATCTTATCCTCTATCCTATCCTATCCTCTATCCTATCCTATCCTCTATCCTATCATATCCTCTATCGTATCCTATCCTCTATCCTATCCTATCCTCTATCCCATCCTACCCTCTATCCTATCCTATCCTCTTTCCTATCCTATCCTATATCCTATCCTATCCGCTATCCTATCCTACCCTCTATCCTATAATATCCCCTACCCTATCCAATCCTCTAACCAATCCTCTATCCTATCCTCTATCCTATCCTATCCTCTATCCTATCCAATCCCCTATCCTATCCTACCCTCTATCCTATAATATCCCCTATAATATCCAGTCCTCTATCCTATCCTCTATCCTATCCTCTATCCTCTATCCTACCCTCTATCCTATCCTATCCTCTTTCCTATCCTATCCTATATCCTATCCTATCCGCTATCCTATCCTACCCTCTATCCTATAATATCCCCTATCCTATCCAATCCTCTATCCTATCCTCTATCCTATCCTCTATCCTATCCTCTATCCTCTATCCTATCCTCTATCCTATCCTATCCTCTATCCTATCCTATCCTCTATCCTATCCTATCCTCTATCCTATCCTATCCTCTATCCTATCCTTTCCTCTATCCTAGTCAATCCTCTATCCTATCCTATTCTCTATCCTATCCAATCCCCTATCCTATCCGCTATCGTCTGCTCTATCCTATCCTATCCTGAATCATATCGTATTCTCTATCGTCTGCTCTATCCTAGCCTATCCTCTATCCTATCCTATTCTCTATCCTATCGTCTATCCTATCCTATCCTCTGTCATATCCTATCCTCTATCCAGTCCAATCCCCTATCCTATCCGCTATCGTCTGCTCTATCCTATCCAATCCCATATCCTATCCTCTATCCAATCCTATCCTCTATCCTATCCTGTCCTCTATCCTATCCTATTCCCTATCATATCCTATCCTCTATCCTATCCTATCCTCTATCCTATCCTATCCTCTATCCTATCCTATCCTCTATCCAATCCTATCCTCTTTCGCCTCCTATCCTCTATCCTATCCAATCCCCTATCCTATCCTCTATCCTATCCTTTCCACTACCCTATACTTTCCTCCATCCTATCCTATCCTCCATAAGATCGTATCCTCTATCCTATCCCGTCCTCTATCCTATAATATCATCTATCCTATCATATCCTGTATTATATCCTACCCTCTATAATATCCGAGCCTCTAACCTATCCTATCCTCAATCCTATCGTATCCTCTATCCTATCCAATCCCCTATCCTATCGTCTATAGTATCCTATCCTCTATCATATCCAATCCTATATCCTATCCTCTATCCTATCCTATCTTATCCTCTATCCTATCCTATCCTCTTTCCTATATAATCCCCTATCCTAACCTCTATCCTATCCAATCCCCTATCCTATCCTCTATCCTATCCGATCCTCTATCGTATCCTATACTCTATCCTATCCAATCCCCTATCTTATCCTTTATCCGATCCTATCCTCTATCCTATCCTATCCTCTATAATATCGTATCCTCTATCCTATCCTATCCGCTATCCTATCCAATCCCTTATCTTATCCTCTATCTTATCCTATCCTATCCAATCCTATATCCTATCCTCTATCCTATCCTCTATCCTATCGTATCCTCTATCCTATCCTATTCTCTATCCAATCCTATCCTCTATCGTATCCTATTCTCTATCCTATCCAATCCTATATCGTATCCTCTATCTTATCCTATCCTATCCAATCCTCTATCCTATCCTCTATCCTATCCTATGCTCTATCCTATCCTATCCTCTATCCTATCCTAACCTCTATCCTATCCTATCCTCTATCCTATCCTATCCTCTATCCTATCCTATCCTCTATCCTATCCTCTATCCTATCCTATCCTTTCCTCTATCCTATCCTATCCTCTATCCTATTCTCTATCCAATCCTATTCTCTATCCTATCCAATAGCCTATCCTATCCTCTATCGTCTCCTATCCTCTATCCTATCCAATCCCCTATCCTATCCTGTATCCTATCCGATCCTCTATCGTATCCTATACTCTATCCTATCCAATCCCCTATCTTATCCTCTATCCGATCCTATCCCTTATCCTATCCAATCCCCTATCTTATCCTCTATCTTATCCTATCCTATCCAATCCTCTACCCTATCCTCTATCTTATCCTATCCTCTATCCTATCCTATCCTGAATCCTATCCTATCCTCTATCCTACCCTATAATCTATCCTATCCTATCCTCTATCCTATCCTATCCTCTATCCTATCCTATCCTCTACCCTGTCCTATCCTCTATCCAATACTATCCTCTATCCTATCCTTTCCTCTATCCTATCCTATTCCCTATCATATCCTATCCTCTATCCTGTCCTATCCTCTATCCTATCCTATCCTCTATCCTATCCTATCCTCAATTCTATCCTATACTTCATCCTATCCTATCCACTATCCTATCCCATCCTCTATCCTATAATATCCTCTATCCTATCCAATCCTCTATCCTATCCTCTATCCTATTCTCTATCCAATCCCATCCTCTTTCGCCTCCTATCCTCTCTCCTATCCAATCCCCTATCCTATCCTCTATCCTATCCTTTGCACTACCCTATACTTTCCTCCATACTATCCTATCCTCCATAAGATCGTATCCTCTATCCTATCCCGTCCTCTATCCTATAATATCATCTATCCTATCATATCCTGTATTATATCCTATCCTCTATAATATACGAGCCTCCAACCTTTCCTATCCTCAATCCTATCCTATCCTCTATAATATCCAATCCCCTATCCTATCGTCTATAGTATCCTATCCTCTATCATATCCAATCCTATATCCTATTCTCTATCATATCCAATCCTATATCCTATCCTCTATCCTATCCTAGCCTATCCTCTATCCTATCCTATCCTCTATCCTATCCTATCCTCTATCCTATCCTATCCTCTATCCTATCCTATCCTCTATCCTATCCTATCCTCAAGCATATCCTATCCTCAATTCTATCCTATCCTCTATCCTAACCTATCCTCTATCCTATCCTATCCTCTATCCTATCCTATCCTCTATACTATCCTATCCTCAATCCTATCCTATCCTATCTCCTATCCTATAATATCCTCTATCCTATCCAATCCTCTATCCTATCCTCTATCCTATCCTCTATCCTATCCTATCCTATCCTCTATCCTATCCTATCCACTATCCTATCCTAGCCTCAATCCTATCCTATCCTCTATCCTATCCTATCCCCTATCCTATCCTATCCTCTATCCTATCCTCTATCCTATCCTGTATCCTATCCTGTATCCTATCCTCTATCCTCTATCCTATCCTATCCTCTATCCTATCCTATCCTCTACCCTGTCCTATCCTCTATCCAATACTATCCTCTATCCTATCCTGTCCTCTATCCTATCCTATTCCCTATCATATCCTATCCTCTATCGTATCCTATCCTCTATCCTACCCTATCCTCTATCCTATCCTATCCTCTATCCAATCCTATCCTCTTTCGCCTCCTATCCTCTATCCTATCCAATCCCCTATCCTATCCTCTATCCTATCCTTTCCACTACCCTATACTTTCCTCCATCCTATCCTATCCTCCATAAGATCGTATCCTCTATCCTATCCCGTCCTCTATCCTATAATATCATCTATCCTATCATATCCTGTATTATATCCTACCCTCTATAATATCCGAGCCTCTAACCTATCCTATCCTCAATCCTATCGTATCCTCTATCCTATCCAATCCCCTATCCTATCCTCTATCCTATCCGATCCTCTATCGTATCCTATACTCTATCCTATCCAATCCCCTATCTTATCCTCTATCCGATCCTATCCTCTATCCTATCCTATCCTCTATAATATCGTATCCTCTATCCTATCCTATCCGCTATCCTATCCAATCCCTTATCTTATCCTCTATCTTGTCCTATCCTATCCAATCCTCTATCCTATCCTCTATCTTATCCTATCCTATCCAATCCTATATCCTATCCTCTATCCTATCCTCTATCCTATCGTATCCTCTATCCTATCCTATTCTCTATCCAATCCTATCCTCTATCGTATCCTATTCTCTATCCTATCCAATCCTATATCGTATCCTCTATCTTATCCTATCCTATCCAATCCTCTATCCTATCCTCTATCCTATCCTATTATCTATCCTATCCTATCCTGTATCCTATCCTATCCTCTATCCTATCCTATAATCTATCCTATTGTAACCGTATCGATTACATATCGATCAAGCAACGCGTTGCCTGAGTGACGCGGGCCCCCACCACAGCGTTCCGCGTCGTCCTGCTGTCCTTTTCGTAACAAAGGATCGCAGGATCTCCCACCAATTAGTATGCGCAAGCATCGATCCCCACTCGATAGCGATCGAAGGAGGTCGATGCGAGCGATAGATCCAGCACTCTACGTCTAGGCGCGATCGGGCGAACACGCGGATCCGGGAAGATCCCATAAATTCGGTACGCGGCGGTGAGAGTCAAACCGACTCGGGAACGATAGTCAAACCGACTACGTTGCCCTCGCCTCGCGCACACCTCAAACCGAGGAGCTGGTCGTGCAAACCGCACGACAGCAAATAAACATCATAGTAATCCAGGTGAGGTGACGAGACGAGGATAACGTGTCAATCCCGAGTGTCTTCCATCTTTGAGAATATCGTGTCGTAGTCCACGTACGGGTTAGTGCAGTAGAAGTTACCTCCCCGATACCGGAAGGCATCTTAACCCACTGAAAGTGACGATTGATGCAATCCTCAGGGTCGGAAGAGTAACGGACACTTTGTACTCGTCGCCATACTTGTACTCTTCCTGAGAAATCAGCCGAGTGCGAGTGTGCTGCGACGGCCCTCCGGGAATCACGAACATCGCGTCGTGATACACGTACGGGTTAGTGCGGTTGAAGTCACCTCCCCGACACCGGAAGGCATCGTAACCCGCTACAAGCGACGATCGATGCAATCCTCAGGGTCGGAAGAGTGACGGACACTTTGTACGCGTCGCCACACTTGTACTCTTCCTGAGAAATCAGCCGAGTACGGGGGTGCTGCGACGGCCCTCCGGGATCACGAATATCGCGTTGTGATCCGCGTACGGGTTAGTGCGGTTGAAGTCACCTCCCCGACACCGGAAAGCATCGTAACCCACTACCAGTGACGATCGATGCGATCCTCAGGGTCGGAAGAGTGACGGACACTTTGTACGCGACGCCACACTTGCACTCTCCCTGAGAAATCAGCCGAGTGCAAGTGTGTTGCGGCGGCCCTCCGGCAATCGGGTAAATCGTGACGCGTTCACATCCGTCGAAAGACCGTCACGAAATCATAAAAGAATACCGAACGCGAATCGCGCTAACGAGCCGAAACATCTAGGCGTAGAGGCCATTGAAATCAAACGAGCGCACCACCACGGTGATGATTTATATAATAGAGCTTAATGAAATGGGCGAATATTAAACTAGAATTGTATACTCAATAGAATTTAAAGTCGTACTGCGTCACGCGAACGCATAAACAAATTGTAAAGCATTAAGGACAAAATATACTGTCATTCTACCTCCCACATCATCTCCGATTGATTTAAAAGTAGATAGAACCTCTCCGTCTCACAGACACGAACCGAGCTATCCAAGGGTGGTAACCGTCCCTTGATTCAAGAAGTGTGATCATTGCCGATCACGCACAGGAAGCGTTAAAAGATAAAATAAACGGTTACATATTTGGCGCCCGAACAGGGACGGCGAGGTTCAGGTACATTAAACCAATCGGAATTGACCTTAAACATGTCAACTGAAACTCGAGCAAGGTCGCGGAAAAATCCGGGGACACCAGTCGTTGTGAGAAATATCGAGTCAGGTTCCGGGACAAACGTAGTTTCTCCGCCAAAAGACCAACTTGACGACCACCTTGACGCGATGAGTATAGAGCAGTTGCGCGATTTGATTCGCGACTTACGATCAAAAATTTCGCGACAGGACGAACGAATCCTCCAACTCGAGGTTAAGCTCGCCGCGGGGATGGGTATGCACGTTGAAAACGCGGAAGCCCGTGCACAAATTGCTGACTGGAAACTCGCAGTAGAATCACGATTAGATCGCGAAATAGAGGCCAACAGAAAACGCGAACAAGAACTCGATGCGAGGTTAGCCGAAATCAGGGAAACCATGATTAGCAACGACGAGTTATACGACAGGATTAGTGCGCACAAGCGCGAGATGCGAGATTGGAGGCGCGAAATAGAAACACGAATTGACCGCGAATCACTGCTGGCCGCAGAGATCGAGGAGCGTCTCCGTAAGGAGATGCACGACGGCTTCGACGAAGTTCTCGCGCTGTCGGAGATACCACGCCGCGTTGCCTCACATGAAGATGCAAGAGAACCTCATTCTCGTGAGCAACGCATCGAACAACACATCTCAAGAGGGATGAACCGTCCACGCATCTCCATCCAGCCAGAGGCTCCCAATAACCGATGGCAAGCGTACGAATCCACGAGGTTAGAGACATCGCAATTTGCCGCATCAAGGCCATTCGCCGTAAAACCCAAACTCCCAGTTTTCGAGGGAAAAGCTACGGAAAAACCTCCGAGGTTTCTCCGCGAGATGCGGCAATTCATCGAGGCCGCACGAGTGCCAGACGATGAGCTAAAGTTTATCATTACGCAGGCACTAAAAGGGGTGGCAAGCGAATGGTGGGACATAGTCACCGAACAAGTGACTTCGTGGAATCATTTTTCCCGACTATTCCTCGAACGATTTTGGAGCACGGCCATCCAAAGAAAAATAAAGGATAACCTCGATTCCGGTGTATATCGCCCAGAACCCGGATTGACACGCGTGGCGTATGCCATGAGGTTGATCGGAAGCGCACGTGACCTCGTACCACGACCTGCTGACGAGGAAATCGTATTGTCTCTTGCCCGACATTTTACGCAAGCAGTGGACGACTGCGTTTTGGGACAGAACATAACTACCATCGATTCGTTCTTGGCTTTATTAGAACGATTCGATAATGGCGGAACGGTCAACCGGCAGCGGACGAACGAAAGACAATCTGGCGAAAAGGAATGGATTCCACGTCCGAGCTACGAACCACCACCCCGGAGCCAAACATACGGGTCGAGCGGGCCGCGCCCGCAGTCCAACGAAACTAGCCAACGACCTTCAAGGGAACCTCAGCGTCAAATGGGCGTGTATCAACGCAGGGCGCCAGAAATCCCACGTCCATCTAGGGAAAATTATTCAGAGCAAGAGCGGCGTCCCGAGGGTCGAAATCAGGAGGATCGACGATGGAATCCTCGCCCGACTCACATTCGAGCGGCGCAGGTAGAGGAAGAAAACCCTGAAGAAGGCATTGGAATTGGTGAAGAAGAAATATCCATCTCGGAAAACGAGTAAGGAGGAACTCAGAAGAACATCTGAGCGACTTCCCCACTCAGATAAGAGCCACCTCCAAGGAACCATCTAGGGAAGACCTCTGCTTAACAGTTGGATCGATTTTCGGAGACCTCCGACGTGACCTCACCAACGAGGAATGTCACCAATCAAGACCAGTCCTAGGGACCAATAACAGTCCAGAGGTCTACTTGAAAATCGAGGGCGTTCCCGTTAAAGCTCTCGTCGATACAGGCAGCACCGTAACAGCTATGTCAGAAGAATGGTACCTGAAACATCAAGGTCACTTGAAGAAGTGCCCCATGCTACCAGTCTCGGGAGCAGTCGTAATTGGAGCAACGGGCAGTAAATCAGCCCGACTGAAAAAACAAATATGGGTAACCATCACGCACCCAGAGGTTGCATTAGAAGCTCCGGTAGTAATCGTTCCCGGACTAATCTGTGATCTGATCATAGGCGTAGACACGTTACGAAAGTCAAAGGCTACGATCGACCTTGCAAATGACACACTAATAATATCAACCGACAGAACAGGAGTCGTCATCAAGATGAATCAAGAAAGTGCCGAAACGGAAGCGCTCAGAACAATAAAAGGTTCTGTCACGCGTCAACACAATCTAACATCATTGGAAGCCGTTCAAGCAACTCCCCGGCAAAAGAAAGAACTGCAACGGGTGATCGAGTCCTTTCCCCGAGTTTGGAAAGAGGAGATAGGACGTCTTACGTGCTATGAACATCACCTGCACGTAAAGGCGGACACCCCGTATTTTTGCAGGACATATCCCACACCACTAAAATATCTAGAGGCGGCCGATGCGGAGATACAAAGAATGCTGGACAATAACATCATACAACCCAGCAAGAGCCCGTATATCAATCCAGTGGTTCCCGTATTAAAAAAGAACGGATCGCTCCGTCTATGTCTGGACGCCAGAATGCTGAATCAAGCTCTTGTTGACGACCACGAAATGTCAGAAACACCGGATGCAATCTTCCAACGCTTCAAGAAGGTGGATTTTCTCACAAGTCTCGATCTAACGAGCAGCTTCTGGCAAATTCCACTAACAAAAGCATCACGAAAGTACACTGCTTTCATGTATCGCGGGAGGTGCTATGAATACGTAGTAACACCGTTTGGCCTCAAGACAAGCAGTGCAAGTCTGGTCAGAGCCCTACGGCGGGTACTTGAAGGAATGGAGGGCTTCGTGGTGAACTTCATTGATGATATCTTATGCTTCTCAAGAACATTCGAAGAGCACATGCAACACCTGACGACCTTGTTGGAGCGATTGGAGGCGAACAACCTTACTGTCAACTTGGATAAATGTCACTTTATGAGACGAGAAATCAAATTCCTCGGCCACGTCTTGTCGGCAGAAGGATTGAAACAAGATCCGGAAAAACTCGCAGCAATTCGAGAATTTCCGGTACCACGAAACGTAAAACAGCTACGTGGATTTCTCGGACTCATAAACTACTACAGCAAGTTCACGGACAAGCATGCTGATGTCACAACACCATTACTGACCCTCTTAAAAAAGGGAAAACGATGGTCATGGAACGAGGCACAAGAGGCAGCGCTCGAAAAAGCGAAGCAAATTTTCTGTAAAGAAGTGGCACTGCAATATGCGGACGCCAGCAGAGAATTTTACCTGGCCACCGACGCGAGCTTCGTTGCAGTCGGAGCCGTGATCGAGCAGCGAGACGCGACGGGAAATCTGCGGCCAGTAGCATTCGCGAGTCGAACGTTGAAAGGACCAGAATTAACGTATTTTACCACCGAAAAAGAATTATTAGCGATAGTCTGGGCATTGGGAAAGTTTAGATCCTATGTATATGGTGCAAAAATAATACTGTTAACTGACCACAAGGCAATCACTTTCCTAATGAGCAGTAAGCTATTAAACCAGCGTCTCACGCGGTGGATTTTGTCAATTCAAGATTACCGCGTCGAAATTCGGTACCGACCGGGCAAGGAAAACATCCCAGCAGACGTAATGAGCCGGTCGTATAACGAGTCAGACAAAGACAACGTAGGCCGCGAAACGCGAGTACCCATCCTCGCCGCGGTGGCGCAAGCCATGTCCACGAAACTCGCAAAGGCGCTTAAAAGTTTGTCTAATTGGCAACAGGGGGACGACAGGATCCGCGCGATTATAGAAAAGTATTCCCGGCAGGATAAATGTACCATCAAAAGGTATAGAATCCACGAGAATACTTTATATCACGTGGATCGGACCGGTAAAGTCAGGGCCGTGATTCCCGCTCAGCTGCGTGACCGACTAATTACGGAAGTGCATGAAATATACGCGCATCTCGGTAGCGACAAAACCATAGCACTTGTTGCTGAAAGTTTTTATGTTCCAAAACTTCACCGATATGCGCGTAAATTGATAGCTACGTGCGATATTTGTCAACGTGTTAAAATTCCAACACATGCTTTGCATTTCGATCTGCAAACAATTTTGCCCAAAAAGCCACTAGAGATCGTTTCAATAGACTACTATGGTCCATTACCAACATCAAGGGGAGGTGTAAAATATATCTTAGTAATTGAAGAACTATTTACTAAGTTCGTTAAGCTCTATTCTGTTAAAAACGCGACGACGGCAATAACGCTCACGCGCATCTTTAAAAACTACATCCCGCAATATGGTAAGCCACAGAAAATGCTGACGGACCATGGGACCCAATTCACCTCTAAAAAGTGGACACAGAGGTTACACGAAGAAGGGATCCAACACATATTATCATCGGTTAGACATCCTCAAAGTAACCCTGTCGAGAGAGTGAATCGCGAAATTGGGCGAATATTCCGCACGCTAGCGGCAAAGGCACATACATCGTGGGCCATATGGGTGAAAGTGGTGGAAACCTGCTGTAACGAGGTGATACACGACAGTACGGGTTTCACGCCGATGGAGCTCCTTCTGGGAAAACCGCCCACACGACCATGGACCAAATGGTTTATTCAAGAAAAACTGAGCGACGGAACAGTGGAACAAAAATTACAACTAGCATTCCGTAATGTGTCACGAAAGGCGCGTAAACGATGCGAACGAGCAAACAAGGGTAGGACGCACGTACAATTTGACATCGGTGACACTGTCCTGCTAAGAACGAATCCCATTTCAAACGCCGTTGAGCGAGAAGTCGCAAAGTTCTTTCACCTATACGAAGGACCGTACGAGGTGAAAGAGAGAAAAGGTCCCGCGACGTACGTTCTGCGACGCCCGCAGACAGGAGCTATCAGAGGCACATTCCACGCGACAAGTCTCCGGCAATATCATCGGCCAGACAAGGAAGCACATAACGTAAACACAACAGGTACGATGCGAACAAAGCCAACGTGCAAAACTAGAGCACCCAGCAGATAAACAGAATTATGTCGAGGCAAGGATTCCAAGAATCCCCAAACCTATGGCCTATAAATACGCGCGGAAACTAACATTGAGACACAGTTCGCAATGGAAAACCAAAACGTAACCGTTGAGAAACGCGAGGTGGGCACGCAGGCCTACGCCTCATGGGCTATGGTATCGAGGCCCACACAAACGGGGATGGATCTCCATTATCACGAAATCCCAGAATTAACGATACCGACAATAGTACCGCGGCCCTGGTCCATCGGTCGTGGATCCCGGTATCGTGGCGGCGTGGCCACGCAAGCCACGCTACGAAAAACTCACGCACGGGTACAAACACCGAAGAAGGGTCCGTTAACTGGGACCACTAGGGTCAGTCACCAGATTAAACCCTCCACAACGGCTGGTCCGTCAACGCCGGTGAAGGAATTAGACCTCTCGTGGGAGGTAATCCCACAGGATAACGACAACCATCGCCAGCCGCATGCAGCGGAACTCAGCCCGGGGCTTCCTCCGGAGTCTTCAAAGGAAAACCTGGATTTCTCCTGGGACCAGGTGGAAGACTACGAGGTGGAGGTAGCCGACCTGGATCCCAAGGACCCACTCGGCCTCCTCCCGCTCACGGAAGAGCTCATCCACGAGCTGCTAGAATCACCACGAAACGATAAGCGATAAAAAAGAAAAATAATTAGTTTTTTTTTTTTCTTTTCGTTTTACTCTTAGTTATATAAGTTAATATAAATTTTAAGGTACGTGCAAAAGAGCCCGTTTGCTCAAGGCAATATTATAAAGGCAAGCCAAGGTAATATTATTTTTTTTTTGTTAAATTTCAAAGCAGTATATTTTCTTTTCTCTCCTTCTGTTGTTACATTAAGCGTAAGGGGATGCGCAAAAGAAATGTCCTTTTTTTGTTTGTTGGTGACACATAGAAATTTTTAGTTATTGTTTTGATTAAGGGTGCGCAAAAGAACGTCAGTATACTCGTTTACTCAAGTCAATATTATTTTATTAATTCTCAAAACAATATATTTTTTTTTTTCTCCTTTTTTCCGTTATGTTACATCAAGTTTGAGTGGGAACGCAAAATAAAAATTTCCTTTTAAGAGTCCTCGTTTGGTCAAGTAAATATTATTTAGTTAAATGTCAGAGCAATATATTTTCCTTTCGTTTTCAAGAACTTTGTTTGTTTATACATCGCGACTGCAGTGCATCTAGACTGCGTTCCTGCGACTGCAGTCGCGAATTCAGTGGGGGGGGCATATGTAACCGTATCGATTACATATCGATCAAGCAACGCGTTGCCTGAGTGACGCGGGCCCCCACCACAGCGTTCCGCGTCGTCCTGCTGTCCTTTTCGTAACAAAGGATCGCAGGATCTCCCACCAATTAGTATGCGCAAGCATCGATCCCCACTCGATAGCGATCGAAGGAGGTCGATGCGAGCGATAGATCCAGCACTCTACGTCTAGGCGCGATCGGGCGAACACGCGGATCCGGGAAGATCCCATAAATTCGGTACGCGGCGGTGAGAGTCAAACCGACTCGGGAACGACAGGCACGACAGCAAATAAACATCATAGTAATCCAGGTGAGGTGACGAGACGAGGATAACGTGTCAATCCCGAGTGTCTTCCATCTTTGAGAATATCGTGTCGTAGTCCACGTACGGGTTAGTGCAGTAGAAGTTACCTCCCCGATACCGGAAGGCATCTTAACCCACTGAAAGTGACGATTGATGCAATCCTCAGGGTCGGAAGAGTAACGGACACTTTGTACTCGTCGCCATACTTGTACTCTTCCTGAGAAATCAGCCGAGTGCGAGTGTGCTGCGACGGCCCTCCGGGAATCACGAACATCGCGTCGTGATACACGTACGGGTTAGTGCGGTTGAAGTCACCTCCCCGACACCGGAAGGCATCGTAACCCGCTACAAGCGACGATCGATGCAATCCTCAGGGTCGGAAGAGTGACGGACACTTTGTACGCGTCGCCACACTTGTACTCTTCCTGAGAAATCAGCCGAGTACGGGGGTGCTGCGACGGCCCTCCGGGATCACGAATATCGCGTTGTGATCCGCGTACGGGTTAGTGCGGTTGAAGTCACCTCCCCGACACCGGAAAGCATCGTAACCCACTACCAGTGACGATCGATGCGATCCTCAGGGTCGGAAGAGTGACGGACACTTTGTACGCGACGCCACACTTGCACTCTCCCTGAGAAATCAGCCGAGTGCAAGTGTGTTGCGGCGGCCCTCCGGCAATCGGGTAAATCGTGACGCGTTCACATCCGTCGAAAGACCGTCACGAAATCATAAAAGAATACCGAACGCGAATCGCGCTAACGAGCCGAAACATCTAGGCGTAGAGGCCATTGAAATCAAACGAGCGCACCACCACGGTGATGATTTATATAATAGAGCTTAATGAAATGGGCGAATATTAAACTAGAATTGTATACTCAATAGAATTTAAAGTCGTACTGCGTCACGCGAACGCATAAACAAATTGTAAAGCATTAAGGACAAAATATACTGTCATTCTACCTCCCACATCATCTCCGATTGATTTAAAAGTAGATAGAACCTCTCCGTCTCACAGACACGAACCGAGCTATCCAAGGGTGGTAACCGTCCCTTGATTCAAGAAGTGTGATCATTGCCGATCACGCACAGGAAGCGTTAAAAGATAAAATAAACGGTTACACTATCCTATCCTGTATCCTATCCTATCCTCTATCCTATCCAATCCCCTATCCTATCCTCTATCCTATCCTATCCTCTATCGTATCCTATCCTCTATCCTATCCAATCCTATATCCTATCCGATCCGTTATCCTATCCTATCCTCTATCCTATTCTATCCTCTATCCTATCCAATCCTATATGCTATCCTATCCTCTATCCTATCCGATCCTCTATCGTATCCTATACTCTATCCTATCCAATCCCCTATCTTATCCTCTATCCTATCCTATCCTCTATCCTATCCTAACCTCTATCCTATCCTATCCTCTATCCTATCCTAGCCTCAATCCTATCCTATCCTCTATCCTATTCTATCCTCTATCCTATCCTATCCTCTATAATATCCTATCCTCTATCCTATCCTATCCTCTATCCTATCCTATCCTCTTTCCTATAAAATCCCCTATCCTATCCTCTATCCTATCCAATCCCCTATCCTATCCTTTATCGTCTCCTATCCTCTATCCTATCCAATCCCCTATCTTATCCTCTATCCTATCCTATCCTCTATCCTATCCTAACCTCTATCCTATCCTATCCTCTATCCTATCCTATCCTCTATCCTATCCAATCCCCTATCCTATCCTCTATCCTATCCTATCCTCTATCCTATACTATCCTCTATCCTATCCTATCCTCTATCCTATCCTATCCTCTATCCTATCCAATCACGTATCCGATCCTCTATCCTATCCTTTACTCTATCCTATCCTATCCTCAATCCTATCCTATCCTCTATCCTATCCTATCCTCTATCCTATCCTATAATCTATCCTATCCTATCCTATATCCTGTCGTATCCTCTATCCTATCCAATCCCCTATCCTTTCCACTATCCGATCCTATCCTCTATCGTATCCTATACTCTATCCTATTCAATCCCCTATCCTATCCTCTATCCGATCCTATCCTCTACCCTATCCTATCCTCTATCCTATCCAATCCCCTATCCTATCCTCTATCCTATCCTATCATCTATCGTATCCTATCCTATAATCTATCCTATCCTATCCTATATCCTGTCGTATCCTCTATCCTATCCAATCCCCTATCCTTTCCCCTATCCGATCCTATCCTCTATCGTATCCTATACTCTATCCTATCCAATCCCCTATCCTATCCTCTATCGTCTCCTATCCTCTATCCTAACCAATCCCCTATCCTATCCTCTATCCTATCCGATCCTCTATCGTATCCTATACTCTATCCTATCCAATCCCCTATCTTATCCTCTATCCTATCCTGTCCTCTATCCTATCCTAACCTCTATCCTATCCTATCCTCTATCCTATCCTAGCCTCAATCCTATCCTATCCTCTATCCTATTCTATCCTCTATCCTATCCTATCCTCTATAATATCCTATCCTCTATCCTATCCTATCCTCTATCCTATCCTATCCTCTTTCCTATACAATCCCCTATCCTATCCTCTATCCTATCCAATCCCCTATCCTATCCTCTATCGTCTCCTATCCTCTATCCTATCTAATCCCCTATCCTATCCTCTATCCTATCCTATCATCTATCGTATCCTATCCTATAATCTATCCTATCCTATCCTATATCCTGTCGTATCCTCTATCCTATCCAATCCCCTATCCTTTCCCCTATCCGATCCTATCCTCTATCGTATCCTATACTCTATCCTATCCAATCCCCTATCCTATCCTCTATCGTCTCCTATCCTCTATCCTAACCAATCCCCTATCCTATCCTCTATCCTATCCGATCCTCTATCGTATCCTATACTCTATCCTATCCAATCCCCTATCTTATCCTCTATCCTATCCTATCCTCTATCCTATCCTAACCTCTATCCTATCCTATCCTCTATCATATCCTAGCCTCAATCCTATCCTATCCTCTATCCTATTCTATCCTCTATCCTATCCTATCCTCTATAATATCCTATCCTCTATCCTATCCTATCCTCTATCCTATCCTATCCTCTTTCCTATACAATCCCCTATCCTATCCTCTATCCTATCCAATCCCCTATCCTATCCTCTATCGTCTCCTATCCTCTATCCTATCCAATCCCCTATCTTATCCTCTATCCTATCCTATCCTCTATCCTATCCTAACCTCTATCCTATCCTATCCTCTATCCTATCCTATCCTCTATCCTATCCAATCCCCTATCCTATCCTCTATCCTATCCTATCCTCTATCCTATACTATCCTCTATCCTATCCTATCCTCTATCCTATACTATCCTCTATCCTATCCTATCCCCTATCCTATCCTCTATCGTCTCCTATCCTCTATCCTAACCAATCCCCTATCCTATCCTCTATCCTATCCGATCCTCTATCGTATCCTATACTCTATCCTATCCAATCCCCTATCTTATCCTCTATCCTATCCTATCCTCTATCCTATCCTAACCTCTATCCTATCCTATCCTCTATCCTATCCTAGCCTCAATCCTATCCTATCCTCTATCCTATTCTATCCTCTATCCTATCCTATCCTCTATAATATCCTATCCTCTATCCTATCCTATCCTCTATCCTATCCTATCCTCTTTCCTATAAAATCCCCTATCCTATCCTCTATCCTATCCAATCCCCTATCCTATCCTTTATCGTCTCCTATCCTCTATCCTATCCAATCCCCTATCTTATCCTCTATCCTATCCTATCCTCTATCCTATCCTAACCTCTATCCTATCCTATCCTCTATCCTATCCTATCCTCTATCCTATCCAATCCCCTATCCTATCCTCTATCCTATCCTATCCTCTATCCTATACTATCCTCTATCCTATCCTATCCTCTATCCTATCCTATCCTCTATCCTATCCAATCACGTATCCGATCCTCTATCCTATCCTTTACTCTATCCTATCCTATCCTCAATCCTATCCTATCCTCTATCCTATCCTATCCTCTATCCTATCCTATAATCTATCCTATCCTATCCTATATCCTGTCGTATCCTCTATCCTATCCAATCCCCTATCCTTTCCACTATCCGATCCTATCCTCTATCGTATCCTATACTCTATCCTATCCAATCCCCTATCCTATCCTCTATCCGATCCTATCCTCTACCCTATCCTATCCTCTATCCTATCCAATCCCCTATCCTATCCTCTATCCTATCCTATCATCTATCGTATCCTATCCTATAATCTATCCTATCCTATCCTATATCCTGTCGTATCCTCTATCCTATCCAATCCCCTATCCTTTCCCCTATCCGATCCTATCCTCTATCGTATCCTATACTCTATCCTATCCAATCCCCTATCCTATCCTCTATCGTCTCCTATCCTCTATCCTAACCAATCCCCTATCCTATCCTCTATCCTATCCGATCCTCTATCGTATCCTATACTCTATCCTATCCAATCCCCTATCTTATCCTCTATCCTATCCTGTCCTCTATCCTATCCTAACCTCTATCCTATCCTATCCTCTATCCTATCCTAGCCTCAATCCTATCCTATCCTCTATCCTATTCTATCCTCTATCCTATCCTATCCTCTATAATATCCTATCCTCTATCCTATCCTATCCTCTATCCTATCCTATCCTCTTTCCTATACAATCCCCTATCCTATCCTCTATCCTATCCAATCCCCTATCCTATCCTCTATCGTCTCCTATCCTCTATCCTATCCAATCCCCTATCCTATCCTCTATCCTATCCTATCATCTATCGTATCCTATCCTATAATCTATCCTATCCTATCCTATATCCTGTCGTATCCTCTATCCTATCCAATCCCCTATCCTTTCCCCTATCCGATCCTATCCTCTATCGTATCCTATACTCTATCCTATCCAATCCCCTATCCTATCCTCTATCGTCTCCTATCCTCTATCCTAACCAATCCCCTATCCTATCCTCTATCCTATCCGATCCTCTATCGTATCCTATACTCTATCCTATCCAATCCCCTATCTTATCCTCTATCCTATCCTATCCTCTATCCTATCCTAACCTCTATCCTATCCTATCCTCTATCCTATCCTAGCCTCAATCCTATCCTATCCTCTATCCTATTCTATCCTCTATCCTATCCTATCCTCTATAATATCCTATCCTCTATCCTATCCTATCCTCTATCCTATCCTATCCTCTTTCCTATACAATCCCCTATCCTATCCTCTATCCTATCCAATCCCCTATCCTATCCTCTATCGTCTCCTATCCTCTATCCTATCCAATCCCCTATCTTATCCTCTATCCTATCCTATCCTCTATCCTATCCTAACCTCTATCCTATCCTATCCTCTATCCTATCCTATCCTCTATCCTATCCAATCCCCTATCCTATCCTCTATCCTATCCTATCCTCTATCCTATACTATCCTCTATCCTATCCTATCCTCTATCCTATACTATCCTCTATCCTATCCTATCCTCTATCCTATCCAATAACCTATCCTATCCTCTATCCTATCCTATCCTCTATCCTATCCTATCCTCTATCCTATCCTATACTGTATGCTATCCTATCCTCTATCCTATCCTATCCTCTATCGTCTCCTGTCCTCTATCCTATACAATCCCCTATCCTATCCTCTATCCTATCCTCTATCCTATCCTATCCTATATCCTATCCTATACTCTATCCTATCCTATCCTCTATCCTATCCTATCCTCTATCCTATCCTATCCTCTATCGTCTCCTGTCCTCTATCCTATACAATCCCCTGTCCTATCCTCTATCGTCTCCTATCCTCTATCCTATCCAATCCCCTATAATATCCTCTGTCGTCTCCTATCCTCTATCCTATCCAATCCCCTATCCTTTCCCCTATCCGATCCTATCCTATATCGTATCCTATACTCTATCCTATCCAATCCCCTATCCTATCCTCTATCCGATCCTATCCTCTACACTATCCTATCCTCTATCCTATCCAATCCCCTATCCTATCCTCTATCCTATCCTATCATCTATCGTATCCTATCCTCTATCCTATCCTATCCTCTATCCTATCCTATCCTCTATCCTATCCTATCCTCTATCCTATCCTATCCTCTATCATATCCTATCCTCTATCCTATCCAATCACGTATCCGATCCTCTATCCTATCCTTTACTCTATCCTATAGTATCCTCAATCCTATCCTATCCTCTATCCTATCCTATCCTCTATCCTATCCAATCCCCTATCCTATCCTCTATCCTATCCTATCCTCTATCCTATCCTATCCTCTATCCTATCCAATAACCTATCCAATCCTCTATCCTATCCTCTCCTCTATCCTATCCTATCCTCAATCCTATCCTATCCGCTATCTTATCCTATCCTCTATCCTATTCTATAATCTATCCTGTCCTATCCTCTATCCTATCCTATCCTCTATCCTATCCTATCCTCTATCCTATCCTATACTGTATGCTATCCTATCCTCTATCCTATCCTATCCTCTATCGTCTCCTGTCCTCTATCCTATACAATCCCCTATCCTATCCTCTATCCTATTCTCTATCCTATCCTATCCTCTATCCTATCCAATCCCCTATCCTTTCCCCTATCCTCTATCGTATCCTATACTCTATCCTATCCAATCCCCTATCCTATCCTCTATCCGATCCTATCCTCTATCCTATCCTTTCCTCTATCCTATCCTATCCTCAATCCTATCCTATCCTCTATCTTATCCTATCCTCTATCCTATTCTATAATCTATCCTATCCTATCCTCTATCCTATCCTATCCTCTATCCTATCCTATCCTCTATCCTATCCTATCCTCTATCCTATCCTATACTGTATGCTATCCTAGCCTCTATCCTATCCTATCCTCTATCGTCTCCTGTCCTCTATCCTATACAATCCCCTATCCTATCCTCTATCCTATCCTCTATCCTATCCTATCCTCTATCCTATCCTATACTCTATCCTATCCTATCCTCTATCCTATCCTATCCTCTATCCTATCCTATCCTCTATCCTATCCTAGCCTCAATCCTATCCTATCCTCTATCCTATTCTATCCTCTATCCTATCCTATCCTCTATAATATCCTATCCTCTATCCTATCCTATCCTCTATCCTATCCTATCCTCTTTCCTATACAATCCCCTATCCTATCCTCTATCCTATCCAATCCCCTATCCTATCCTCTATCGTCTCCTATCCTCTATCCTATCCAATCCCCTATCCTATCCTCTATCCTATCCTATCATCTATCGTATCCTATCCTATAATCTATCCTATCCTATCCTATATCCTGTCGTATCCTCTATCCTATCCAATCCCCTATCCTTTCCCCTATCCGATCCTATCCTCTATCGTATCCTATACTCTATCCTATCCAATCCCCTATCCTATCCTCTATCGTCTCCTATCCTCTATCCTAACCAATCCCCTATCCTATCCTCTATCCTATCCGATCCTCTATCGTATCCTATCCTCTATCCTATCCAATCCCCTATAATATCCTCTGTCGTCTCCTATCCTCTATCCTATCCAATCCCCTATCCTTTCCCCTATCCGATCCTATCCTCTATCGTATCCTATACTCTATCCTATCCAATCCCCTATCCTATCCTCTATCCGATCCTATCCTCTACACTATCCTATCCTCTATCCTATCCAATCCCCTATCCTATCCTCTATCCTATCCTATCATCTATCGTATCCTATACTCTATCCTATCCTATCCTCTATCCTATCCTATCCTCTATCCTATCCTATCCTCTATCCTATCCTATCCTCTATCCTATCCAATCACGTATCCGATCCTCTATCCTATCCTTTACTCTATCCTATCCTATCCTCAATCCTATCCTATCCTCTATCCTATCCTATCCTCTATCCTATCCTATCCTCTATCCTATCCGATAATCTATCCTATCCTATCCTATGTGTATATCCTTTCGTATCCTCTATCCTATCCAATCCCCTATCCTTTCCCCTATCCGATCCTATCCTCTATCGTATCCTATACTCTATCCTATCCAATCCCCTATCCTATCCTCTATCCGATCCTATCCTCTACCCTATCCTATCCTCTATCCTATCCAATCCCCTATCCTATCCTCTATCCTATCCTATCATCTATCGTATCCTATCCTCTATCCTATCCTATCCTCTATCCTATCCTATCCTCTATCCTATCCTATCCTCTATCCTATCGAATCACCTATCCGATCCTCTATCCTATCCCTTACTCTATCCTATCCTATCCTCAATCCTATCCTATCCTCTATCCTATCCTATCCTCTATCCTATTCTATACTCGATCCTATCCTATTATCTATCCTATCCTATCCTCTATCCTATCCTATCCTCTATCCTATCCTATAATCTATCCTATCCTATCCTATATCCTATCCTATCCTCTATCCTATCCAATCCCCTATCCTATCCTCTATCCTATCCTATCCTCTATCGTATCCTATCCTCTATCCTATCCAATCCTATATCCTATCCGATCCGTTATTCTATCCTATCCTCTATCCTATTCTATCCTCTATCCTATCCAATCCTATATGCTCTCCTATCCGCTATCCTATCCTACCCTCTATCCTATACAATCCCCTATCCTATCCTCTATCCTATCCTATCCTCTATCCTATACTAACCTCTATCCTATCCTATCCTGTATCCTATCCTATCCTATCCTCTATCATATCCTATGCTCTATCTTATCCTATCCTCTATCCTATCCTATCCTCTATCGTCTCCTGTCCTCTATCCTATACAATCCCCTATCCTATCCTCTATCCTATCCTATCCTCTATCCTATCCTATCCTGTATCCTATCCTATCCTGTATCCTATCCTATCCTATCCTCTATCCTATCCTATCCTCTATCGTCTCCTGTCCTCTATCCTATACAATCCCCTATCCTATCCTCTATCGTCTCCTATTCTCTATCCTATACAATCCCCTATCCTATCCTCTATCGTCTCCAATTGTCTATCCTATCCTCTATACTATCCTATCCTCTATCCTATCCTATCCTCTATCCTATCCTATCCTATATCCTGTCGTATCCTCTATCCTATCCAATCCCCTATCCTTTCCCCTATCCGATCCTATCCTCTATCGTATCCTATACTCTATCCTATCCAATCCCCTATCCTATCCTCTATCCTATCCAATCCCCTATCCTATCCTCTATCCGATCCTATCCTCTACCCTATCCTATCCTCTATCCTATCCAATCCCCTATCCTATCCTCTATCCTATCCTATCATCTATCGTATCCTATCCTCTATCCTATCCTATCCTCTATCCTATCCTATCCTCTATCCTATCCTATCCTCTATCCTATCCTATCCTCTATCCGATCCTCTATCCTGTCCCTTACTCTATCCTATCCTATCCTCAATCCTATCCTATCCTCTATCCTATCCTATCCTCTATCCTATTCTATACTCGATCCTATCCTATTATCTATCCTATCCTATCCTCTATCTATCCTATCCTCTATCCTATCCTATAATCTATCCTATCCTATCCTATATCCTATCCTATCCTCTATCCTATCCAATCCCCTATCCTATCCTCTATCCTATCCTATCCTCTATCCTATCCTATCCTCTACCCTGTCCTATCCTCTATCCAATACTATCCTCTATCCTATCCTATCATCTATCGTATCCTATCCTCTATCCTATCCTATCCTCTATCCTATCCTATCCTCTATCCTATCCTATCCTCTATCCTATCCTATCCTCTATCCTATCCTATCCTCTATCCGATCCTCTATCCTATCCCTTACTCTATCCTATCCTATCCTCAATCCTATCCTATCCTCTATCCTATCCTATCCTCTATCCTATTCTATACTCGATCCTATCCTATTATCTATCCTATCCTATTCCCTATCATATCCTATCCTCTATCCTGTCCTATCCTCTATCCTATCCTATCCTCTATCCTATCCTATCCTCAATTCTATCCTATACTTCATCCTATCCTATCCACTATCCTATCCCATCCTCTATCCTATAATATCCTCTATCCTATCCAATCCTCTATCCTATCCTCTATCCTATTCTCTATCCAATCCCATCCTCTTTCGCCTCCTATCCTCTCTCCTATCCAATCCCCTATCCTATCCTCTATCCTATCCTTTCCACTACCCTATACTTTCCTCCATACTATCCTATCCTCCATAAGATCGTATCCTCTATCCTATCCCGTCCTCTATCCTATGATATCATCTATCCTATCATATCCTGTATTATATCCTATCCTCTATAATATCCGAGCCTCTAACCTTTCCTATCCTCAATCCTATCCTATCCTCTATAATATCCAATCCCCTATCCTATCGTCTATAGTATCCTATCCTCTATCATATCCAATCCTATATCCTATTCTCTATCATATCCAATCCTATATCCTATCCTCTATCCTATCCTAGCCTATCCTCTATCCTATCCTATCCTCTATCCTATCCTATCCTCTATCCTATCCTATCCTCTATCCTATCCTATCCTCTACCCTATCCTATCCTCTATCCTATCCTATCCTCTATCCTATCATCTATCCTATCCTATCCTATCCTCTATCCTATCCTATCCTATCCTCTATCCTATCCTATCCTCAATCCTATCCTATCCTCTATCTTATCCTCTATCCTATCCTATCCTCTATCCTATCCTATCCTCTATCCTATCATATCCTCTATCGTATCCTATCCTCTATCCTATCCTATCCTCTATCCCATCCTACCCTCTATCCTATCCTATCCTCTGTCATATCCTATCCTCTATCCAGTCCAATCCCCTATCCTATCCGCTATCGTCTGCTCTATCCTATCCAATCCCATATCCTATCCTCTATCCAATCCTATCCTCTATCCTATCCTGTCCTCTATCCTATCCTATTCCCTATCATATCCTATCCTCTATCCTATCCTATCCTCTATCCTATCCTATCCTCTATCCTATCCTATCCTCTATCCAATCCTATCCTCTTTCGCCTCCTATCCTCTATCCTATCCAATCCCCTATCCTATCCTCTATCCTATCCTTTCCACTACCCTATACTTTCCTCCATCCTATCCTATCCTCCATAAGATCGTATCCTCTATCCTATCCCGTCCTCTATCCTATAATATCATCTATCCTATCATATCCTGTATTATATCCTACCCTCTATAATATCCGAGCCTCTAACCTATCCTATCCTCAATCCTATCGTATCCTCTATCCTATCCAATCCCCTATCCTATCGTCTATAGTATCCTATCCTCTATCATATCCAATCCTATATCCTATCCTCTATCCTATCCTATCCTATCCTCTATCCTATCCTATCCTCTTTCCTATATAATCCCCTATCCTAACCTCTATCCTATCCAATCCCCTATCCTATCCTCTATCCTATTCGATCCTCTATCGTATCCTATACTCTATCCTATCCAATCCCCTATCTTATCCTTTATCCGATCCTATCCTCTATCCTATCCTATCCTCTATAATATCGTATCCTCTATCCTATCCTATCCTCAATTCTATCCTATACTTCATCCTATCCTATCCACTATCCTATCCCATCCTCTATCCTATAATATCCTCTATCCTATCCAATCCTCTATCCTATCCTCTATCCTATTCTCTATCCAATCCCATCCTCTTTCGCCTCCTATCCTCTCTCCTATCCAATCCCCTATCCTATCCTCTATCCTATCCTTTCCACTACCCTATACTTTCCTCCATACTATCCTATCCTCCATAAGATCGTATCCTCTATCCTATCCCGTCCTCTATCCTATAATATCATCTATCCTATCATATCCTGTATTATATCCTATCCTCTATAATATCCGAGCCTCTAACCTTTCCTATCCTCAATCCTATCCTATCCTCTATAATATCCAATCCCCTATCCTATCGTCTATAGTATCCTATCCTCTATCATATCCAATCCTATATCCTATTCTCTATCATATCCAATCCTATATCCTATCCTCTATCCTATCCTAGCCTATCCTCTATCCTATCCTATCCTCTATCCTATCCTATCCTCTATCCTATCCTATCCTCTATCCTATCCTATCCTCTACCCTATCCTATCCTCTATCCTATCCTATCCTCTATCCTATCATCTATCCTATCCTATCCTCTATCCTATCATCTATCCTATCCTATCCTATCCTCTATCCTATCCTATCCTCTATCCTATCCTATCCTCTATCCTATCATATCCTCTATCGTATCCTATCCTCTATCCTATCCTATCCTCTATCCCATCCTACCCTCTATCCTATCCTATCCTCTTTCCTATCCTATCCTATATCCTATCCTATCCGCTATCCTATCCTACCCTCTATCCTATAATATCCACTACCCTATCCAATCCTCTAACCAATCCTCTATCCTATCCTCTATCCTATCCTATCCTCTATCCTATCCAATCCCCTATCCTATCCTACCCTCTATCCTATAATATCCCCTATAATATCCAGTCCTCTATCCTATCCTCTATCCTATCCTCTATCCTCTATCCTACCCTCTATCCTATCCTATCCTCTTTCCTATCCTATCCTATATCCTATCCTATCCGCTATCCTATCCTACCCTCTATCCTATAATATCCCCTATCCTATCCAATCCTCTATCCTATCCTCTATCCTATCCTCTATCCTATCCTCTATCCTCTATCCTATCCTCTATCCTATCCTATCCTCTATCCTATCCTATCCTCTATCCTATCCTATCCTCTATCCTATCCTATCCTCTATCCTATCCTATCCTCTATCCTAGTCAATCCTCTATCCTATCCTATTCTCTATCCTATCCAATCCCCTATCCTATCCGCTATCGTCTGCTCTATCCTATCCTATCCTGAATCATATCGTATTCTCTATCGTCTGCTCTATCCTAGCCTATCCTCTATCCTATCCTATTCTCTATCCTATCGTCTATCCTATCCTATCCTCTGTCATATCCTATCCTCTATCCAGTCCAATCCCCTATCCTATCCGCTATCGTCTGCTCTATCCTATCCAATCCCATATCCTATCCTCTATCCAATCCTATCCTCTATCCTATCCTGTCCTCTATCCTATCCTATTCCCTATCATATCCTATCCTCTAACCTATCCTATCCTCTATCCTATCCTATCCTCTATCCTATCCTATCCTCTATCCAATCCTATCCTCTTTCGCCTCCTATCCTCTATCCTATCCAATCCCCTATCCTATCCTCTATCCTATCCTTTCCACTACCCTATACTTTCCTCCATCCTATCCTATCCTCCATAAGATCGTATCCTCTATCCTATCCCGTCCTCTATCCTATAATATCATCTATCCTATCATATCCTGTATTATATCCTATCCTCTATAATATCCGAGCCTCCAACCTTTCCTATCCTCAATCCTATCCTACCCTCTATAATATCCAATCCCCTATCCTATCGTCTATAGTATCCTATCCTTTATCATATCCAATCCTATATCCTATTCTCTATCATATCCAATCCTATATCCTATCCTCTATCCTATCCTAGCCTATCCTCTATCCTATCCTATCCTCTATCCTATCCTATCCTCTATCCTATCCTATCCTCTATCCTATCCTATCCTCAAGCATATCCTATCCTCAATTCTATCCTATCCTCTATCCTAACCTATCCTCTATCCTATCCTATCCTCTATCCTATCCTATCCTCTATACCATCCTATCCTCAATCCTATCCTATCCTATCTCCTATCCTATAATATCCTCTATCCTATCCAATCCTCTATCCTATCCTCTATCCTATCCTCTATCCTATCCTCTATCCTATCCTATCCTATCCTCTATCCTATCCTATCCACTATCCTATCCTAGCCTCAATCCTATCCTATCCTCTATCCTATCCTATCCCCTATCCTATCCTATCCTCTATCCTATCCTCTATCCTATCCTGTATCCTATCCTGTATCCTATCCTCTATCCTCTATCCTATCCTGTCCTCTATCCTATCCTATTCCCTATCATATCCTATCCTCTATCCTATCCTATCCTCTATCCTACCCTATCCTCTATCCTATCCTATCCTCTATCCAATCCTATCCTCTTTCGCCTCCTATCCTCTATCCTATCCAATCCCCTATCCTATCCCCTATCCTATCCTTTCCACTACCCTATACTTTCCTCCATCCTATCCTATCCTCCATAAGATCGTATCCTCTATCCTATCCCGTCCTCTATCCTATAATATCATCTATCCTATCATATCCTGTATTATATCCTACCCTCTATAATATCCGAGCCTCTAACCTATCCTATCCTCAATCCTATCGTATCCTCTATCCTATCCAATCCCCTATCCTATCGTCTATAGTATCCTATCCTCTATCATATCCAATCCTATATCCTATCCTCTATCCTATCCTATCCTATCCTCTATCCTATCCTATCCTCTTTCCTATATAATCCCCTATCCTAACCTCTATCCTATCCAATCCCCTATCCTATCCTCTATCCTATTCGATCCTCTATCGTATCCTATACTCTATCCTATCCAATCCCCTATCTTATCCTTTATCCGATCCTATCCTCTATCCTATCCTATCCTCTATAATATCGTATCCTCTATCCTATCCTATCCTCAATTCTATCCTATACTTCATCCTATCCTATCCACTATCCTATCCCATCCTCTATCCTATAATATCCTCTATCCTATCCAATCCTCTATCCTATCCTCTATCCTATTCTCTATCCAATCCCATCCTCTTTCGCCTCCTATCCTCTCTCCTATCCAATCCCCTATCCTATCCTCTATCCTATCCTTTCCACTACCCTATACTTTCCTCCATACTATCCTATCCTCCATAAGATCGTATCCTCTATCCTATCCCGTCCTCTATCCTATAATATCATCTATCCTATCATATCCTGTATTATATCCTATCCTCTATAATATCCGAGCCTCTAACCTTTCCTATCCTCAATCCTATCCTATCCTCTATAATATCCAATCCCCTATCCTATCGTCTATAGTATCCTATCCTCTATCATATCCAATCCTATATCCTATTCTCTATCATATCCAATCCTATATCCTATCCTCTATCCTATCCTAGCCTATCCTCTATCCTATCCTATCCTCTATCCTATCCTATCCTCTATCCTATCCTATCCTCTATCCTATCCTATCCTCTACCCTATCCTATCCTCTATCCTATCCTATCCTCTATCCTATCATCTATCCTATCCTATCCTCTATCCTATCATCTATCCTATCCTATCCTATCCTCTATCCTATCCTATCCTCTATCCTATCCTATCCTCTATCCTATCATATCCTCTATCGTATCCTATCCTCTATCCTATCCTATCCTCTATCCCATCCTACCCTCTATCCTATCCTATCCTCTTTCCTATCCTATCCTATATCCTATCCTATCCGCTATCCTATCCTACCCTCTATCCTATAATATCCACTACCCTATCCAATCCTCTAACCAATCCTCTATCCTATCCTCTATCCTATCCTATCCTCTATCCTATCCAATCCCCTATCCTATCCTACC
This sequence comes from Halictus rubicundus, assembly GCF_050948215.1. Lineage (NCBI taxonomy): Eukaryota > Metazoa > Arthropoda > Insecta > Hymenoptera > Halictidae > Halictus > Halictus rubicundus. The sequence goes on from NW_027488618.1 coordinate 688,215, forward strand.
CTCTATCCTATAATATCCCCTATAATATCCAGTCCTCTATCCTATCCTCTATCCTATCCTCTATCCTCTATCCTACCCTCTATCCTATCCTATCCTCTTTCCTATCCTATCCTATATCCTATCCTATCCGCTATCCTATCCTACCCTCTATCCTATAATATCCCCTATCCTATCCAATCCTCTATCCTATCCTCTATCCTATCCTCTATCCTATCCTCTATCCTCTATCCTATCCTCTATCCTATCCTATCCTCTATCCTATCCTATCCTCTATCCTATCCTATCCTCTATCCTATCCTATCCTCTATCCTATCCTATCCTCTATCCTAGTCAATCCTCTATCCTATCCTATTCTCTATCCTATCCAATCCCCTATCCTATCCGCTATCGTCTGCTCTATCCTATCCTATCCTGAATCATATCGTATTCTCTATCGTCTGCTCTATCCTAGCCTATCCTCTATCCTATCCTATTCTCTATCCTATCGTCTATCCTATCCTATCCTCTGTCATATCCTATCCTCTATCCAGTCCAATCCCCTATCCTATCCGCTATCGTCTGCTCTATCCTATCCAATCCCATATCCTATCCTCTATCCAATCCTATCCTCTATCCTATCCTGTCCTCTATCCTATCCTATTCCCTATCATATCCTATCCTCTAACCTATCCTATCCTCTATCCTATCCTATCCTCTATCCTATCCTATCCTCTATCCAATCCTATCCTCTTTCGCCTCCTATCCTCTATCCTATCCAATCCCCTATCCTATCCTCTATCCTATCCTTTCCACTACCCTATACTTTCCTCCATCCTATCCTATCCTCCATAAGATCGTATCCTCTATCCTATCCCGTCCTCTATCCTATAATATCATCTATCCTATCATATCCTGTATTATATCCTATCCTCTATAATATCCGAGCCTCCAACCTTTCCTATCCTCAATCCTATCCTACCCTCTATAATATCCAATCCCCTATCCTATCGTCTATAGTATCCTATCCTTTATCATATCCAATCCTATATCCTATTCTCTATCATATCCAATCCTATATCCTATCCTCTATCCTATCCTAGCCTATCCTCTATCCTATCCTATCCTCTATCCTATCCTATCCTCTATCCTATCCTATCCTCTATCCTATCCTATCCTCAAGCATATCCTATCCTCAATTCTATCCTATCCTCTATCCTAACCTATCCTCTATCCTATCCTATCCTCTATCCTATCCTATCCTCTATACCATCCTATCCTCAATCCTATCCTATCCTATCTCCTATCCTATAATATCCTCTATCCTATCCAATCCTCTATCCTATCCTCTATCCTATCCTCTATCCTATCCTCTATCCTATCCTATCCTATCCTCTATCCTATCCTATCCACTATCCTATCCTAGCCTCAATCCTATCCTATCCTCTATCCTATCCTATCCCCTATCCTATCCTATCCTCTATCCTATCCTCTATCCTATCCTGTATCCTATCCTGTATCCTATCCTCTATCCTCTATCCTATCCTGTCCTCTATCCTATCCTATTCCCTATCATATCCTATCCTCTATCCTATCCTATCCTCTATCCTACCCTATCCTCTATCCTATCCTATCCTCTATCCAATCCTATCCTCTTTCGCCTCCTATCCTCTATCCTATCCAATCCCCTATCCTATCCCCTATCCTATCCTTTCCACTACCCTATACTTTCCTCCATCCTATCCTATCCTCCATAAGATCGTATCCTCTATCCTATCCCGTCCTCTATCCTATAATATCATCTATCCTATCATATCCTGTATTATATCCTACCCTCTATAATATCCGAGCCTCTAACCTATCCTATCCTCAATCCTATCGTATCCTCTATCCTATCCAATCCCCTATCCTATCGTCTATAGTATCCTATCCTCTATCATATCCAATCCTATATCCTATCCTCTATCCTATCCTATCCTATCCTCTATCCTATCCTATCCTCTTTCCTATACAATCCCCTATCCTAACCTCTATCCTATCCAATCCCCTATCCTATCCTCTATCCTATCCGATCCTCTATCGTATCCTATACTCTATCCTATCCAATCCCCTATCTTATCCTCTATCCGATCCTATCCTCTATCCTATCCTATCCTCTATAATATCGTATCCTCTATCCTATCCAATCCCTTATCTTATCCTCTATCTTATCCTATCCTATCCAATCCTCTATCCTATCCTCTATCTTATCCTATCCTATCCAATCCTATATCCTATCCTCTATCCTATCCTCTATCCTATCGTATCCTCTATCCTATCCTATTCTCTATCCAATCCTATCCTCTATCGTATCCTATTCTCTATCCTATCCAATCCTATATCGTATCCTCTATCTTATCCTATCCTATCCAATCCTCGATCCTATCCTCTATCCTATCCTATTATCTATCCTATCCTATCCTGTATCCTATCCTATCCTCTATCCTATCCTATAATCTATCCTATCCTATCCTGTATCCTATCCTATCCTCTATCCTATCCAATCCCCTATCCTATCCTCTATCCTATCCTATCCTCTATCCTATCCTATCCTCTATCATATCCTATCCTCTTTCCTATAAAATCCCCTATCCTATCCTCTATCCTATCCAATCCCCTATCCTATCCTTTATCGTCTCCTATCCTCTATCCTATCCAATCCCCTATCTTATCCTCTATCCTATCCTATCCTCTATCCTATACTATCCTCTATCCTATCCTATCCTCTATCCTATCCTATCCTCTATCCTATCCAATCACGTATCCGATCCTCTATCCTATCCTTTACTCTATCCTATCCTATCCTCAATCCTATCCTATCCTCTATCCTATCCTATCCTCTATCCTATCCTATAATCTATCCTATCCTATCCTATATCCTGTCGTATCCTCTATCCTATCCAATCCCCTATCCTTTCCACTATCCGATCCTATCCTCTATCGTATCCTATACTCTATCCTATCCAATCCCCTATCCTATCCTCTATCCGATCCTATCCTCTACCCTATCCTATCCTCTATCCTATCCAATCCCCTATCCTATCCTCTAACCTATCCTATCATCTATCGTATCCTATCCTATAATCTATCCTATCCTATCCTATATCCTGTCGTATCCTCTATCCTATCCAATCCCCTATCCTTTCCCCTATCCGATCCTATCCTCTATCGTATCCTATACTCTATCCTATCCAATCCCCTATCCTATCCTCTATCGTCTCCTATCCTCTATCCTAACCAATCCCCTATCCTATCCTCTATCCTATCCGATCCTCTATCGTATCCTATACTCTATCCTATCCAATCCCCTATCTTATCCTCTATCCTATCCTGTCCTCTATCCTATCCTAACCTCTATCCTATCCTATCCTCTATCCTATCCTAGCCTCAATCCTATCCTATCCTCTATCCTATTCTATCCTCTATCCTATCCTATCCTCTATAATATCCTATCCTCTATCCTATCCTATCCTCTATCCTATCCTATCCTCTTTCCTATACAATCCCCTATCCTATCCTCTATCCTATCCAATCCCCTATCCTATCCTCTATCGTCTCCTATCCTCTATCCTATCCAATCCCCTATCCTATCCTCTATCCTATCCTATCATCTATCGTATCCTATCCTATAATCTATCCTATCCTATCCTATATCCTGTCGTGTCCTCTATCCTATCCAATCCCCTATCCTTTCCCCTATCCGATCCTATCCTCTATCGTATCCTATACTCTATCCTATCCAATCCTCTATCCTATCCTGTATTCTATCCTATCCTCTATCCTATCGAATCACCTATCCGATCCTCTATCCTATCCCTTACTCTATCCTATCCTATCCTCAATCCTATGCTATCCTCTATCCTATCCTATCCTCTATCCTATTCTATACTCGATCCTATCCTATTATCTATCCTATCCTATCCTCTATCCTATCCTATCCTCTATCCTATCCTATAATCTATCCTATCCTATCCTATATCCTATCCTATCCTCTATCCTATCCAATCCCCTATCCTATCCTCTATCCTATCCTATCCTCTATCGTATCCTATCCTCTATCCTATCCAATCCTATATCCTATCCGATCCGTTATCCTATCCTATCCTCTATCCTATTCTATCCTCTATCCTATCCAATCCTATATGCTATCCTATCCGCTATCCTATCCTACCCTCTATCCTATACAATCCCCTATCCTATCCTCTATCCTATCCTATCCTCTATCCTATACTAACCTCTATCCTATCCTATCCTGTATCCTATCCTATCCTATCCTCTATCATATCCTATGCTCTATCTTATCCTATCCTCTATCCTATCCTATCCTCTATCGTCTCCTGTCCTCTATCCTATACAATCCCCTATCCTATCCTCTATCCTATCCTATCCTCTATCCTATCCTATCCTCTATCCTATCCTATCCTCTATCCTATCCTATCCTGTATCCTATCCTATCCTATCCTCTATCCTATCCTATCCTCTATCGTCTCCTGTCCTCTATCCTATACAATCCCCTATCCTATCCTCTATCGCCTCCTATTCTCTATCCTATACAATCCCCTATCCTATCCTCTATCGTCTCCAATTGTCTATCCTATCCAATCCCCTATCCTATCCTCTATCCGATCCTATCCTCTATCGTATCCTATACTCTATCCTATCCAATCCCCTATCCTATCCTCTATACTATCCTATCCTCTATCCTATACTATCCTCTATCCTATCCTATCCTCTATCCTATACTATCCTCTATCCTATCCTATCCTCTATCCTATCCAATAACCTATCCAATCCTCTATCCTATCCTCTCCTCTATCCTATCCTATCCTCAATCCTATCCTATCCGCTATCTTATCCTATCCTCTATCCTATTCTATAATCTATCCTGTCCTATCCTCTATCCTATCCTATCCTCTATCCTATCCTATCCTCTATCCTATCCTATACTGTATGCTATCCTATCCTCTATCCTATCCTATCCTCTATCGTCTCCTGTCCTCTATCCTATACAATCCCCTATCCTATCCTCTATCCTATTCTCTATCCTATCCTATCCTCTATCCTATCCTATCCTCTATAATATCCTATCCTCTATCCTATCCTATACTCTATCCTATCCTATCCTCTATCCTATCCTATCCTCTATCCTATCCTATACTGTATCCTATCCTATCCTCTACCCTATCCTATCCTCTATCGTCTCCTGTCCTCTATCCTATACAATCCCCTATCCTATCCTCTATCGTCTCCTATCCTCTATCCTATCCAATCCCCTATAATATCCTCTATCGTCTCCTATCCTCTATCCTATCCAATCCCCTATCCTTTCCCCTATCCGATCCTATCCTCTATCGTATCCTATACTCTATCCTATCCAATCCCCTATCCTATCCTCTATCCGATCCTATCCTCTACCCTATCCTATCCTCTATCCTATCCTATAATCTATCCTATCGTATCCTATATCCTATCCTATCCTCTATCCTATCCTATCCTCTATCCTATCCTATCCTCTATCCTATCCTATCCTCTATCCTATCCTATCCTCTATCCTATCCTATACTGTATGCTATCCTATCCTCTATCCTATCCTATCCTCTATCGTCTCCTGTCCTCTATCCTATACAATCCCCTATCCTATCCTCTATCCTATCCTCTATCCTATCCTATCCTCTATCCTATCCTATACTCTATCCTATCCTATCCTCTATCCTATCCTATCCTCTATCCTATCCTATCCTCTATCGTCTCCTGTCCTCTATCCTATACAATCCCCTGTCCTATCCTCTATCGTCTCCTATCCTCTATCCTATCCAATCCCCTATAATATCCTCTGTCGTCTCCTATCCTCTATCCTATCCAATCCCCTATCCTTTCCCCTATCCGATCCTATCCTCTATCGTATCCTATACTCTATCCTATCCAATCCCCTATCCTATCCTCTATCCGATCCTATCCTCTACACTATCCTATCCTCTATCCTATCCAATCCCCTATCCTATCCTCTATCCTATCCTATCCTCTATCGTCTCCTATCCTCTATCCTATCCAATCCCCTATCCTTTCCCCTATCATCTATCGTATCCTATACTCTATCCTATCCAATCCCCTATCCTATCCTCTATCCGATCCTATCCTCTATCCTATCCTTTCCTCTATCCTATCCTATCCTCAATCCTATCCTATCCTCTATCTTATCCTATCCTCTATCCTATTCTATAATCTATCCTATCCTATCCTCTATCCTATCCTATCCTCTATCCTATCCTATCCTCTATCCTATCCTATCCTCTATCCTATCCTATACTGTATGCTATCCTATCCTCTATCCTATCCTATCCTCTATCGTCTCCTGTCCTCTATCCTATACAATCCCCTATCCTATCCTCTATCCTATCCTCTATCCTATCCTATCCTCTATCCTATCCTATACTCTATCCTATCCTATCCTCTATCCTATCCTATCCTCTATCCTATCCTATCCTCTATCGTCTCCTGTCCTCTATCCTATACAATCCCCTGTCCTATCCTCTATCGTCTCCTATCCTCTATCCTATCCAATCCCCTATAATATCCTCTGTCGTCTCCTATCCTCTATCCTATCCAATCCCCTATCCTTTCCCCTATCCGATCCTATCCTCCATCGTATCCTATACTCTATCCTATCCAATCCCCTATCCTATCCTCTATCCGATCCTATCCTCTACACTATCCTATCCTCTATCCTATCCAATCCCCTATCCTATCCTCTATCCTATCCTATCATCTATCGTATCCTATACTCTATCCTATCCTATCCTCTATCCTATCCTATCCTCTATCCTATCCTATCCTCTATCCTATCCTATCCTCTATCCTATCCTATCCTCTATCCTATCCTATCCTCTATCCTATCCAATCACGTATCCGATCCTCTATCCTATCCTTTACTCTATCCTATCCTATCCTCAATCCTATCCTATCCTCTATCCTATCCTATCCTCTATCCTATCCTATCCTCTATCCTATCCTATAATCTATCCTATCCTATCCTATGTGTATATCCTTTCGTATCCTCTATCCTATCCAATCCCCTATCCTTTCCCCTATCCGATCCTATCCTCTATCGTATCCTATACTCTATCCTATCCAATCCCCTATCCTATCCTCTATCCGATCCTATCCTCTACCCTATCCTATCCTCTATCCTATCCAATCCCCTATCCTATCCTCTATCCTATCCTATCATCTATCGTATCCTATCCTCTATCCTATCCTATCCTCTATCCTATCCTATCCTCTATCCTATCCTATCCTCTATCCTATCGAATCACCTATCCGATCCTCTATCCTATCCCTTACTCTATCCTATCCTATCCTCAATCCTATCCTATCCTCTATCCTATCCTATCCTCTATCCTATTCTATACTCGATCCTATCCTATTATCTATCCTATCCTATCCTCTATCCTATCCTATCCTCTATCCTATCCTATAATCTATCCTATCCTATCCTATATCCTATCCTATCCTCTATCCTATCCAATCCCCTATCCTATCCTCTATCCTATCCTATCCTCTATCGTATCCTATCCTCTATCCTATCCAATCCTATATCCTATCCGATCCGTTATCCTATCCTATCCTCTATCCTATTCTATCCTCTATCCTATCCAATCATATATGCTCTCCTATCCGCTATCCTATCCTACCCTCTATCCTATACAATCCCCTATCCTATCCTCTATCCTATCATATCCTCTATCCTATACTAACCTCTATCCTATCCTATCCTGTATCCTATCCTATCCTATCCTCTATCATATCCTATGCTCTATCTTATCCTATCCTCTATCCTATCCTATCCTCTATCGTCTCCTGTCCTCTATCCTATACAATCCCCTATCCTATCCTCTATCCTATCCTATCCTCTATCCTATCCTATCCTCTATCCTATCCTATCCTCTATCCTATCCTATCCTGTATCCTATCCTATCCTATCCTCTATCCTATCCTATCCTCTATCGTCTCCTGTCCTCTATCCTATACAATCCCCTATCCTATCCTCTATCGTCTCCTATTCTCTATCCTATACAATCCCCTATCCTATCCTCTATCGTCTCCAATTGTCTATCCTATCCAATCCCCTATCCTATCCTCTATCCGATCCTATCCTCTATCGTATCCTATACTCTATCCTATCCAATCCCCTATCCTATCCTCTATACTATCCTATCCTCTATCCTATCCTATCCTCTATCCTATCCTATCCTATATCCTGTCGTATCCTCTATCCTATCCAATCCCCTATCCTTTCCCCTATCCGATCCTATCCTCTATCGTATCCTATACTCTATCCTATCCAATCCCCTATCCTATCCTCTATCCGATCCTATCCTCTACCCTATCCTATCCTCTATCCTATCCAATCCCCTATCCTATCCTCTATCCTATCCTATCATCTATCGTATCCTATCCTCTATCCTATCCTATCCTCTATCCTATCCTATCCTCTATCCTATCCTATCCTCTATCCTATCCTATCCTCTATCCGATCCTCTATCCTATCCCTTACTCTATCCTATCCTATCCTCAATCCTATCCTATCCTCTATCCTATCCTATCCTCTATCCTATTATATACTCGATCCTATCCTATTATCTATCCTATCCTATCATCTATCCTATCCTATCCTCCATCCTATCCTATAATCTATCCTATCCTATCCTATATCCTATCCTATCCTCTATCCTATCCAATCCCCTATCCTATCCTCTATCCTATCCTATCCTCTATCGTATCCTATCCTCTATCCTATCCAATCCTATATCCTATCCGATCCGTTATCCTATCCTATCCTCTATCCTATTCTATCCTCTATCCTATCCAATCCTATATGCTCTCCTATCCGCTATCCTATCCTACCCTCTATCCTATACAATCCCCTATCCTATCCTCTATCCTATCCTATCCTCTATCCTATACTAACCTCTATCCTATCCTATCCTGTATCCTATCCTATCCTATCCTCTATCATATCCTATGCTCTATCTTATCCTATCCTCTATCCTATCCTATCCTCTATCGTCTCCTGTCCTCTATCCTATACAATCCCCTATCCTATCCTCTATCCTATCCTATTCTCTATCCTATACAATCCCCTATCCTATCCTCTATCGTCTCCAATTGTCTATCCTATCCAATCCCCTATCCTATCCTCTATCCGATCCTATCCTCTATCGTATCCTATACTCTATCCTATCCAATCCCCTATCCTATCCTCTATACTATCCTAGCCTCTATCCTATCCTATCCTCTATCCTATCCTATCCTCTATCCTATCCAATCACGTATCCGATCCTCTATCCTATCCTTTACTCTATCCTATCCTATCCTCAATCCTATCCTATCCTCTATCCTATCCTATCCTCTATCCTATCCTATCCTCTATCCTATCCTATAATCTATCCTATCCTATCCTATATCCTGTCGTATCCTCTATCCTATCCAATCCCCTATCCTTTCCCCTATCCGATCCTATCCTCTATCGTATCCTATACTCTATCCTATCCAATCCCCTATCCTATCCTCTATCCGATCCTATCCTCTACCCTATCCTATCCTCTATCCTATCCACTCCCCTATCCTATCCTCTATCCTATCCTATCATCTATCGTATCCTATCCTCTATCCTATCCTATCCTCTATCCTATCCTATCCTCTATCCTATCCTATCCTCTATCCTATCGTATCACCTATCCGATCCTCTATCCTATCCCTTACTCTATCCTATCCTATCCTCAATCCTATCCTATCCTCTATCCTATCCTATCCTCTATCCTATTCTATACTCGATCCTATCCTATTATCTATCCTATCCTATCCTCTATCCTATCCTATCCTCTATCCTATCCTATAATCTATCCTATCCTATCCTATATCCTATCCTATCCTCTATCCTATCCAATCCCCTATCCTATCCTCTATCCTATCCTATCCTCTATCGTATCCTATCCTCTATCCTATCCAATCCTATATCCTATCCGATCCGTTATCCTATCCTATCCTCTATCCTATTCTATCCTCTATCCTATCCAATCCTATATGCTCTCCTATCCGCTATCCTATCCTACCCTCTATCCTATACAATCACCTATCCTATCCTCTATCCTATCCTATCCTCTATCCTATACTAACCTCTATCCTATCCTATCCTGTATCCTATCCTATCCTATCCTCTATCATATCCTATGCTCTATCTTATCCTATCCTCTATCCTATCCTATCCTCTATCGTCTCCTGTCCTCTATCCTATACAATCCCCTATCCTATCCTCTATCCTATCCTATCCTCTATCCTATCCTATCCTCTATCCTATCCTATCCTCTATCCTATCCTATACTGTATCCTATCCTATCCTATCCTCTATCCTATCCTATCCTCTATCGTCTCCTGTCCTCTATCCTATACAATCCCCTATCCTATCCTCTATCGTCTCCTATTCTCTATCCTATACAATCCCCTATCCTATCCTCTATCGTCTCCAATTGTCTATCCTATCCAATCCCCTATCCTATCCTCTATCCGATCCTATCCTCTATCGTATCCTATACTCTATCCTATCCAATCCCCTATCCTATCCTCTATACTATCCTATCCTCTATCCTATACTATCCTCTATCCTATCCTATCCTCTATCCTATACTATCCTCTATCCTATCCTATCCTCTATCCTATCCAATAACCTATCCAATCCTCTATCCTATCCTCTCCTCTATCCTATCCTATCCTCAATCCTATCCTATCCGCTATCTTATCCTATCCTCTATCCTATTCTATAATCTATCCTATCCTATCCTCTATCCTATCCTATCCTCTATCCTATCCTATCCTCTATCCTATCCTATCCTCTATCCTATCCTATCCTCTATCCTATCCTATCCTCTATCCTATCCTATACTGTATGCTATCCTATCCTCTATCCTATCCTATCCTCTATCGTCTCCTGTCCTCTATCCTATCCAATCCCCTATCCTATCCTCTATCCTATTCTCTATCCTATCCTATCCTCTATCCTATCCTATCCTCTATCCTATCCTATCCTCTATCCTATCCTATCCTCTATCGTCTCCTGTCCTCTATCCTATACAATCCCCTATCCTATCCTCTATCGTCTCCTATCCTCTATCCTATCCAATCCCCTATAATATCCTCTATCGTCTCCTATCCTCTATCCTATCCAATCCCCTATCCTTTCCCCTATCCGATCCTATCCTCTATCGTATCCTATACTCTATCCTATCCAATCCCCTATCCTATCCTCTATCCGATCCTATCCTCTACCCTATCCTATCCTCTATCCTATCCTATAATCTATCCTATCGTATCCTTTATCCTATCCTATCCTGTATCCTATCCTATCCTATCCTCTATCCTATCCTATCCTCTATCGTCTCCTGTCCTCTATCCTATACAATCCCCTATCCTATCCTCTATCGTCTCCTATTCTCTATCCTATACAATCCCCTATCCTATCCTCTATCGTCTCCAATTGTCTATCCTATCCAATCCCCTATCCTATCCTCTATCCGATCCTATCCTCTATCGTATCCTATACTCTATCCTATCCAATCCCCTATCCTATCCTCTATCCTATCCTATCCTCTATCCCATACTATCCTCTATCCTATCCTATCCTCTATCCTATACTATCCTCTATCCTATCCTATCCTCTATCCTATCCAATAACCTATCCAATCCTCTATCCTATCCTTTCCTCTATCCTATCCTATCCTCAATCCTATCCTATCCGCTATCTTATCCTATCCTCTATCCTATTCTATAATCTATCCTATCCTATCCTCTATCCTATCCTATCCTCTATCCTATCCTATACTGTATCCTATCCTATCCTCTATCCTATCCTATCCTCTATCGTCTCCTATCCTCTATCCTATCCAATCCCCTATAATATCCTCTATCGTCTCCTATCCTCTATCCTATCCAATCCCCTATCCTTTCCCCTATCCGATCCTATCCTCTATCGTATCCTATACTCTATCCTATCCAATCCCCTATCCTATCCTCTATCCGATCCTATCCTCTACCCTATCCTATCCTCTATCCTATCCTATAATCTATCCTATCGTATCCTATATCCTATCCTATCCTCTATCCTATCCTATCCTCTATCCTATCCTATCCTCTATCTTATCCTATCCTCTATCCTATGCTATCCTCTATCCTATCCTATCCTCTATCATATCCTATGCTCTATCTTATCCTATCCTCTATCCTATCCTATCCTCTATCGTCTCCTGTCCTCTATCCTATACAATCCCCTATCCTATCCTCTATCCTATCCTATCCTCTATCCTATACTAAACTCTATCCTATCTATCCTCTATCCTATACTATCCTCTATCTTATCCTATCCTCTATCCTATCCAATCACCTATCCAATCCTCTATCCTATCCTTTCCTCTATCCTATCCTATCCTCAATCCTACCCTTTCCTCTATCCTATCCTATCCTCTATCCTATCCTATCCTCTATCCTATACTATCCTCTATCCTATCCTATCCTCTATCCTATCCTATCCTGTATCCTATCCTATCCTATCCTCTATCCTATCCTATCCTGTATCCTATCCTATCCTATCCTCTATCCTATCCTATCCTCTATCGTCTCCTGTCCTCTATCCTATACAATCCCCTATCCTATCCTCTATCGTTTCCTATTCTCTATCCTATACAATCCCCTATCCTATCCTCTATCGTCTCCAATTGTCTATCCTATCCAATCCCCTATCCTATCCTCTATCCGATCCTATCCTCTATCGTATCCTATACTCTATCCTATCCAATCCCCTATCCTATCCTCTATCCTATCCTATCCTCTATCCTATACTATCCTCTATCCTATCCTATCCTCTATCCTATCCAATAACCTATCCAATCCTCTATCCTATCCTTTCCTCTATCCTATCCTATCCTCAATCCTATCCTATCGGCTATCTTATCCTATCCTCTATCCTATTCTATAATCTATCCTATCCTATCCTCTATCCTATCCTATCCTCTATCCTATCCTATACTGTATCCTATCCTATCCTCTATCCTATCCTATCCTCTATCGTCTCCTGTCCTCTATCCTATACAATCCCCTATCCTATCCTCTATCGTCTCCTATCCTCTATCCTATCCAATCCCCTATAATATCCTCTATCGTCTCCTATCCTCTATCCTATCCAATCCCCTATCCTTTCCCCTATCCGATCCTATCCTCTATCGTATCCTATACTCTATCCTATCCAATCCCCTATCCTATCCTCTATCCGATCCTATCCTCTACCCTATCCTATCCTCTATCCTATCCTATAATCTATCCTATCGTATCCTATATCCTATCCTATCCTCTATCCTATCCTATCCTCTATCCTATCCTATCCTCTATCTTATTCTATCCTCTATCTTATGCTATCCTCTATCCTATCCTATCCTCTATCATATCCTATGCTCTATCTTATCCTATCCTCTATCCTATCCTATCCTCTATCGTCTCCTGTCCTCTATCCTATACAATCCCCTATCCTATCCTCTATCCTATCCTATCCTCTATCCTATACTAAACTCTATCCTATCTATCCTCTATCCTATACTATCCTCTATCTTATCCTATCCTCTATCCTATCCAATCACCTATCCAATCCTCTATCCTATCCTTTCCTCTATCCTATCCTATCCTCAATCCTACCCTTTCCTCTATCCTATCCTATCCTCTATCCTATCCTATCCTCTATCCTATACTATCCTCTATCCTATCCTATCCTCTATCCTATCCTATCCTGTATCCTATTCTATACTCGATCCTATCCTATTATCTATCCTATCCTATTCTCTATCCTATCCTATCCTCTATCCTATCCTATACTCGATCCTATCCTATTATCTATCCTATCCTATCCTCTATCCTATCCTATCCTCTATCCTATCCTATAATCTATCCTATCCTATCCTATATCCTATCCTATCCTCTATCCTATCCAATCCCCTATCCTATCCTCTATCCTATCCTATCCTCTATCGTATCCTATCCTCTATCCTATCCAATCCTATATCCTATCCGATCCGTTATCCTATCCTATCCTCTATCCTATTCTATCCTCTATCCTATCCAATCCTATATGCTCTCCTATCCGCTATCCTATCCTACCCTCTATCCTATACAATCCCCTATCCTATGCTCTATCCTATCCTATCCTCTATCCTATACTAACCTCTATCCTATCCTATCCTGTATCCTATCCTATCCTCTATCCTATCCAATAACCTATCCAATCCTCTATCCTATCCTCTCCTCTATCCTATCCTATCCTCAATCCTATCCTATCCGCTATCTTATCCTATCCTCTATCCTATTCTATAATCTATCCTATCCTATCCTCTATCCTATCCTATCCTCTATCCTATCCTATCCTCTATCCTATCCTATCCTCTATCCTATCCTATCCTCTATCCTATCCTATCCTCTATCCTATCCTATACTGTATGCTATCCTATCCTCTATCCTATCCTATCCTCTATCGTCTCCTGTCCTCTATCCTATACAATCCCCTATCCTATCCTCTATCCTATTCTCTATCCTATCCTATCCTCTATCCTATCCTATCCTCTATCCTATCCTATCCTCTATAATATCCTATCCTCTATCCTATCCTATACTCTATCCTATCCTATCCTCTATCCTATCCTATACTGTATCCTATCCTATCCTCTACCCTATCCTATCCTCTATCGTCTCCTGTCCTCTATCCTATACAATCCCCTATCCTATCCTCTATCCTATCCTATCCTCTATCCTATACTAAACTCTATCCTATCTATCCTCTATCCTATACTATCCTCTATCTTATCATATCCTCTTTCCTATCCAATCACCTATCCAATCCTCTATCCTATCCTTTCCTCTATCCTATCCTATCCTCAATCCTACCCTTTCCTCTATCCTATCCTATCCTCTATCCTATCCTATCCTCTTTCCTATACTATCCTCTATCCTATCCTATCCTCTATCCTATCCTATCCTGTATCCTATCCTATCCTATCCTCTATCCTATCCTATCCTCTATCGTCTCCTGTCCTCTATCCTACACAATCCCCTATCCTATCCTCTATCGTCTCCTATTCTCTATCCTATACAATCCCCTATCCTATCCTCTATCGTCTCCAATTGTCTATCCTATCCAATCCCCTATCCTATCCTCTATCCGATCCTATCCTCTATCGTATCCTATACTCTATCCTATCCAATCCCCTATCCTATCCTCTATCCTATCCTATCCTCTATCCCATACTATCCTCTATCCTATCCTATCCTCTATCCTATACTATCCTCTATCCTATCCTATCCTCTATCCTATCCAATAACCTATCCAATCCTCTATCCTATCCTTTCCTCTATCCTATCCTATCCTCAATCCTATCCTATCCGCTATCTTATCCTATCCTCTATCCTATTCTATAATCTATCCTATCCTATCCTCTATCCTATCCTATCCTCTATCCTATCCTATCCTCTATCCTATCCTATCCTCTATCCTATCCTATCCTCTATCCTATCCTATACTGTATGCTATCCTATCCTCTATCCTATCCTATCCTCTATCGTCTCCTGTCCTCTATCCTATACAATCCCCTATCCTATCCTCTATCCTATTCTCTATCCTATCCTATCCTCTATCCTATCCTATCCTCTATCCTATCCTATCCTCTATAATATCCTATCCTCTATCCTATCCTATACTCTATCCTATCCTATCCTCTATCCTATCCTATCCTCTATCCTATCCTATCCTCTATCCTATCCTATCCTCTATCTTATCCTATCCTCTATCCTATGCTATCCTCTATCCTATCCTATCCTCTATCATATCCTATGCTCTATCTTATCCTATCCTCTATCCTATCCTATCCTCTATCGTCTCCTGTCCTCTATCCTATACAATCCCCTATCCTATCCTTTATCCTATCCTATCCTCTATCCTATACTAAACTCTATCCTATCTATCCTCTATCCTATACTATCGTCTATCTTATCCTATCCTCTATCCTATCCAATCACCTATCCAATCCTCTATCCTATCCTTTCCTCTATCCTATCCTATCCTCAATCCTACCCTTTCCTCTATCCTATCCTATCCTCTATCCTATCCTATCCTCTTTCCTATACTATCCTCTATCCTATCCTATCCTATCCTATCCTGTATCCTATCCTATCCTATCCTCTATCCTATCCTATCCTCTATCGTCTCCTGTCCTCTATCCTATACAATCCCCTATCCTATCCTCTATCGTCTCCTATTCTCTATCCTATACAATCCCCTATCCTATCCTCTATCGTCTCCAATTGTCTATCCTATCCAATCCCCTATCCTATCCTCTATCCGATCCTATCCTCTATCGTATCCTATACTCTATCCTATCCAATCCCCTATCCTATCCTCTATCCTATCCTATCCTCTATCCCATACTATCCTCTATCCTATCCTATCCTCTATCCTATACTATCCTCTATCCTATCCTATCCTCTATCCTATCCAATAACCTATCCAATCCTCTATCCTATCCTTTCCTCTATCCTATCCTATCCTCAATCCTATCCTATCCGCTATCTTATCCTATCCTCTATCCTATTGTATAATCTATCCTATCCTATCCTCTATCCTATCCTATCCTCTATCCTATCCTATACTGTATCCTATCCTATCCTCTATCCTATCCTATCCTCTATCGTCTCCTGTCCTCTATCCTATACAATCCCCTATCCTATCCTCTATCGTCTCCTATCCTCTATCCTATCCAATCCCCTATAATATCCTCTATCGTCTCCTATCCTCTATCCTATCCAATCCCCTATCCTTTCCCCTATCCGATCCTATCCTCTATCGTATCCTATACTCTATCCTATCCAATCCCCTATCCTATCCTCTATCCGATCCTATCCTCTACCCTATCCTATCCTCTATCCTATCCTATAATCTATCCTATCGTATCCTATATCCTATCCTATCCTCTATCCTATCCTATCCTCTATCCTATCCTATCCTCTATCTTATCCTATCCTCTATCCTATGCTATCCTCTATCCTATCCTATCCTCTATCATATCCTATGCTCTATCTTATCCTATCCTCTATCCTATCCTATCCTCTATCGTCTCCTGTCCTCTATCCTATACAATCCCCTATCCTATCCTCTATCCTATCCTGTCCTCTATCCTATACTAAACTCTATCCTATCTATCCTCTATCCTATACTATCCTCTATCTTATCCTATCCTCTATCCTATCCAATCACCTATCCAATCCTCTATCCTATCCTTTCCTCTATCCTATCCTATCCTCAATCCTACCCTTTCCTCTATCCTATCCTATCACCTATCCTATCCTATCCTCTATCCTATACTATCCTCTATCCTATCCTATCCTCTATCCTATCCTATCCTGTATCCTATCCTATCCTATCCTCTATCCTATCCTATCCTGTATCCTATCCTATCCTATCCTCTATCCTATCCTATCCTCTATCGTCTCCTGTCCTCTATCCTATACAATCCCCTATCCTATCCTCTATCGTCTCCTATTCTCTATCCTATACAATCCCCTATCCTATCCTCTATCGTCTCCAATTGTCTATCCTATCCAATCCCCTATCCTATCCTCTATCCGATCCTATCCTCTATCGTATCCTATACTCTATCCTATCCAATCCCCTATCCTATCCTCTATCCTATCCTATCCTCTATCCTATACTATCCTCTATCCTATCCTATCCTCTATCCTATCCAATAACCTATCCAATCCTCTATCCTATCCTTTCCTCTATCCTATCCTATCCTCAATCCTACCCTTTCCTCTATCCTATCCTATCCTCTATCCTATCCTATCCTCTTTCCTATACTATCCTCTATCCTATCCTATCCTATCCTATCCTGTATCCTATCCTATCCTACCCTCTATCCTATCCTATCCTCTATCGTCTCCTGTCCTCTATCCTATACAATCCCCTATCCTATCCTCTATCGTCTCCTATTCTCTATCCTATACAATCCCCTATCCTATCCTCTATCGTCTCCAATTGTCTATCCTATCCAATCCCCTATCCTATCCTCTATCCGATCCTATCCTCTATCGTATCCTATACTCTATCCTATCCAATCCCCTATCCTATCCTCTATCCTATCCTATCCTCTATCCCATACTATCCTCTATCCTATCCTATCCTCTATCCTATACTATCCTCTATCCTATCCTATCCTCTATCCTATCCAATAACCTATCCAATCCTCTATCCTATCCTTTCCTCTATCCTATCCTATCCTCAATCCTATCCTATCCGCTATCTTATCCTATCCTCTATCCTATTCTATAATCTATCCTATCCTATCCTCTATCCTATCCTATCCTCTATCCTATCCTATACTGTATCCTATCCTATCCTCTATCCTATCCTATCCTCTATCGTCTCCTGTCCTCTATCCTATACAATCCCCTATCCTATCCTCTATCGTCTCCTATCCTCTATCCTATCCAATCCCCTATAATATCCTCTATCGTCTCCTATCCTCTATCCTATCCAATCCCCTATCCTTTCCCCTATCCGATCCTATCCTCTATCGTATCCTATACTCTATCCTATCCAATCCCCTATCCTATCCTCTATCCGATCCTATCCTCTACCCTATCCTATCCTCTATCCTATCCTATAATCTATCCTATCGTATCCTATATCCTATCCTATCCTCTATCCTATCCTATCCTCTATCCTATCCTATCCTCTATCTTATCCTATCCTCTATCCTATGCTATCCTCTATCCTATCCTATCCTCTATCATATCCTATGCTCTATCTTATCCTATCCTCTATCCTATCCTATCCTCTATCGTCTCCTGTCCTCTATCCTATACAATCCCCTATCCTATCCTCTATCCTATCCTGTCCTCTATCCTATACTATCCTCTATCCTATCCTATCCTCTATCCTATCCAATAACCTATCCAATCCTCTATCCTATCCTTTCCTCTATCCTATCCTATCCTCAATCCTATCCTATCCGCTATCTTATCCTATCCTCTATCCTATTCTATAATCTATCCTATCCTATCCTCTATCCTATCCTATCCTCTATCCTATCCTATCCTCTATCCTATCCTATCCTCTATCCTATCCTATCCTCTATCCTATCCTATACTGTATGCTATCCTATCCTCTATCCTATCCTATCCTCTATCGTCTCCTGTCCTCTATCCTATACAATCCCCTATCCTATCCTCTATCCTATTCTCTATCCTATCCTATCCTCTATCCTATCCTATCCTCTATCCTATCCTATCCTCTATAATATCCTATCCTCTATCCTATCCTATACTCTATCCTATCCTATCCTCTATCCTATCCTATCCTCTATCCTATCCTATCCTCTATCCTATCCTATCCTCTATCTTATCCTATCCTCTATCCTATGCTATCCTCTATCCTATCCTATCCTCTATCATATCCTATGCTCTATCTTATCCTATCCTCTATCCTATCCTATCCTCTATCGTCTCCTGTCCTCTATCCTATACAATCCCCTATCCTATCCTTTATCCTATCCTATCCTCTATCCTATACTAAACTCTATCCTATCTATCCTCTATCCTATACTATCCTCTATCTTATCCTATCCTCTATCCTATCCAATCACCTATCCAATCCTCTATCCTAACCTTTCCTCTATCCTATCCTATCCTCAATCCTACCCTTTCCTCTATCCTATCCTATCCTCTATCCTATCCTATCCTCTTTCCTATACTATCCTCTATCCTATCCTATCCTATCCTATCCTGTATCCTATCCTATCCTATCCTCTATCCTATCCTATCCTCTATCGTCTTCTGTCCTCTATCCTATACAATCCCCTATCCTATCCTCTATCGTCTCCTATTCTCTATCCTATACAATCCCCTATCCTATCCTCTATCGTCTCCAATTGTCTATCCTATCCAATCCCCTATCCTATCCTCTATCCGATCCTATCCTCTATCGTATCCTATACTCTATCCTATCCAATCCCCTATCCTATCCTCTATCCTATCCTATCCTCTATCCCATACTATCCTCTATCCTATCCTATCCTCTATCCTATACTATCCTCTATCCTATCCTATCCTCTATCCTATCCAATAACCTATCCAATCCTCTATCCTATCCTTTCCTCTATCCTATCCTATCCTCAATCCTATCCTATCCGCTATCTTATCCTATCCTCTATCCTATTCTATAATCTATCCTATCCTATCCTCTATCCTATCCTATCCTCTATCCTATCCTATACTGTATCCTATCCTATCCTCTATCCTATCCTATCCTCTATCGTCTCCTGTCCTCTATCCTATACAATCCCCTATCCTATCCTCTATCGTCTCCTATCCTCTATCCCATCCAATCCCCTATAATATCCTCTATCGTCTCCTATCCTCTATCCTATCCAATCCCCTATCCTTTCCCCTATCCGATCCTATCCTCTATCGTATCCTATACTCTATCCTATCCAATCCCCTATCCTATCCTCTATCCGATCCTATCCTCTACCCTATCCTATCCTCTATCCTATCCTATAATCTATCCTATCGTATCCTATATCCTATCCTATCCTCTATCCTATCCTATCCTCTATCCTATCCTATCCTCTATCTTATCCTATCCTCTATCCTATGCTATCCTCTATCCTATCCTATCCTCTATCATATCCTATGCTCTATCTTATCCTATCCTCTATCCTATCCTATCCTCTATCGTCTCCTGTCCTCTATCCTATACAATCCCCTATCCTATCCTCTATCCTATCCTGTCCTCTATCCTATACTAAACTCTATCCTATCTATCCTCTATCCTATACTATCCTCTATCTTATCCTATCCTCTATCCTATCCAATCACCTATCCAATCCTCTATCCTATCCTTTCCTCTATCCTATCCTATCCTCAATCCTACCCTTTCCTCTATCCTATCCTATCACCTATCCTATCCTATCCTCTATCCTATACTATCCTCTATCCTATCCTATCCTCTATCCTATCCTATCCTGTATCCTATCATATCCTATCCTCTATCCTATCCTATCCTGTATCCTATCCTATCCTATCCTCTATCCTATCCTATCCTCTATCGTCTCCTGTCCTCTATCCTATACAATCCCCTATCCTATCCTCTATCGTCTCCTATTCTCTATCCTATACAATCCCCTATCCTATCCTCTATCGTCTCCAATTGTCTATCCTATCCAATCCCCTATCCTATCCTCTATCCGATCCTATCCTCTATCGTATCCTATACTCTATCCTATCCAATCCCCTATCCTATCCTCTATCCTATCCTATCCTCTATCCTATACTATCCTCTATCCTATCCTATCCTCTATCCTATCCAATAACCTATCCAATCCTCTATCCTATCCTTTCCTCTATCCTATCCTATCCTCAATCCTATCCTATCCGCTATCTTATCCTATCCTCTATCCTATTCTATAATCTATCCTATCCTATCCTCTATCCTATCCTATCCTCTATCCTATCCTATACTGTATCCTATCCTATCCTCTATCCTATCCTATCCTCTATCGTCTCCTGTCCTCTATCCTATACAATCCCCTATCCTATCCTCTATCGTCTCCTATCCTCTATCCTATCCAATCCCCTATAATATCCTCTATCGTCTCCTATCCTCTATCCTATCCAATCCCCTATCCTTTCCCCTATCCGATCCTATCCTCTATCGTATCCTATACTCTATCCTATCCAATCCCCTATCCTATCCTCTATCCGATCCTATCCTCTACCCTATCCTATCCTCTATCCTATCGTATCCTATATCCTATCCTATCCTCTATCCTATCCTATCCTCTATCCTATCCTATTCTCTATCTTATCCTATCCTCTATCCTATGCTATCCTCTATCCTATCCTATCCTCTATCATATCCTATGCTCTATCTTATCCTATCCTCTATCCTATCCTATCCTCTATCGTCTCCTGTCCTCTATCCTATACAATCCCCTATCCTATCCTCTATCCTATCCTATCCTCTATCCTATACTAAACTCTATCCTATCTATCCTCTATCCTATACTATCCTCTATCTTATCCTATCCTCTATCCTATCCAATCACCTATCCAATCCTCTATCCTATCCTTTCCTCTATCCTATCCTATCCTCAATCCTACCCTTTCCTCTATCCTATCCTATCCTCTATCCTATCCTATCCTCTATCCTATACTATCCTCTATCCTATCCTATCCTCTATCCTATCCTATCCTGTATCCTATCCTATCCTATCCTCTATCCTATCCTATCCTGTATCCTATCCTATCCTATCCTCTATCCTATCCTATCCTCTATCGTCTCCTGTCCTCTATCCTATACATTCCCCTATCCTATCCTCTATCGTCTCCTATTCTCTATCCTATACAATCCCCTATCCTATCCTCTATCGTCTCCAATTGTCTATCCTATCCAATCCCCTATCCTATCCTCTATCCGATCCTATCCTCTATCGTATCCTATACTCTATCCTATCCAATCCCCTATCCTATCCTCTATCCTATCCTATCCTCTATCCTATACTATGCTCTATCCTATCCTATCCTCTATCCTATCCAATAACCTATCCAATCCTCTATCCTATCCTTTCCTCTATCCTATCCTATCCTCAATCCTATCCTATCCGCTATCTTATCCTATCCTCTATCCTATTCTATAATCTATCCTATCCTATCCTCTATCCTATCCTATCCTCTATCCTATCCTATACTGTATCCTATCCTATCCTCTATCCTATCCTATCCTCTATCGTCTCCTGTCCTCTATCCTATACAATCCCCTATCCTATCCTCTATCGTCTCCTATCCTCTATCCTATCCAATCCCCTATAATATCCTCTATCGTCTCCTATCCTCTATCCTATCCAATCCCCTATCCTTTCCCCTATCCGATCCTATCCTCTATCGTATCCTATACTCTATCCTATCCAATCCCCTATCCTATCCTCTATCCGATCCTATCCTCTACCCTATCCTATCCTCAATCCTATCCTATAATCTATCATATCGTATCCTATATCCTATCCTATCCTCTATCCTATCCTATCCTCTATCCTATCCTATCCTCTATCTTATCCTATCCTCTATCCTATGCTATCCTCTATCCTATCCTATCCTCTATCATATCCTATGCTCTATCTTATCCTATCCTCTATCCTATCCTATCCTCTATCGTCTCCTGTCCTCTATCCTATACAATCCCCTATCCTATCCTCTATCCTATCCTATCCTCTATCCTATCCAATCACCTATCCAATCCTCTATCCTATACTATCCTCTATCTTATCCTATCCTCTATCCTATCCAATCACCTATCCAATCCTCTATCCTATCCTTTCCTCTATCCTATCCTATCCTCAATCCTACCTTTTCCTCTATCCTATCCTATCCTCTATCCTATCCTATCCTCTATCCTATACTATCCTCTATCCTATCCTATCCTCTATCCTAACCTATCCTGTATCCTATCCTATCCTATCCTCTATCCTATCCTATCCTGTATCCTATCCTATCCTATCCTCTATCCTATCCTATCCTCTATCGTCTCCTGTCCTCTATCCTATACAATCCCCTATCCTATCCTCTATCGTCTCCTATTCTCTATCCTATACAATCCCCTATCCTATCCTCTATCGTCTCCAATTGTCTATCCTATCCAATCCCCTATCCTATCCTCTATCCGATCCTATCCTCTATCGTATCCTACACTCTATCCTATCCAATAACCTATCCAATCCTCTATCCTATCCTTTCCTCTATCCTATCCTATCCTCAATCCTATCCTATCCGCTATCTTATCCTATCCTCTATCCTATTCTATAATCTATCCTATCCTATCCTCTATCCTATCCTATCCTCTATCCTATCCTATCCTCTATCCTATCCTATACTGTATCCTATCCTATCCTCTATCCTATCCTATCCTCTATCGTCTCCTGTCCTCTATCCTATACAATCCCCTATCCTATCCTCTATCGTCTCCTATCCTCTATCCTATCCAATCCCCTATAATATCCTCTATCGTCTCCTATCCTCTATCCTATCCAATCCACTATCCTTTCCCCTATCCGATCCTATCCTCTATCGTATCCTATACTCTATCCTATCCAATCCCCTATCCTATCCTCTATCCGATCCTATCCTCTACCCTATCCTATCCTCTATCCTATCCTATAATCTATCCTATCGTATCCTATATCCTATCCTATCCTCTATCCTATCCTATCCTCTATCCTATCCTATCCTCTATCTTATCCTATCCTCTATCCTATGCTATCCTCTATCCTATGCTATCCTCTATCCTATCCTATCCTCTATCATATCCTATCCTCTATCCTATCCTATCCTCTATCGTCTCCTGTCCTCTATCCTATACAATCCCCTATCCTATCCTCTATCCTATCCTATCCTCTATCCTATACTAAACTCTATCCTATCTATCCTCTATCCTATACTATCCTCTATCTTATCCTATCCTCTATCCTATCCAATCACCTATCCAATCCTCTATCCTATCCTTTCCTCTATCCTATCCTATCCTCAATCCTACCCTTTCCTCTATCCTATCCTATCCTCTATCCTATCCTATCCTCTATCCTATACTATCCTCTATCCTATCCTATCCTCTATCCTATCCTATCCTGTATCCTATCCTATCCTATCCTCTATCCTATCCTATCCTCTATCGTCTCCTGTCCTCTATCCTATACAATCCCCTATCCTATCCTCTATCGTCTCCTATTCTCTATCCTATACAATCCCCTATCCTATCTTATATCGTCTCCAATTGTCTATCCTATCCAATCCCCTATCCTATCCAATCCCCTATCCTATCCTCTATCCGATCCTATCCTCTATCCTATCCTATCCTCTATCCTATCCTATCCTCTATCCTATCCTATCCTCTATCCTATCCTATCCTCTATCCTACCCTATCCTCTATCCTATCCTATCCTCTATCCTATCCTATCCTCTATCCTATCCTATCCTCTATCCTATCCTATCCTCTATCCTATCCTATGCTCTACCCTATCCTATCCTCTATCCTATCCTATCCTCTATCCTATCCTATCCTCTATCCTATCCTATCCTCTATCCTATCCTATCCTCTATCCTATCCTATCCTCTATCCTATCCTATCCTATCTTCAACCCTATCCTATCCTCATTCGTATCGTATACTCCATCCTAACATATCCGCTATCCTATCCTATCCTCTACCCTATAATATCCTCTATCCTATTAAATCCTCTATCCTATCCTCTATCCTATCCTATCCTTTCCTCTACCCTATCCTATCCTCTATCCTATTCTCTATCCCATCCTATCCTCTTTCGTCTCCTATCCTCTACACTATCCAATCCCCTATCCTATCCTCAACCCTATCCTATCCTCATTCGTATCCTATACTCCATCCTAACCTATCCGCTATCCTATCCTATCTCCTATACTATAATATCCTCTATCCTATCCTCTATCCTATCCTCTATCCTATCCTCTATCCTATCCTCTATCCTATCCTCTATCCTATCCTCTATCCTATCCTATCCTATCCTCTATCCTATCCTATCCACTATCCTATCCTAGCCTCAATCCTATCCTATCCTCTATCCTATCCTATCCTCTTTCGCCTCCTATCCTCTATCCTATCCAATCCCCTATCCTATCCTCTATTCTATCCTTTCCACTACCCTATACTTTCCTCTATCCTATCCTATCCTCCATAAGATTGTATCCTCTATCCTATCCCGTCCTCTATCCTATAATATCATCTATCCTATCATATCTTGTATTATATCCTATCCTCTATAATATCCGAGCCTCTAACCTATCCTATCCTCAATCCTATCCTATCCTCTATCCTATCCAATCCCCTATCATATCGTGTATCGTATCCTATCCTCTATCATATCCAATCCAATATCCTATCCTCTATCCTATCCTATCCTATCCTCAACCCTATCCTATCCTCATTCGTATCCTATACTCCATCCTAACCTATCCGCTATCCTATCCTATCCTATCCTTTATCCTATCCTACCCTCTATCCTACCCTATCCTCTATCCTATCCTATCCTCTATCGTATTATATCCTCTATCCTATCCTATCCTCTATCCTATCCTATCCTCTATCCTATCCTATCCTCTTTCCTATACAATCCCCTATCCTATCCTCTATCCTATCCAATCCCCTATCCTATCCTCTATCCTATCCTATCCTCTATAATATCGTATCCTCCATCCTATCCTATCCACTATCCTATCCAAACCCCTATCTTATCCTCTATCTTATCCTATCCTATCCAATCCTCTATCATATCCTCTATCTTATCCTATCCTATCCAATCCTCTAACCTATCCTCTATCCTATCGTATCCTCTATCCTACCCTATCCTCTATCCTATCCTATCCTCTATCGTGTCCTATCCTCTATCGTATTATATCCTCTATCCTATACAATCCCCTATCCTATCCTCTATCCTATCCAACCCCTATCCTATCCTCTATCGTCTCCTATCCTCTATCCTATCCAATCCCCTATACTATCCTCTATCCTATCCTATCCTCTATAATATCGTATCCTCCATCCTATCCTATCCACTATCCTATCCAATCCCCTATCTTATCCTCTATCTTATCCTATCCTATCCAATCCTCTAACCTATCCTCTATCCTATCGTATCCTCTATCCTACCCTATCCTCTATCCTATCCTATCCTCTATCGTGTCATATCCTCTATCGTATTATATCCTCTATCCTATCCAATCCTCTATCCCATCCTCTATCCCGACCTATCCTCTATCCTATCCTATCCTCTATCCTATCCTAACCTCTATCCTATCCTATCCTCTATCCTATCCTCTATCCTATCCTTTCCACTACCCTATACTTTCCTCTATCCTATTATATCCTCCATAAGATCGTATCCTCTATCCTATCCCGTCCTCTATCCTATAATATCATCTATCCTATCATATCCTGTATTATATCCTATCCCCTATCATATCGTCTATCGTATCCTATCCTCTATCATATCCAATCCTATATCCTATCCTCTATCCTATCCTATCCTATCCTCAACCCTATCCTATCCTCATTCGTATCCTATACTCCATCCTAACCTATCCGCTATCCTATCCTATCCTATCCTCTATCCTATCCTATCCTCTATCCTACCCTATCCTCTATCCTATCCTATCATCTATCGTATTATATCCTCTATCCTATCCTATCCTCAATCCTATCCTATCCGCTATCTTATCCTATCCTCTATCCTATTCTATAATCTATCCTATCCTATCCTCTATCCTATCCTATCCTCTATCCTATCCTATCCTCTATCCTATCCTATCCTCTATCCTATCCTATACTGTATGCTATCCTATCTTCTATCCTATCCTATCCTCTATCGTCTCCTGTCCTCTATCCTATACAATCCCCTATCCTATCCTCTATCCTATTCTCTATCCTATCCTATCCTCTATCCTATCCTATCCTCTATCCTATCCTATCCTCTATAATATCCTATCCTCTATCCTATCCTATACTCTATCCTATCCTATCCTCTATCCTATCCTATCCTCTATCCTATCCTATACTGTATCCTATCCTATCCTCTACCCTATCCTATCCTCTATCGTCTCCTGTCCTCTATCCTATACAATCCCCTATCCTATCCTC
Organism: Halictus rubicundus; assembly: GCF_050948215.1. Taxonomy (NCBI): domain Eukaryota; kingdom Metazoa; phylum Arthropoda; class Insecta; order Hymenoptera; family Halictidae; genus Halictus; species Halictus rubicundus. The sequence continues at coordinate 716,028 of NW_027488618.1, forward strand.
TATCGTCTCCTATCCTCTATCCTATCCAATCCCCTATAATATCCTCTATCGTCTCCTATCCTCTATCCTATCCAATCCCCTATCCTTTCCCCTATCCGATCCTATCCTCTATCGTATCCTATACTCTATCCTATCCAATCCCCTATCCTATCCTCTATCCGATCCTATCCTCTACCCTATCCTATCCCCTATCCTATCCTATAATCTATCCTATCGTATCCTATATCCTATCCTATCCTCTATCCTATCCTATCCTCTATCCTATCCTATCCTCTATCCTATCCTATCCTCTATCCTATCCTATCCTCTATCTTATCCTATCCTCTATCCTATGCTATCCTCTATCCTATCCTATCCTCTATCATATCCTATGCTCTATCTTATCCTATCCTCTATCCTATCCTATCCTCTATCGTCTCCTGTCCTCTATCCTATACAATCCCCTATCCTATCCTCTATCCTATCCTATCCTCTATCCTATACTAAACTCTATCCTATCTATCCTCTATCCTATACTATCCTCTATCTTATCCTATCCTCTATCCTATCCAATCACCTATCCTATCCTCTATCCTATCCTATCCTCTATCCCATACTATCCTCTATCCTATCCTATCCTCTATCCTATACTATCCTCTATCCTATCCTATCCTCTATCCTATCCAATAACCTATCCAATCCTCTATCCTATCCTTTCCTCTATCCTATCCTATCCTCAATCCTATCCTATCCGCTATCTTATCCTATCCTCTATCCTATTCTATAATCTATCCTATCCTATCCTCTATCCTATCCTATCCTCTATCCTATCCTATACTGTATCCTATCCTATCCTCTATCCTATCCTATCCTCTATCGTCTCCTGTCCTCTATCCTATACAATCCCCTATCCTATCCTCTATCGTCTCCTATCCTCTATCCTATCCAATCCCCTATAATATCCTCTATCGTCTCCTATCCTCTATCCTATCCAATCCCCTATCCTTTCCCCTATCCGATCCTATCCTCTATCGTATCCTATACTCTATCCTATCCAATCCCCTATCCTATCCTCTATCCGATCCTATCCTCTACCCTATCCTATCCTCTATCCTATCCTATAATCTATCCTATCGTATCCTATATCCTATTATATCCTCTATCCTATGCTATCCTCTATCCTATCCTATCCTCTATCATATCCTATGCTCTATCTTATCCTATCCTCTATCCTATCCTATCCTCTATCGTCTCCTGTCCTCTATCCTATACAATCCCCTATCCTATCCTCTATCCTATCCTATCCTCTATCCTATACTAAACTCTATCCTATCTATCCTCTATCCTATACTATCCTCTATCTTATCCTATCCTCTATCCTATCCAATCACCTATCCTATCCTCTATCCTATCCTATCCTCTATCCCATACTATCCTCTATCCTATCCTATCCTCTATCCTATACTATCCTCTATCCTATCCTATCCTCTATCCTATCCAATAACCTATCCAATCCTCTATCCTATCCTTTCCTCTATCCTATCCTATCCTCAATCCTATCCTATCCGCTATCTTATCCTATCCTCTATCCTATTCTATAATCTATCCTATCCTATCCTCTATCCTATCCTATCCTCTATCCTATCCTATACTGTATCCTATCCTATCCTCTATCCTATCCTATCCTCTATCGTCTCCTGTCCTCTATCCTATACAATCCCCTATCCTATCCTCTATCGTCTCCTATCCTCTATCCTATCCAATCCCCTATAATATCCTCTATCGTCTCCTATCCTCTATCCTATCCAATCCCCTATCCTTTCCCCTATCCGATCCTATCCTCTATCGTATCCTATACTCTATCCTATCCAATCCCCTATCCTATCCTCTATCCGTTCCTATCCTCTACCCTATCCTATCCTCTATCCTATCCTATAATCTATCCTATCGTATCCTATATCCTATTATATCCTCTATCCTATCCTATCCTCTATCCTATCCTATCCTCTATCTTATCCTATCCTCTATCCTATGCTATCCTCTATCCTATCCTATCCTCTATCATATCCTATGCTCTATCTTATCCTATCCTCTATCCTATCCTATCCTCTATCGCCTCCTGTCCTCTATCCTATACAATCCCCTATCCTATCATCTATCCTATCCTATCCTCTGTCCTATACTAAACTCTATCCTATCTATCCTCTATCCTATACTATCCTCTATCTTATCCTATCCTCTATCCTATCCAATCACCTATCCAATCCTCTATCCTATCCTTTCCTCTATCCTATCCTATCCTCAATCCTACCCTTTCCTCTATCCTATCCTATCCTCTATCCTATCCTATCCTCTATCCTATACTATCCTCTATCCTATCCTATCCTCTATCCTATCCTATCCTGTATCCTATCCTATCCTATCCTCTATCCTATCCTATCCTGTATCCTATCCTAACCTATCCTCTATCCTATCCTATCCTCTATCGTCTCCTGTCCTCTATCCTATACAATCCCCTATCCTATCCTCTATCGTCTCCTATTCTCTATCCTATACAATCCCCTATCCTATCCTCTATCGTCTCCAATTGTCTATCCTATCCAATCCCCTATCCTATCCTCTATCCGATCCTATCCTCTATCGTATCCTATACTCTATCCTATCCAATCCCCTATCCTATCCTCTATCCTATCCTATCCTCTATCCTATACTATCCTCTATCCTATCCTATCCTCTATCCTATCCAATAACCTATCAAATCCTCTATCCTATCCTTTCCTCTATCCTATCCTATCCTCAATCCTATCCTATCCGCTATCTTATCCTATCCTCTATCCTATTCTATAATCTATCCTATCCTATCCTCTATCCTATCCTATCCTCTATCCTATCCTATCCTCTATCCTATCCTATACTGTATCCTATCCTATCCTATCCTCTATCCTATCCTATCCTCTATCGTCTCCTGTCCTCTATCCTATACAATCCCCTATCCTATCCTCTATCGTCTCCTATTCTCTATCCTATACAATCCCCTATCCTATCCTCTATCGTCTCCAATTGTCTATCCTATCCAATCCCCTATCCTATCCTCTATCCGATCCTATCCTCTATCGTATCCTATACTCTATCCTATCCAATAACCTATCCAATCCTCTATCCTATCCTTTCCTCTATCCTATCCTATCCTCAATCCTATCCTATCCGCTATCTTATCCTATCCTCTATCCTATTCTATAATCTATCCTATCCTATCCTCTATCCTATCCTATCCTCTATCCTATCCTATCCTCTATCCTATCCTATACTGTATCCTATCCTATCCTCTATCCTATCCTATCCTCTATCGTCTCCTGTCCTCTATCCTATACAATCCCCTATCCTATCCTCTATCGTCTCCTATCCTCTATCCTATCCAATCCCCTATAATATCCTCTATCGTCTCCTATCCTCTATCCTATCCAATCCCCTATCCTTTCCCCTATCCGATCCTATCCTCTATCGTATCCTATACTCTATCCTATCCAATCCCCTATCCTATCCTCTATCCGATCCTATCCTCTACCCTATCCTATCCTCTATCCTATCCTATAATCTATCCTATCGTATCCTATATCCTATCCTATCCTCTATCCTATCCTATCCTCTATCCTATCCTATCCTCTATCTTATCCTATCCTCTATCCTATGCTATCCTCTATCCTATGCTATCCTCTATCCTATCCTATCCTCTATCATATCCTATCCTCTATCCTATCCTATCCTCTATCGTCTCCTGTCCTCTATCCTATACAATCCCCTATCCTATCCTCTATCCTATCCTATCCTCTATCCTATACTAAACTCTATCCTATCTATCCTCTATCCTATACTATCCTCTATCTTATCCTATCCTCTATCCTATCCAATCACCTATCCAATCCTCTATCCTATCCTTTCCTCTATCCTATCCTATCCTCAATCCTACCCTTTCCTCTATCCTATCCTATCCTCTATCCTATCCTATCCTCTATCCTATACTATCCTCTATCCTATCCTATCCTCTATCCTATCCTATCCTGTATCCTATCCTATCCTATCCTCTATCCTATCCTATCCTCTATCGTCTCCTGTCCTCTATCCTATACAATCCCCTATCCTATCCTCTATCGTCTCCTATTCTCTATCCTATAGAATCCCCTATCTTATCCTCTATCGTCTCCAATTGTCTATCCTATCCAATCCCCTATCCTATCCTCTATCCGATCCTATCCTCTATCCTATCCTATCCTCTATCCTATCCTATCCTCTATCCTATCCTATCCTCTATCCTATCCTATCCTCTATCCTATCCTATCCTCTATCCTATCCTATCCTCTATCCTATCCTATCCTCTATCCTATCCTATCCTCTATCCTATCCTATCCTCTATCCTATCCTATCCTCTATCCTATCCTATCCTCTATCCTATCCTATCCTCTATCCTATCCTATGCTCTATCCCATCCTATCCTCTATCCTATCCTATCCTATCCTCTATCCTATCCTATCCTCTATCCTATCCTATCCTCTATCCTATCCTATCCTATCTTCAACCCTATCCTATCCTCATTCGTATCGTATACTCCATCCTAACATATCCGCTATCCTATCCTATCCTCTACCCTATAATATCCTCTATCCTATTAAATCCTCTATCCTATCCTCTATCCTATCCTATCCTTTCCTCTACCCTATCCTATCCTCTATCGTCTCCTAACCTCTATCCTATCCAATCCCCTATCCTATCCTCTATCCTATCCTATCCTCTATAATATCGTATCCTCCATCCTATCCTATCCACTATCCTATCCAATCCCCTATCTTATCCTCTATCTTATCCTATCCTATCCAATCCTCTAACCTATCCTCTATCCTATCGTATCCTCTATCCTACCCTATCCTCTATCCTATCCTATCCTCTATCGTGTCATATCCTCTATCGTATTATATCCTCTATCCTATCCAATCCTCTATCCCACCCTCTATCCCGACCTATCCTCTATCCTATCCTATCCTCTATCCTATCCTAACCTCTATCCTATCCTATCCTCTATCCTATCCTATCCTCTATCCTATCCTTTCCACTACCCTATACTTTCCTCTATCCTATTATATCCTCCATAAGATCGTATCCTCTATCCTATCCCGTCCTCTATCCTATAATATCATCTATCCTATCATATCCTGTATTATATCCTATCCCCTATCATATCGTCTATCGTATCCTATCCTCTATCATATCCAATCCTATATCCTATCCTCTATCCTATCCTATCCTATCCTCAACCCTATCCTATCCTCATTCGTATCCTATACTCCATCCTAACCTATCCGCTATCCTATCCTATCCTATCCTCTATCCTATCCTATCCTCTATCCTACCCTATCCTCTATCCTATCCTATCATCTATCGTATTATATCCTCTATCCTATCCGATCCTCTATCCTATCCTCGGTCCGATCCAATCCTCTATCCTATGCTATCCTCAATACTATCCTATCCTCTATCGTATCCAATCCTCTATCCTATCCTCTATCTTATCCTATCCTATCCAATCCTCTATCCTATCCTCTATCCTATCCTCTATCCTATCGTATCCTCTATCCTACCCTATCCTCTATCCTATCCTATCCTCTATCGTGTCCTATCCTCTATCGTATTATATCCTCTATCCTATCCAATCCTCTATCCCATCCACTATCCCGACCTATCCTCTATCCTATCCAATCCCCTATCCTATCCTCTATCCTATCCTATCCTCTATAATATCGTATCCTCCATCCTATCCTATCCGCTATCCTATCCAATACCCTATCTTATCCTCTATCTTATCCTATCCTATCCAATCCTCTATCATATCCTCTATCTTATCCTATCCTATCCAATCCTCTAACCTATCCTCTATCCTATCGTATCCTCTATCCTACCCTATCCTCTATCCTATCCTATCCTCTATCGTGTCCTAGCCTCTATCGTATTATATCCTCTATCCTATCCAATCCTCTATCCCATCCTCTATCCCGACCTATCCTCTATCCTATCCTATCCTCTATCCTATCCTCTATCCTATCCTCTATCCTATCCTCTATCCTATCCAATCCCCTATCCTATCCTCTATCGTCTCCTATCCCCTATCCTATCCTCTATCCTATCCTATCCTCTATAATATCGTATCCTCCATCCTATCCTATCCGCTATCCTATCCAATCCCCTATCTTATCCTCTATCTTATCCTATCCTATCCAATCCTCTATCATATCCTCTATCTTATCCTATCCTATCCAATCCTCTAACCTATCCTCTATCCTATCCTATCCTCTATCCTATCCTTTCCACTACCCTATACTTTCCTCTATCCTATTATATCCTCCATAAGATCGTATCCTCTATCCTATCCCGTCCTCTATCCTATAATATCATCTATCCTATCATATCCTGTATTATATCCTATCCTCTATAATATCCGAGCCTCTAGCCTATCCTATCCTCAATCCTATCCTATCCTCTATCCTATCCAATCCCCTATCCTATCCTCTATCCTATCCAATCATCTATCCTATCCTCTATCCTATCCTCTATCCTATCCGCTGTCCTACCCTGTCCTCTATCCTATCCAATCCTATATCCTATCCTCTATCCTATCCTATCCTGAATCCTACCCTATCCTCTATCGTATCCTATCCTCTATCCTATCCTATCCTCTATCCTATCCTATCCTCTATCCTACCCTCTATCCTATTCTCTATCCAATCCTATCCTCTTTCGCCTCCTATCCTCTATCCTATCCTATCCTATCCTCAACCCTATCCTATCCTCATTCGTATCCTATACTCCATCCTAACCTATCCGCTATCCTATCCTATCTTCCATTCTATAATATCCTCTATCCTATCCAATCCTCTATCCTATCCTCTATCCTATCCTCTATCCTATCCTCTATCCTATCCTATCCTCTATCCTATCCTATCCTCTATCCTACCCTCTATCCTATTCTCTATCCAATCCTACCCTATTTCGCCTCCTATCCTCTATCCTATCCTATCCTATCCTCAACCCTATCCTATCCTCATTCGTATCCTATACTCCATCCTAACCTATCCGCTATCCTATCCTATCTTCCATTCTATAATATCCTCTATCCTATCCAATCCTCTATCCTATCCTCTATCCTATCCTCTATCCTATCCTCTATCCCATCCTCTATCCTATCCTATCCTATCCTCTATCCTGTCCTATCCTCTATCCTATCCTATCCTCTATCCTATCCTATCCTCTATCCTATCCTATCCTCTATCCTATCCAATCCTCTATCCTATCCTATCCTCTATCCTATCCTATCCTCTATCCTATCCTATCCTCTATCCTATCCTATCCTCTATCCTATCCTATCCTCTATCCTATCCTATCCTCTATCCTCTATCCTATCCTATCCTCTATCCTATCCTATCCTCTATCCTATCCTCTATCCTATCCTCTATCCTATCCTCTATCCTATCCTCTATCCTATCCTCTATCCTATCCTCTATCCTATCCTCTATCCTATCCTCTATCCTATCCTATATTATCCTCTATCCTATCCTATCCACTATCCTATCCTAGCCTCAATCCTATCCTATCCTCTATCCTATCCTATCCTCTATCCGATCCTATCCTCTATAATATCCTATCCTCTATCCTATCATATCCTCTTTCCTATACAATCCCCTATCCTATCCTCTATCCTATCCAATCCCCTATCCTATCCTCTATCCTAACCAATCCCCTATTCTATCCTCTATCCTATCCGATCCTCTCTCGAATCCTATACTCTATCCTATCCAATCCCCTATCTTATCCTCTATCCTCTATCCTATCCTCTATCCTATCCTCTATCCTATCCTATCCTATCCTCTATCCTATCCTATCCACTATCCTATCCTAGCCTCAATCCTATCCTATCCTCTATCCTATCCAATCCCCCATCCTATCCTCTATCCTATACTTTCCACTACCCTATACTTTCCTCTATTATATCCTATCCTCCATGAGATCGTATCCTCTATCCTATCCTCTATCCTATCCTCTATCCTATCCTATCCTATCCTCTATCCTATCCTATCCACTATCCTATCCTAGCCTCAATCCTATCCTATCCTCTATCCTATCCAATCCCCCATCCTATCCTCTATCCTATACTTTCCACTACCCTATACTGTCCTCTATTATATCCTATCCTCCATAAGATCGTATCCTCTATCCTATCCCGTCCTCTATCCTATAATATCATCTATCCTATCATATCTTGTATTATATCCTATCCTCTATAATTTCCGAGCCTCCAACCTATCCTATCCTCAATCCTATCCTATCCAATCCCCTATCATATCGTCTATCGTATCCTATCCTCTATCATATCCAATCCTATATCCTATCCTCTATCCTATCCTATTCTATCCTCAACTCTATCCTATCCTCATTCGGATCCTATACTCCATCCTAACCTATCCGCTATCCTATCCTATCTTCTATTCTATAATATCCTCTATCCTATCCAATCCTCTATCCTATATTCTATCCTATCCTCTATCCTATCCTATCCTATCCTCTATCCTATCCTATCCTCTATCCTATCCTATCCTCTATCCTATCCTATCCTCTATCCTATCCTATTCTATCCTCAACTCTATCCTATCCTCATTCGGATCCTATACTCCATCCTAACCTATCCGCTATCCTATCCTATCTTCTATTCTATAATATCCTCTATCCTATCCAATCCTCTATCCTATATTCTATCCTATCCTCTATCCTATCCTATCCTATCCTCTATCCTATCCTATCCTCTATCCTATCCTATCCTCTATCCTATCCTATCCTCTATCCTATCCTATCCTCTATCCTATCCTATCCTATCTTCAACCCTATTTGATTCGTAACCCTATCCTCATTCGTATCGTATACTCCATCCTAACATATCCGCTATCCTATCCTATCCTCTACATTATAATATCCTCTATCCTATCCAATCCCCTATCCTATCCTCAACCGTATCCTATCCTCATTCGTATCCTATACTCCATCCTAACCTATCCGCTATCCTATCCTATCTCCTATCCTATAATATCCTCTATCCTATCCAATCCTCTATCCTATCCTCTATCCTATCCTCTATCCTATCCTCTATCCTATCCTCTATCCTATCCTATCCTATCCTCTATCCTATCCTCTATCCTATCCTATCCTATCCTCTATCCTATCCTATCCACTATCCTATTCTAGCCTCAATCCTATCCTATCCTCATTCGTATCCTATACTCCATCCTAACCTATCCGCTATCCTATCCTATCCTATCCTTTATCCTATCCTACCCTCTATCCTACCCTATCCTCTATCCTATCCTATCCTCTATCGTATTATATCCTCTATCCTATCCTATCCTCTATCGTATCCTATACTCTATCCTATCCAATCCCCTATCCTATCCTCTATCCTATCCTATCCTCTATCCTATACTATCCTCTATCCTATCCTATCCTCTATCCTATCCAATAACCTATCCAATCCTCTATCCTATCCTTTCCTCTATCCTATCCTATCCTCAATCCTATCCTATCCGCTATCTTATCCTATCCTCTATCCTATTCTATAATCTATCCTATCCTATCCTCTATCCTATCCTATCCTCTATCCTATCCTATACTGTATCCTATCCTATCCTCTATCCTATCCTATCCTCTATCGTCTCCTGTCCTCTATCCTATACAATCCCCTATCCTATCCTCTATCGTCTCCTATCCTCTATCCTATCCAATCCCCTATAATATCCTCTATCGTCTCCTATCCTCTATCCTATCCAATCCCCTATCCTTTCCCCTATCCGATCCTATCCTCTATCGTATCCTATACTCTATCCTATCCAATCCCCTATCCTATCCTCTATCCGATCCTATCCTCTACCCTATCCTATCCTCTATCCTATCGTATCCTATATCCTATCCTATCCTCTATCCTATCCTATCCTCTATCCTATCCTATTCTCTATCTTATCCTATCCTCTATCCTATGCTATCCTCTATCCTATCCTATCCTCTATCATATCCTATGCTCTATCTTATCCTATCCTCTATCCTATCCTATCCTCTATCGTCTCCTGTCCTCTATCCTATACAATCCCCTATCCTATCCTCTATCCTATCCTATCCTCTATCCTATACTAAACTCTATCCTATCTATCCTCTATCCTATACTATCCTCTATCTTATCCTATCCTCTATCCTATCCAATCACCTATCCAATCCTCTATCCTATCCTTTCCTCTATCCTATCCTATCCTCAATCCTACCCTTTCCTCTATCCTATCCTATCCTCTATCCTATCCTATCCTCTATCCTATACTATCCTCTATCCTATCCTATCCTCTATCCTATCCTATCCTGTATCCTATCCTATCCTATCCTCTATCCTATCCTATCCTGTATCCTATCCTATCCTATCCTCTATCCTATCCTATCCTCTATCGTCTCCTGTCCTCTATCCTATACATTCCCCTATCCTATCCTCTATCGTCTCCTATTCTCTATCCTATACAATCCCCTATCCTATCCTCTATCGTCTCCAATTGTCTATCCTATCCAATCCCCTATCCTATCCTCTATCCGATCCTATCCTCTATCGTATCCTATACTCTATCCTATCCAATCCCCTATCCTATCCTCTATCCTATCCTATCCTCTATCCTATACTATGCTCTATCCTATCCTATCCTCTATCCTATCCAATAACCTATCCAATCCTCTATCCTATCCTTTCCTCTATCCTATCCTATCCTCAATCCTATCCTATCCGCTATCTTATCCTATCCTCTATCCTATTCTATAATCTATCCTATCCTATCCTCTATCCTATCCTATCCTCTATCCTATCCTATACTGTATCCTATCCTATCCTCTATCCTATCCTATCCTCTATCGTCTCCTGTCCTCTATCCTATACAATCCCCTATCCTATCCTCTATCGTCTCCTATCCTCTATCCTATCCAATCCCCTATAATATCCTCTATCGTCTCCTATCCTCTATCCTATCCAATCCCCTATCCTTTCCCCTATCCGATCCTATCCTCTATCGTATCCTATACTCTATCCTATCCAATCCCCTATCCTATCCTCTATCCGATCCTATCCTCTACCCTATCCTATCCTCAATCCTATCCTATAATCTATCATATCGTATCCTATATCCTATCCTATCCTCTATCCTATCCTATCCTCTATCCTATCCTATCCTCTATCTTATCCTATCCTCTATCCTATGCTATCCTCTATCCTATCCTATCCTCTATCATATCCTATGCTCTATCTTATCCTATCCTCTATCCTATCCTATCCTCTATCGTCTCCTGTCCTCTATCCTATACAATCCCCTATCCTATCCTCTATCCTATCCTATCCTCTATCCTATCCAATCACCTATCCAATCCTCTATCCTATACTATCCTCTATCTTATCCTATCCTCTATCCTATCCAATCACCTATCCAATCCTCTATCCTATCCTTTCCTCTATCCTATCCTATCCTCAATCCTACCTTTTCCTCTATCCTATCCTATCCTCTATCCTATCCTATCCTCTATCCTATACTATCCTCTATCCTATCCTATCCTCTATCCTAACCTATCCTGTATCCTATCCTATCCTATCCTCTATCCTATCCTATCCTGTATCCTATCCTATCCTATCCTCTATCCTATCCTATCCTCTATCGTCTCCTGTCCTCTATCCTATACAATCCCCTATCCTATCCTCTATCGTCTCCTATTCTCTATCCTATACAATCCCCTATCCTATCCTCTATCGTCTCCAATTGTCTATCCTATCCAATCCCCTATCCTATCCTCTATCCGATCCTATCCTCTATCGTATCCTACACTCTATCCTATCCAATAACCTATCCAATCCTCTATCCTATCCTTTCCTCTATCCTATCCTATCCTCAATCCTATCCTATCCGCTATCTTATCCTATCCTCTATCCTATTCTATAATCTATCCTATCCTATCCTCTATCCTATCCTATCCTCTATCCTATCCTATCCTCTATCCTATCCTATACTGTATCCTATCCTATCCTCTATCCTATCCTATCCTCTATCGTCTCCTGTCCTCTATCCTATACAATCCCCTATCCTATCCTCTATCGTCTCCTATCCTCTATCCTATCCAATCCCCTATAATATCCTCTATCGTCTCCTATCCTCTATCCTATCCAATCCACTATCCTTTCCCCTATCCGATCCTATCCTCTATCGTATCCTATACTCTATCCTATCCAATCCCCTATCCTATCCTCTATCCGATCCTATCCTCTACCCTATCCTATCCTCTATCCTATCCTATAATCTATCCTATCGTATCCTATATCCTATCCTATCCTCTATCCTATCCTATCCTCTATCCTATCCTATCCTCTATCTTATCCTATCCTCTATCCTATGCTATCCTCTATCCTATGCTATCCTCTATCCTATCCTATCCTCTATCATATCCTATCCTCTATCCTATCCTATCCTCTATCGTCTCCTGTCCTCTATCCTATACAATCCCCTATCCTATCCTCTATCCTATCCTATCCTCTATCCTATACTAAACTCTATCCTATCTATCCTCTATCCTATACTATCCTCTATCTTATCCTATCCTCTATCCTATCCAATCACCTATCCAATCCTCTATCCTATCCTTTCCTCTATCCTATCCTATCCTCAATCCTACCCTTTCCTCTATCCTATCCTATCCTCTATCCTATCCTATCCTCTATCCTATACTATCCTCTATCCTATCCTATCCTCTATCCTATCCTATCCTGTATCCTATCCTATCCTATCCTCTATCCTATCCTATCCTCTATCGTCTCCTGTCCTCTATCCTATACAATCCCCTATCCTATCCTCTATCGTCTCCTATTCTCTATCCTATACAATCCCCTATCCTATCTTATATCGTCTCCAATTGTCTATCCTATCCAATCCCCTATCCTATCCAATCCCCTATCCTATCCTCTATCCGATCCTATCCTCTATCCTATCCTATCCTCTATCCTATCCTATCCTCTATCCTATCCTATCCTCTATCCTATCCTATCCTCTATCCTACCCTATCCTCTATCCTATCCTATCCTCTATCCTATCCTATCCTCTATCCTATCCTATCCTCTATCCTATCCTATCCTCTATCCTATCCTATGCTCTACCCTATCCTATCCTCTATCCTATCCTATCCTCTATCCTATCCTATCCTCTATCCTATCCTATCCTCTATCCTATCCTATCCTCTATCCTATCCTATCCTCTATCCTATCCTATCCTATCTTCAACCCTATCCTATCCTCATTCGTATCGTATACTCCATCCTAACATATCCGCTATCCTATCCTATCCTCTACCCTATAATATCCTCTATCCTATTAAATCCTCTATCCTATCCTCTATCCTATCCTATCCTTTCCTCTACCCTATCCTATCCTCTATCCTATTCTCTATCCCATCCTATCCTCTTTCGTCTCCTATCCTCTACACTATCCAATCCCCTATCCTATCCTCAACCCTATCCTATCCTCATTCGTATCCTATACTCCATCCTAACCTATCCGCTATCCTATCCTATCTCCTATACTATAATATCCTCTATCCTATCCTCTATCCTATCCTCTATCCTATCCTCTATCCTATCCTCTATCCTATCCTCTATCCTATCCTCTATCCTATCCTATCCTATCCTCTATCCTATCCTATCCACTATCCTATCCTAGCCTCAATCCTATCCTATCCTCTATCCTATCCTATCCTCTTTCGCCTCCTATCCTCTATCCTATCCAATCCCCTATCCTATCCTCTATTCTATCCTTTCCACTACCCTATACTTTCCTCTATCCTATCCTATCCTCCATAAGATTGTATCCTCTATCCTATCCCGTCCTCTATCCTATAATATCATCTATCCTATCATATCTTGTATTATATCCTATCCTCTATAATATCCGAGCCTCTAACCTATCCTATCCTCAATCCTATCCTATCCTCTATCCTATCCAATCCCCTATCATATCGTGTATCGTATCCTATCCTCTATCATATCCAATCCAATATCCTATCCTCTATCCTATCCTATCCTATCCTCAACCCTATCCTATCCTCATTCGTATCCTATACTCCATCCTAACCTATCCGCTATCCTATCCTATCCTATCCTTTATCCTATCCTACCCTCTATCCTACCCTATCCTCTATCCTATCCTATCCTCTATCGTATTATATCCTCTATCCTATACTATCCTCTATCCTATCCTATCCTCTATCCTATCCTATCCTCTTTCCTATACAATCCCCTATCCTATCCTCTATCCTATCCAATCCCCTATCCTATCCTCTATCCTATCCTATCCTCTATAATATCGTATCCTCCATCCTATCCTATCCACTATCCTATCCAAACCCCTATCTTATCCTCTATCTTATCCTATCCTATCCAATCCTCTATCATATCCTCTATCTTATCCTATCCTATCCAATCCTCTAACCTATCCTCTATCCTATCGTATCCTCTATCCTACCCTATCCTCTATCCTATCCTATCCTCTATCGTGTCCTATCCTCTATCGTATTATATCCTCTATCCTATACAATCCCCTATCCTATCCTCTATCCTATCCAACCCCTATCCTATCCTCTATCGTCTCCTATCCTCTATCCTATCCAATCCCCTATACTATCCTCTATCCTATCCTATCCTCTATAATATCGTATCCTCCATCCTATCCTATCCACTATCCTATCCAATCCCCTATCTTATCCTCTATCTTATCCTATCCTATCCAATCCTCTAACCTATCCTCTATCCTATCGTATCCTCTATCCTACCCTATCCTCTATCCTATCCTATCCTCTATCGTGTCATATCCTCTATCGTATTATATCCTCTATCCTATCCAATCCTCTATCCCATCCTCTATCCCGACCTATCCTCTATCCTATCCTATCCTCTATCCTATCCTAACCTCTATCCTATCCTATCCTCTATCCTATCCTCTATCCTATCCTTTCCACTACCCTATACTTTCCTCTATCCTATTATATCCTCCATAAGATCGTATCCTCTATCCTATCCCGTCCTCTATCCTATAATATCATCTATCCTATCATATCCTGTATTATATCCTATCCCCTATCATATCGTCTATCGTATCCTATCCTCTATCATATCCAATCCTATATCCTATCCTCTATCCTATCCTATCCTATCCTCAACCCTATCCTATCCTCATTCGTATCCTATACTCCATCCTAACCTATCCGCTATCCTATCCTATCCTATCCTCTATCCTATCCTATCCTCTATCCTACCCTATCCTCTATCCTATCCTATCATCTATCGTATTATATCCTCTATCCTATCCTATCCTCAATCCTATCCTATCCGCTATCTTATCCTATCCTCTATCCTATTCTATAATCTATCCTATCCTATCCTCTATCCTATCCTATCCTCTATCCTATCCTATCCTCTATCCTATCCTATCCTCTATCCTATCCTATACTGTATGCTATCCTATCTTCTATCCTATCCTATCCTCTATCGTCTCCTGTCCTCTATCCTATACAATCCCCTATCCTATCCTCTATCCTATTCTCTATCCTATCCTATCCTCTATCCTATCCTATCCTCTATCCTATCCTATCCTCTATAATATCCTATCCTCTATCCTATCCTATACTCTATCCTATCCTATCCTCTATCCTATCCTATCCTCTATCCTATCCTATACTGTATCCTATCCTATCCTCTACCCTATCCTATCCTCTATCGTCTCCTGTCCTCTATCCTATACAATCCCCTATCCTATCCTCTATCGTCTCCTATCCTCTATCCTATCCAATCCCCTATAATATCCTCTATCGTCTCCTATCCTCTATCCTATCCAATCCCCTATCCTTTCCCCTATCCGATCCTATCCTCTATCGTATCCTATACTCTATCCTATCCAATCCCCTATCCTATCCTCTATCCGATCCTATCCTCTACCCTATCCTATCCCCTATCCTATCCTATAATCTATCCTATCGTATCCTATATCCTATCCTATCCTCTATCCTATCCTATCCTCTATCCTATCCTATCCTCTATCCTATCCTATCCTCTATCCTATCCTATCCTCTATCTTATCCTATCCTCTATCCTATGCTATCCTCTATCCTATCCTATCCTCTATCATATCCTATGCTCTATCTTATCCTATCCTCTATCCTATCCTATCCTCTATCGTCTCCTGTCCTCTATCCTATACAATCCCCTATCCTATCCTCTATCCTATCCTATCCTCTATCCTATACTAAACTCTATCCTATCTATCCTCTATCCTATACTATCCTCTATCTTATCCTATCCTCTATCCTATCCAATCACCTATCCTATCCTCTATCCTATCCTATCCTCTATCCCATACTATCCTCTATCCTATCCTATCCTCTATCCTATACTATCCTCTATCCTATCCTATCCTCTATCCTATCCAATAACCTATCCAATCCTCTATCCTATCCTTTCCTCTATCCTATCCTATCCTCAATCCTATCCTATCCGCTATCTTATCCTATCCTCTATCCTATTCTATAATCTATCCTATCCTATCCTCTATCCTATCCTATCCTCTATCCTATCCTATACTGTATCCTATCCTATCCTCTATCCTATCCTATCCTCTATCGTCTCCTGTCCTCTATCCTATACAATCCCCTATCCTATCCTCTATCGTCTCCTATCCTCTATCCTATCCAATCCCCTATAATATCCTCTATCGTCTCCTATCCTCTATCCTATCCAATCCCCTATCCTTTCCCCTATCCGATCCTATCCTCTATCGTATCCTATACTCTATCCTATCCAATCCCCTATCCTATCCTCTATCCGATCCTATCCTCTACCCTATCCTATCCTCTATCCTATCCTATAATCTATCCTATCGTATCCTATATCCTATTATATCCTCTATCCTATGCTATCCTCTATCCTATCCTATCCTCTATCATATCCTATGCTCTATCTTATCCTATCCTCTATCCTATCCTATCCTCTATCGTCTCCTGTCCTCTATCCTATACAATCCCCTATCCTATCCTCTATCCTATCCTATCCTCTATCCTATACTAAACTCTATCCTATCTATCCTCTATCCTATACTATCCTCTATCTTATCCTATCCTCTATCCTATCCAATCACCTATCCTATCCTCTATCCTATCCTATCCTCTATCCCATACTATCCTCTATCCTATCCTATCCTCTATCCTATACTATCCTCTATCCTATCCTATCCTCTATCCTATCCAATAACCTATCCAATCCTCTATCCTATCCTTTCCTCTATCCTATCCTATCCTCAATCCTATCCTATCCGCTATCTTATCCTATCCTCTATCCTATTCTATAATCTATCCTATCCTATCCTCTATCCTATCCTATCCTCTATCCTATCCTATACTGTATCCTATCCTATCCTCTATCCTATCCTATCCTCTATCGTCTCCTGTCCTCTATCCTATACAATCCCCTATCCTATCCTCTATCGTCTCCTATCCTCTATCCTATCCAATCCCCTATAATATCCTCTATCGTCTCCTATCCTCTATCCTATCCAATCCCCTATCCTTTCCCCTATCCGATCCTATCCTCTATCGTATCCTATACTCTATCCTATCCAATCCCCTATCCTATCCTCTATCCGTTCCTATCCTCTACCCTATCCTATCCTCTATCCTATCCTATAATCTATCCTATCGTATCCTATATCCTATTATATCCTCTATCCTATCCTATCCTCTATCCTATCCTATCCTCTATCTTATCCTATCCTCTATCCTATGCTATCCTCTATCCTATCCTATCCTCTATCATATCCTATGCTCTATCTTATCCTATCCTCTATCCTATCCTATCCTCTATCGCCTCCTGTCCTCTATCCTATACAATCCCCTATCCTATCATCTATCCTATCCTATCCTCTATCCTATACTAAACTCTATCCTATCTATCCTCTATCCTATACTATCCTCTATCTTATCCTATCCTCTATCCTATCCAATCACCTATCCAATCCTCTATCCTATCCTTTCCTCTATCCTATCCTATCCTCAATCCTACCCTTTCCTCTATCCTATCCTATCCTCTATCCTATCCTATCCTCTATCCTATACTATCCTCTATCCTATCCTATCCTCTATCCTATCCTATCCTGTATCCTATCCTATCCTATCCTCTATCCTATCCTATCCTATCCTATCCTGTATCCTATCCTAACCTATCCTCTATCCTATCCTATCCTCTATCGTCTCCTGTCCTCTATCCTATACAATCCCCTATCCTATCCTCTATCGTCTCCTATTCTCTATCCTATACAATCCCCTATCCTATCCTCTATCGTCTCCAATTGTCTATCCTATCCAATCCCCTATCCTATCCTCTATCCGATCCTATCCTCTATCGTATCCTATACTCTATCCTATCCAATCCCCTATCCTATCCTCTATCCTATCCTATCCTCTATCCTATACTATCCTCTATCCTATCCTATCCTCTATCCTATCCAATAACCTATCCAATCCTCTATCCTATCCTTTCCTCTATCCTATCCTATCCTCAATCCTATCCTATCCGCTATCTTATCCTATCCTCTATCCTATTCTATAATCTATCCTATCCTATCCTCTATCCTATCCTATCCTCTATCCTATCCTATCCTCTATCCTATCCTATACTGTATCCTATCCTATCCTATCCTCTATCCTATCCTATCCTCTATCGTCTCCTGTCCTCTATCCTATACAATCCCCTATCCTATCCTCTATCGTCTCCTATTCTCTATCCTATACAATCCCCTATCCTATCCTCTATCGTCTCCAATTGTCTATCCTATCCAATCCCCTATCCTATCCTCTATCCGATCCTATCCTCTATCGTATCCTATACTCTATCCTATCCAATAACCTATCCAATCCTCTATCCTATCCTTTCCTCTATCCTATCCTATCCTCAATCCTATCCTATCCGCTATCTTATCCTATCCTCTATCCTATTCTATAATCTATCCTATCCTATCCTCTATCCTATCCTATCCTCTATCCTATCCTATCCTCTATCCTATCCTATACTGTATCCTATCCTATCCTCTATCCTATCCTATCCTCTATCGTCTCCTGTCCTCTATCCTATACAATCCCCTATCCTATCCTCTATCGTCTCCTATCCTCTATCCTATCCAATCCCCTATAATATCCTCTATCGTCTCCTATCCTCTATCCTATCCAATCCCCTATCCTTTCCCCTATCCGATCCTATCCTCTATCGTATCCTATACTCTATCCTATCCAATCCCCTATCCTATCCTCTATCCGATCCTATCCTCTACCCTATCCTATCCTCTATCCTATCCTATAATCTATCCTATCGTATCCTATATCCTATCCTATCCTCTATCCTATCCTATCCTCTATCCTATCCTATCCTCTATCTTATCCTATCCTCTATCCTATGCTATCCTCTATCCTATGCTATCCTCTATCCTATCCTATCCTCTATCATATCCTATCCTCTATCCTATCCTATCCTCTATCGTCTCCTGTCCTCTATCCTATACAATCCCCTATCCTATCCTCTATCCTATCCTATCCTCTATCCTATACTAAACTCTATCCTATCTATCCTCTATCCTATACTATCCTCTATCTTATCCTATCCTCTATCCTATCCAATCACCTATCCAATCCTCTATCCTATCCTTTCCTCTATCCTATCCTATCCTCAATCCTACCCTTTCCTCTATCCTATCCTATCCTCTATCCTATCCTATCCTCTATCCTATACTATCCTCTATCCTATCCTATCCTCTATCCTATCCTATCCTGTATCCTATCCTATCCTATCCTCTATCCTATCCTATCCTCTATCGTCTCCTGTCCTCTATCCTATACAATCCCCTATCCTATCCTCTATCGTCTCCTATTCTCTATCCTATACAATCCCCTATCTTATCCTCTATCGTCTCCAATTGTCTATCCTATCCAATCCCCTATCCTATCCTCTATCCGATCCTATCCTCTATCCTATCCTATCCTCTATCCTATCCTATCCTCTATCCTATCCTATCCTCTATCCTATCCTATCCTCTATCCTATCCTATCCTCTATCCTATCCTATCCTCTATCCTATCCTATCCTCTATCCTATCCTATCCTCTATCCTATCCTATCCTCTATCCTATCCTATCCTCTATCCTATCCTATCCTCTATCCTATCCTATCCTCTATCCTATCCTATGCTCTATCCTATCCTATCCTCTATCCTATCCTATCCTATCCTCTATCCTATCCTATCCTCTATCCTATCCTATCCTCTATCCTATCCTATCCTATCTTCAACCCTATCCTATCCTCATTCGTATCGTATACTCCATCCTAACATATCCGCTATCCTATCCTATCCTCTACCCTATAATATCCTCTATCCTATTAAATCCTCTATCCTATCCTCTATCCTATCCTATCCTTTCCTCTACCCTATCCTATCCTCTATCGTCTCCTAACCTCTATCCTATCCAATCCCCTATCCTATCCTCTATCCTATCCTATCCTCTATAATATCGTATCCTCCATCCTATCCTATCCACTATCCTATCCAATCCCCTATCTTATCCTCTATCTTATCCTATCCTATCCAATCCTCTAACCTATCCTCTATCCTATCGTATCCTCTATCCTACCCTATCCTCTATCCTATCCTATCCTCTATCGTGTCATATCCTCTATCGTATTATATCCTCTATCCTATCCAATCCTCTATCCCACCCTCTATCCCGACCTATCCTCTATCCTATCCTATCCTCTATCCTATCCTAACCTCTATCCTATCCTATCCTCTATCCTATCCTATCCTCTATCCTATCCTTTCCACTACCCTATACTTTCCTCTATCCTATTATATCCTCCATAAGATCGTATCCTCTATCCTATCCCGTCCTCTATCCTATAATATCATCTATCCTATCATATCCTGTATTATATCCTATCCCCTATCATATCGTCTATCGTATCCTATCCTCTATCATATCCAATCCTATATCCTATCCTCTATCCTATCCTATCCTATCCTCAACCCTATCCTATCCTCATTCGTATCCTATACTCCATCCTAACCTATCCGCTATCCTATCCTATCCTATCCTCTATCCTATCCTATCCTCTATCCTACCCTATCCTCTATCCTATCCTATCATCTATCGTATTATATCCTCTATCCTATCCGATCCTCTATCCTATCCTCGGTCCGATCCAATCCTCTATCCTATGCTATCCTCAATACTATCCTATCCTCTATCGTATCCAATCCTCTATCCTATCCTCTATCTTATCCCATCCTATCCAATCCTCTATCCTATCCTCTATCCTATCCTCTATCCTATCGTATCCTCTATCCTACCCTATCCTCTATCCTATCCTATCCTCTATCGTGTCCTATCCTCTATCGTATTATATCCTCTATCCTATCCAATCCTCTATCCCATCCACTATCCCGACCTATCCTCTATCCTATCCAATCCCCTATCCTATCCTCTATCCTATCCTATCCTCTATAATATCGTATCCTCCATCCTATCCTATCCGCTATCCTATCCAATACCCTATCTTATCCTCTATCTTATCCTATCCTATCCAATCCTCTATCATATCCTCTATCTTATCCTATCCTATCCAATCCTCTAACCTATCCTCTATCCTATCGTATCCTCTATCCTACCCTATCCTCTATCCTATCCTATCCTCTATCGTGTCCTAGCCTCTATCGTATTATATCCTCTATCCTATCCAATCCTCTATCCCATCCTCTATCCCGACCTATCCTCTATCCTATCCTATCCTCTATCCTATCCTCTATCCTATCCTCTATCCTATCCTCTATCCTATCCAATCCCCTATCCTATCCTCTATCGTCTCCTATCCCCTATCCTATCCTCTATCCTATCCAATCATCTATCCTATCCTCTATCCTATCCTCTATCCTATCCGCTGTCCTACCCTGTCCTCTATCCTATCCAATCCTATATCCTATCCTCTATCCTATCCTATCCTGAATCCTACCCTATCCTCTATCGTATCCTATCCTCTATCCTATCCTATCCTCTATCCTATCCTATCCTCTATCCTACCCTCTATCCTATTCTCTATCCAATCCTATCCTCTTTCGCCTCCTATCCTCTATCCTATCCTATCCTATCCTCAACCCTATCCTATCCTCATTCGTATCCTATACTCCATCCTAACCTATCCGCTATCCTATCCTATCTTCCATTCTATAATATCCTCTATCCTATCCAATCCTCTATCCTATCCTCTATCCTATCCTCTATCCTATCCTCTATCCTATCCTATCCTCTATCCTATCCTATCCTCTATCCTACCCTCTATCCTATTCTCTATCCAATCCTACCCTCTTTCGCCTCCTATCCTCTATCCTATCCTATCCTATCCTCAACCCTATCCTATCCTCATTCGTATCCTATACTCCATCCTAACCTATCCGCTATCCTATCCTATCTTCCATTCTATAATATCCTCTATCCTATCCAATCCTCTATCCTATCCTCTATCCTATCCTCTATCCTATCCTCTATCCCATCCTCTATCCTATCCTATCCTATCCTCTATCCTGTCCTATCCTCTATCCTATCCTATCCTCTATCCTATCCTATCCTCTATCCTATCCTATCCTCTATCCTATCCAATCCTCTATCCTATCCTATCCTCTATCCTATCCTATCCTCTATCCTATCCTATCCTCTATCCTATCCTATCCTCTATCCTATCCTATCCTCTATCCTATCCTATCCTCTATCCTCTATCCTATCCTATCCTCTATCCTATCCTATCCTCTATCCTATCCTCTATCCTATCCTCTATCCTATCCTCTATCCTATCCTCTATCCTATCCTCTATCCTATCCTCTATCCTATCCTCTATCCTATCCTCTATCCTATCCTATATTATCCTCTATCCTATCCTATCCACTATCCTATCCTAGCCTCAATCCTATCCTATCCTCTATCCTATCCTATCCTCTATCCGATCCTATCCTCTATAATATCCTATCCTCTATCCTATCATATCCTCTTTCCTATACAATCCCCTATCCTATCCTCTATCCTATCCAATCCCCTATCCTATCCTCTATCCTAACCAATCCCCTATTCTATCCTCTATCCTATCCGATCCTCTCTCGAATCCTATACTCTATCCTATCCAATCCCCTATCTTATCCTCTATCCTCTATCCTATCCTCTATCCTATCCTCTATCCTATCCTATCCTATCCTCTATCCTATCCTATCCACTATCCTATCCTAGCCTCAATCCTATCCTATCCTCTATCCTATCCAATCCCCCATCCTATCCTCTATCCTATACTTTCCACTACCCTATACTTTCCTCTATTATATCCTATCCTCCATGAGATCGTATCCTCTATCCTATCCTCTATCCTATCCTCTATCCTATCCTATCCTATCCTCTATCCTATCCTATCCACTATCCTATCCTAGCCTCAATCCTATCCTATCCTCTATCCTATCCAATCCCCCATCCTATCCTCTATCCTATACTTTCCACTACCCTATACTGTCCTCTATTATATCCTATCCTCCATAAGATCGTATCCTCTATCCTATCCCGTCCTCTATCCTATAATATCATCTATCCTATCATATCTTGTATTATATCCTATCCTCTATAATTTCCGAGCCTCCAACCTATCCTATCCTCAATCCTATCCTATCCAATCCCCTATCATATCGTCTATCGTATCCTATCCTCTATCATATCCAATCCTATATCCTATCCTCTATCCTATCCTATTCTATCCTCAACTCTATCCTATCCTCATTCGGATCCTATACTCCATCCTAACCTATCCGCTATCCTATCCTATCTTCTATTCTATAATATCCTCTATCCTATCCAATCCTCTATCCTATATTCTATCCTATCCTCTATCCTATCCTATCCTATCCTCTATCCTATCCTATCCTCTATCCTATCCTATCCTCTATCCTATCCTATCCTCTATCCTATCCTATCCTCTATCCTATCCTATTCTATCCTCAACTCTATCCTATCCTCATTCGGATCCTATACTCCATCCTAACCTATCCGCTATCCTATCCTATCTTCTATTCTATAATATCCTCTATCCTATCCAATCCTCTATCCTATATTCTATCCTATCCTCTATCCTATCCTATCCTATCCTCTATCCTATCCTATCCTCTATCCTATCCTATCCTCTATCCTATCCTATCCTCTATCCTATCCTATCCTCTATCCTATCCTATCCTCTATCCTATCCTATCCTATCTTCAACCCTATTTGATTCGTAACCCTATCCTCATTCGTATCGTATACTCCATCCTAACATATCCGCTATCCTATCCTATCCTCTACATTATAATATCCTCTATCCTATCCAATCCCCTATCCTATCCTCAACCGTATCCTATCCTCATTCGTATCCTATACTCCATCCTAACCTATCCGCTATCCTATCCTATCTCCTATCCTATAATATCCTCTATCCTATCCAATCCTCTATCCTATCCTCTATCCTATCCTCTATCCTATCCTCTATCCTATCCTCTATCCTATCCTATCCTATCCTCTATCCTATCCTCTATCCTATCCTATCCTATCCTCTATCCTATCCTATCCACTATCCTATTCTAGCCTCAATCCTATCCTATCCTCTATCGTATCCTATCCTCTATCCTATCCTATCCTCTATCCTATCCTATCCTCTATCCTATCCTATCCTCTATCCTATCCTATCCTCTTTCCTATACAATCCCCTATCCTATCCTCTATCCTATCCAATCCCCTATCCTATCCTCTATCGTCTCCTATCCTCTATCCTATCCAATCCCCTATCCTATCCTCTATCCTATCCGATCCTCTATCGTATCCTATACTCTATCCTATCCAATCCCCTATCTTATCCTCTATCCGATCCTATCCTCTATCCTATCCTATCGTCTATCCTATCGTATCCTCTATCCTACCCTATCCTCTATCCTACCCTATAATCTATCCTATCCTATCCTCTATCCTATCCTCTATCCTATCCTATCCTCTATCCTATCCAATCCTCTATCCTATCCGATCCTCTATCGTATCCTATACTCTATCCTATCCAATCCCCTATCTTATCCTCTATCCGATCCTATCCTCTATCCTATCCTATCCTCTATCCTATCGTATCCTCTATCCTACCCTATCCTCTATCCTACCCTATAATCTATCCTATCCTATCCTCTATCCTATCCTCTATCCTATTCTCTATCCAATCCTATCCTCTTTCGCCTCCTATCCTCTATCCTATCCAATCCCCTATCCTATCCTCTATCCTATCCTTTCCACTACCCTATACTTTCCTCTACCCTATCCTATCCTCCATAAGATCGCATCCTCTATCCTATCCCGTCCTCTATCCTATAATATCATCTATCCTATCATATCTTGTATTATATCCTATCCTCTATAATATCCGAGCTTCTAACCTATCCTATCCTCTATCCTATCCTATCCTCTATCGTGTCCTATCCTCTATCCTATCCTTTATCCTATCCTATCCTATCCTCTATCCTATCCTATCCTCTATCGTGTCCTATCCTCTATCCTAACCAATCCTCTATCCCATCCTCTATCCCGACCTATCCTCTATCCTATCCTATCCTGTATCCTATCCTAACCTCTATCCTATCCTATCCTCTATCCTATCCTATCCTCTATCCTATCCTATCCTCTATCCTATCCTATTCTCTATCCAATCCTATCCTATGCTGAATCCTATCCAATCCCCTATCTTATCCTCTATCCGATCCTATCCCTTATCCTATCCAATCCCCTATCTTATCCTCTATCTTATCCTATCCTATCCAATCCTCTATCCTATCCTCTATCTTATCCTATCCTATCCAATCCTCTATCCTATTCTCTATCCTATCCTCTATCCTATCGTATCCTCTATCCTACCCTATCGTCTATCCTATCCTATCCTCTATCGTGTCCTATCCTCTATCGTATTATATCCTCTATCCTAACCAATCCTCTATCCCATCCTCTATCCCGGCCTATCCTCTATCCTATCCTATTCTCTATCCTATCCTAACCTCTATCCTATCCTATCCTCTATCCTATCCTATCCTCTATCCTATCCTATTCTCTATCCTATCCTATTCTCTATCCAATCCTATCCTATCCTGAATCCTATCCTATCCTCTATCCTACCCTATAATCTATCCTATCCTATCCTCTATCCTATCCTCTATCCTATCCTATCCTCTATCCTATCCTATCCTCTATCCTATCCTATCCTCTATCCTATCCTATCCTCTATCCTCTCCTATCCTCTATCCTATCCTATCCTCAAGCCTATCCTATCATCAATTCTATCCTATACTCCATCCTATCCTATCCGCTATCCTATCCTATCCTCTATCCTATAATATCCTCTATCCTATCCAATCCTCTATCCTATCCTCTATCCTATTCTCTATCCAATCCTATCCTCTTTCGTCTCCTATCCTCTATCCTATCCAATCCCCTATCCTATCCTCTATCCTATCCTTTCCACTACCCTATACTTTCCTCTACCCTATCCTATGATCCATAAGATCGTATCCTCTATCCTATCCCGTCCTCTATCCTATAATATCATCTATCCTATGATATCTTGTATTATATCCTATCCTCTATAATATCCGAGCCTCTAACCTATCCTATCCTCAATCCTATCCTATCCTCTATCCTATCCAATCCCCTATCATATCGTCTATCGTATCCTATCCTCTATCATATCCAATCCTATATCCTATCCTCTATCCTATCCTATCCTATCCTCTATCCTGTCCTATCCTCTATCCTATCCTATCCTCTATCCTATCCTATCTTCTATCCTATCCTATCCTATCCGCTATCCTATCCTATCTCCTATCCTATAATATCCTCTATCCTATCCAATCCTCTATCCTATCCTCTATCCTATCCTCTATCCTATCCTATCCTATCCTCTATCCTATCCTCTATCCTATCCTCTATCCTATCCTCTATCCTATCCTCTATCCTATCCTATCCTATCCTCTATCCTATCCTATCCACTATCCTATCCTATCCTCAATCCTACCCTTTCCTCTATCCTATCCTATCCTCTATCCTATCCTATCCTCTATCCTATACTATCCTCTATCCTATCCTATCCTCTATCCTATCCTATCCTGTATCCTATCGTATCCTATCCTCTATCCTATCCTATCCTCTACCGTCTCCTGTCCTCTATCCTATACAATCCCCTATCCTATCCGCTATCCGATGCTATCCTCTATCCTATCCTATCCTCTATAATTTCGTATCCTCTATCCTATCCTATCCTCTATCCTATCCAATCCTATATCCTATCCTATCCGCTATCGTGTCCTATCCTCTATCCTATAATATCCCCTATCCTATCCAATCCTCTATCCTATCCTCTACCCTATCCTCTATCCTATCCTATCCTCTATCCAATCCTATCCTCTATCCTATTCTATACTCTACCCTATCCTATCCGCTATCCTATCCTATCCTCTATCCTATCCTATCCTCTATCCTATCCTATCCTCTATCCTATCCTATCCTCTATCCTATCCTATCCTCTATCCTATACTATCCTCTATCCTATCCTATCCTCTATCCTATCCAATCACCAATCCGATGTTCTATCCTATCCTTTCCTCTATCCTATCCTATCCTCAATCCTATCCTATCCTCTATCCTATCCTGTCCTCTATCCTATTCTATACTCTATCCTATCCTATCCTCTATCCTATCCTTTCCACTACCCTATACTTTCCTCTATCCTATTATATCCTCCATAAGAACGTATCCTCTATCCTATCCCGTCCTCTATCCTATAATATCATCTATCCTATCATATCCTGTATTATATCCTATCCTCTATAATATCCGAGCCTCTAGCCTATCCTATCCTCAATCCTATCCTATCCTCTATCGTATCCATTCCCCTATCCTATCCTCTATCCTATCCGCTATCCTACCCTGTCCTCTATCCTATCCAATCCTATATCCTATCCTCTATCCTATCCTATCCTGAATCCTACCCTATCCTCTATCGTATCCTATCCTCTATCCTATCCTATCCTCTATCCTATCCTATCCTCTATCCTACCCTCTATCCTATTCTCTATCCAATCCTATCCTCTTTCGCCTCCTATCCTCTATCCTATCCTATCCTATCCTCAACCCTATCCTATCCTCATTCGTATCCTATACTCCATCCTAACCTGTCCGCTATCCTATCCTATCTTCCATTCTATAATATCCTCTATCCTATCCAATCCTCTATCCTATCCTCTATCCTATCCTCTATCCTATCCTCTATCCCATCCTCAATCCTATCCTATCCTATCCTCTATCCTGTCCTATCCTCTATCCTATCCTATCCTCTATCCTATCCTATCCTCTATCCTATCCTATCCGCTATCCTATCCAATCCTCTATCCTATCCTATCCTCTATCCTATCCTATCCTCTATCCTATCCTATCCTCTATCCTATCCTATCCTCTATCCTCTATCCTATCCTATCCTCTATCCTATCCTCTATCCTATCCTCTATCCTATCCTCTATCCTATCCTCTATCCTATCCTATATTATCCTCTATCCTATCCTATCCACTATCCTATCCTAGCCTCAATCCTATCCTATCCTCTATCCTATCCAATCCCCTATCCTATCCTCTATCCTAACCAATCCCCTATCCTATCCTCTATCCTATCCGATCCTCTCTCGAATCCTATACTCTATCCTATCCAATCCCCTATCTTATCCTCTATCCTCTATCCTATCCTCTATCCTATCCTCTATCCTTTCCTCTATCCTATCCTATCCTATCCTCTATCCTATCCTATCCACTATCCTATCCTAGCCTCAATCCTATCCTATCCTCTATCCTATCCAATCCCCTATCCTATCCTCTATCCTATACTTTCCACTACCCTATACTTTCCTCTATTATATCCTATCCTCCATAAGATCGTATTCTTTATCCTATCCCGTCCTCTATCCTATAATATCATCTATCCTATCATATCTTGTATTATATCCTATCCTCTATAATATCCGAGCCTCTAACCTATCCTATCCTCAATCCTATCCTATCCAATCCCCTATCATATCGTCTATCGTATCCTATCCTCTATCATATCCAATCCTATATCCTATCCTCTATCCTATCCTATTCTATCCTCAACTCTATCCTATCCTCATTCGGATCCTATACTCCATCCTAACCTATCCGCTATCCTATCCTATCTTCTATTCTATAATATCCTCTATCCTATCCAATCCTCTATCCTATATTCTATCCTATCCTCTATCCTATCCTATCCTATCCTCTATCCTATCCTATCCTCTATCCTATCCTATCCTCTATCCTATCCAATCCTCTATCCTATATTCTATCCTATCCTCTATCCTATCCTATCCTATCCTCTATCCTATCCTATCCTCTATCCTATCCTATCCTCTATCCTATCCTATCCTCTATCCTATCCTATCCTCTATCCTATCCTATCCTCTATCCTATCCTATAATATATCCTATCCTATCCCCTCTCCTATCCTATCCTCTACCCTATCCTATCCTCTATCCTATCCTATCCTCTATCCTATCCTATCTTCTTTCCTATACAATCCCCTATCCTATCCTCTATCCTATCCAATCCCCTATCCTATCCTCTATCGTCTCCTATCCTCTATCCTATCCAATCCCCTATCCTATCCTCTATCCTATCCTGTCCTCTATCCTATTCTGTACTCTATCCTATCCTATCCGCTATCCTACCCTATCCTCTACCGAATCCTATCCTCTATAATATCCAATCCTATATCCTATCCTCTACCCTATCCTATCCTCTATACTATCCTATCCTCAATCCTATCCTATCCTGTATCCTCTCCAATCCTCTATCCTATTCCATACTCTATCCTATCCTATCCACTATCCTATCCTATCCACTATCCTATCCTAGCCTCAATCCTATCCTATCCTCTATCCTATCCTATCCTATATCGTATCCTATACGATCCTCTATCCTATCCTCGGTCCGATCCAATCCTGTATAGTATCCTATCCTCTATTCTATTCTATACTCTATCTTATCCTTTCCGCTATCCTATCCTATACTCCATCCTATACTATCCGCTATCCTATCCTATCCTCTATCCTATCCTATCCTCTATCCTATCCTATCCTCTATCCTATCCTATCCTCTATCCTGTCCTATCCTCTATCCTATCCTATCCTCTATCCTATCCTATCCTCTATCCTATCGTATCCTCTATCCTACCCTATCCTCTATCCTACCCTATAATCTATCCTATCCTATCCTCTATCCTATCCTCTATCCTATCCTATCCTCTATCCTATCCAATCCTCTATCCTATCCGATCCTCTATCGTATCCTATACTCTATCCTATCCAATCCCCTATCTTATCCTCTATCCGATCCTATCCTCTATCCTATCCTATCCTCTATCCTATCGTATCCTCTATCCTACCCTATCCTCTATCCTACCCTATAATCTATCCTATCCTATCCTCTATCCTATCCTCTATCCTATTCTCTATCCAATCCTATCCTCTTTCGCCTCCTATCCTCTATCCTATCCAATCCCCTATCCTATCCTCTATCCTATCCTTTCCACTACCCTATACTTTCCTCTACCCTATCCTATCCTCCATAAGATCTCATCCTCTATCCTATCCCGTCCTCTATCCTATAATATCATCTATCCTATCATATCTTGTATTATATCCTATCCTCTATAATATCCGAGCTTCTAACCTATCCTATCCTCAATCCTATCCTATCCTCTATCCTATCCAATCCCCTATCATATCGTCTATCGTATCCTATCATCTATCATATCCAATCCTATATCCTATCCTCTATCCTATCCTATCCTATCCTCAACCCTATCCTATCCTCATTCGTATCCTATACTCCATCCTAACCTATCCGCTATCCTATCCTATCTTCTATTCTATAATATCCTCTATCCTATCCAATCCTCTATCCTATCCTCTATCCTATCCTCTATCCTATCCTCTATCCTATCCTTTATCCTATCCTATCCTATCCTCTATCCTATCCTATCCTCTATCGTGTCCTATCCTCTATCCTATCCTTTATCCTATCCTATCCTA
Organism: Halictus rubicundus; assembly: GCF_050948215.1. Lineage (NCBI taxonomy): Eukaryota > Metazoa > Arthropoda > Insecta > Hymenoptera > Halictidae > Halictus > Halictus rubicundus. Next base: position 747,353 of record NW_027488618.1, read on the forward strand.
TCCTCTATCCTATCCTATCCTCTATCGTGTCCTATCCTCTATCCTAACCAATCCTCTATCCCATCCTCTATCCCGACCTATCCTCTATCCTATCCTATCCTGTATCCTATCCTAACCTCTATCCTATCCTATCCTCTATCCTATCCTATCCTCTATCCTATCCTATCCTCTATCCTATCCTATTCTCTATCCAATCCTATCCTATGCTGAATCCTATCCAATCCCCTATCTTATCCTCTATCCGATCCTATCCCTTATCCTATCCAATCCCCTATCTTATCCTCTATCTTATCCTATCCTATCCAATCCTCTATCCTATCCTCTATCTTATCCTATCCTATCCAATCCTCTATCCTATTCTCTATCCTATCCTCTATCCTATCGTATCCTCTATCCTACCCTATCGTCTATCCTATCCTATCCTCTATCGTGTCCTATCCTCTATCGTATTATATCCTCCATCCTAACCAATCCTCTATCCCATCCTCTATCCCGGCCTATCCTCTATCCTATCCTATTCTCTATCCTATCCTAACCTCTATCCTATCCTATCCTCTATCCTATCCTATCCTCTATCCTATCCTATTCTCTATCCTATCCTATTCTCTATCCAATCCTATCCTATCCTGAATCCTATCCTATCCTCTATCCTACCCTATAATCTATCCTATCCTATCCTCTATCCTATCCTCTATCCTATCCTATCCTCTATCCTATCCTATCCTCTATCCTATCCTATCCTCTATCCTCTCCTATCCTCTATCCTATCCTATCCTCAAGCCTATCCTATCATCAATTCTATCCTATACTCCATCCTATCCTATCCGCTATCCTATCCCGTCCTCTATCCTATAATATCATCTATCCTATGATATCTTGTATTATATCCTATCCTCTATAATATCCGAGCCTCTAACCTATCCTATCCTCAATCCTATCCTATCCTCTATCCTATCCAATCCCCTATCATATCGTCTATCGTATCCTATCCTCTATCATATCCAATCCTATATCCTATCCTCTATCCTATCCTATCCTATCCTCTATCCTGTCCTATCCTCTATCCTATCCTATCCTCTATCCTATCCTATCTTCTATCCTATCCTATCCTATCCGCTATCCTATCCTATCTCCTATCCTATAATATCCTCTATCCTATCCAATCCTCTATCCTATCCTCTATCCTATCCTCTATCCTATCCTCTATCCTATCCTATCCTATCCTCTATCCTATCCTCTATCCTATCCTCTATCCTATCCTCTATCCTATCCTATCCTATCCTCTATCCTATCCTATCCACTATCCTATACTATCCTCAATCCTACCCTTTCCTCTATCCTATCCTATCCTCTATCCTAACCTATCCTCTATCCTATACTATCCTCTATCCTATCCTATCCTCTATCCTATCCTATCCTGTATCCTATCGTATCCTATCCTCTATCCTATCCTATCCTCTACCGTCTCCTGTCCTCTATCCTATACAATCCCCTATCCTATCCGCTATCCGATGCTATCCTCTATCCTATCCTATCCTCTATAATTTCGTATCCTCTATCCTATCCTATCCTCTATCCTATCCAATCCTATATCCTATCCTATCCGCTATCGTGTCCTATCCTCTATCCTATAATATCCCCTATCCTATCCAATCCTCTATCCTATCCTCTACCCTATCCTCTATCCTATCCTATCCTCTATCCAATCCTATCCTCTATCCTATTCTATACTCTACCCTATCCTATCCGCTATCCTATCCTATCCTCTATCCTATCCTATCCTCTATCCTATCCTATCCTCTATCCTATCCTATCCTCTATCCTATCCTATCCTCTATCCTATACTATCCTCTATCCTATCCTATCCTCTATCCTATCCAATCACCTATCCGATGTTCTATCCTATCCTTTCCTCTATCCTATCCTATCCTCAATCCTATCCTATCCTCTATCCTATCCTGTCCTCTATCCTATTCTATACTCTATCCTATCCTATCCTTTCCACTACCCTATACTTTCCTCTATCCTATTATATCCTCCATAAGATCGTATCCTCTATCCTATCCCGTCCTCTATCCTATAATATCATCTATCCTATCATATCCTGTATTATATCCTATCCTCTATAATATCCGAGCCTCTAGCCTATCCTATCCTCAATCCTATCCTATCCTCTATCGTATCCATTCCCCTATCCTATCCTCTATCCTATCCAATCATCTATCCTATCCTCTATCCTATCCTCTATCCTATCCGCTATCCTACCGTGTCCTCTATCCTATCCAATCCTATATCCTATCCTCTATCCTATCCTATCCTGAATCCTACCCTATCCTCTATCGTATCCTATCCTCTATCCTATCCTATCCTCTATCCTATCCTATCCTCTATCCTACCCTCTATCCTATTCTCTATCCAATCCTATCCTCTTTCGCCTCCTATCCTCTATCCTATCCTATCCTATCCTCAACCCTATCCTATCCTCATTCGTATCCTATACTCCATCCTAACCTGTCCGCTATCCTATCCTATCTTCCATTCTATAATATCCTCTATCCTATCCAATCCTCTATCCTATCCTCTATCCTATCCTCTATCCTATCCTCTATCCCATCCTCAATCCTATCCTATCCTATCCTCTATCCTGTCCTATCCTCTATCCTATCCTATCCTCTATCCTATCCTATCCTCTATCCTATCCAATCCCCTATCATATCGTCTATCGTATCCTATCCTCTATCATATCCAATCCTATATCCTATCCTCTATCCTATCCTATCCTATCCTCTATCCTGTCCTATCCTCTATCCTATCCTATCCTCTATCCTATCCTATCTTCTATCCTATCCTATCCTATCCGCTATCCTATCCTATCTCCTATCCTATAATATCCTCTATCCTATCCAATCCTCTATCCTATCCTCTATCCTATCCTCTATCCTATCCTATCCTATCCTCTATCCTATCCTCTATCCTATCCTCTATCCTATCCTATCCTATCCTCTATCCTATCCTATCCACTATCCTATCCTATCCTCAATCCTACCCTTTCCTCTATCCTATCCTATCCTCTATCCTATCCTATCCTCTATCCTATACTATCCTCTATCCTATCCTATCCTCTATCCTATCCTATCCTGTATCCTATCCTATCCTATCCTCTATCCTGTCCTATCCTCTATCCTATCCTATCCTCTATCCTATCCTATCCTCTATCCTATCCTATCCTCTATCCTATCCAATCCTCTATCCTATCCTATCCTCTATCCTATCCTATCCTCTATCCTATCCTATCCTCTATCCTATCCTATCCTCTATCCTATCCTATCCTCTATCCTATCCTATCCTCTATCCTCTATCCTATCCTATCCTCTATCCTATCCTCTATCCTATCCTCTATCCTATCCTCTATCCTATCCTCTATCCTATCCTCTATCCTATCCTATATTATCCTCTATCCTATCCTATCCACTATCCTATCCTAGCCTCAATCCTATCCTATCCTCTATCCTATCCTATCCTCTATCCGATCCTATCCTCTATAATATCCTATCCTCTATCCTATCATATCCTCTTTCCTATACAATCTCCTATCCTATCCTCTATCCTATCCAATCCCCTATCCTATCCTCTATCCTAACCAATCCCCTATCCTATCCTCTATCCTATCCGATCCTCTCTCGAATCCTATACTCTATCCTATCCAATCCCCTATCTTATCCTCTATCCTCTATCCTATCCTCTATCCTATCCTCTATCCTTTCCTCTATCCTATCCTATCCTATCCTCTATCCTATCCTATCCACTATCCTATCCTAGCCTCAATCCTATCCTATCCTCTATCCTATCCAATCCCCTATCCTATCCTCTATCCTATACTTTCCACTACCCTATACTTTCCTCTATTATATCCTATCCTCCATAAGATCGTATTCTTTATCCTATCCCGTCCTCTATCCTATAATATCATCTATCCTATCATATCTTGTATTATATCCTATCCTCTATAATATCCGAGCCTCTAACCTATCCTATCCTCAATCCTATCCTATCCAATCCCCTATCATATCGTCTATCGTATCCTATCCTCTATCATATCCAATCCTATATCCTATCCTCTATCCTATCCAATCCTCTATCCTATATTCTATCCTATCCTCTATCCTATCCTATCCTATCCTCTATCCTATCCTATCCTCTATCCTATCCTATCCTCTATCCTATCCTATCCTCTATACTATCCTATCCTCTATCCTATCCTATCCTCTATCCTATCCTATAATATATCCTATCCTATCCCCTCTCCTATCCTATCCTCTACCCTATCCTATCCTCTATCCTATCCTATCCTCTATCCTATCCTATCCTCTTTCCTATACAATCCCCTATCCTATCCTCTATCCTATCCAATCCCCTATCCTATCCTCTATCGTCTCCTATCCTCTATCCTATCCAATCCCCTATCCTATCCTCTATCCTATCCTGTCCTCTATCCTATTCTGTACTCTATCCTATCCTATCCGCTATCCTACCCTATCCTCTATCGAATCCTATCCTCTATAATATCCAATCCTATATCCTATCCTCTACCCTATCCTATCCTCTATACTATCCTATCCTCAATCCTATCCTATCCTGTATCCTCTCCTATCCTCTATCCTATTCCATACTCTATCCTATCCTATCCACTATCCTATCCTATCCACTATCCTATCCTAGCCTCAATCCTATCCTATCCTCTATCCTATCCTATCCTCTATCGTATCCTATACGATCCTCTATCCTATCCTCGGTCCGATCCAATCCTGTATAGTATCCTATCCTCTATTCTATTCTATACTCTATCTTATCCTTTCCGCTATCCTATCCTATACTCCATCCTATACTATCCGCTATCCTATCCTATCCTCTATCCTATCCTATCCTCTATCCTATCCTATCCTCTATCCTATCCTATCCTCTATCCTGTCCTATCCTCTATCCTATCCTATCCTCTATCCTATCCTATCCTCTATCCTATCCTATCCTCTATCCTATCCAATCCTCTATCCTATCCTATCCTCTATCCTATCCTATCCTCTATCCTATCCTATCCTCTATCCTCTATCCTATCCTATCCTCTATCCTATCCTATCCTCTATCCTATCCTCTATCCTATCCTCTATCCTATCCTCTATCGTATCCTATATTATCCTCTATCCTATCCTATCCACTATCCTATCCTAGCCTCAATCCTCACCTATCCTCTATCCTATCCTATCCTCTATCCGATCCTATCCTCTATAATATCCTATCCTCTATCCTATCATATCCTCTTTCCTATACAATCTCCTATCCTATCCTCTATCCTATCCAATCCCCTATCCTATCCTCTATCCTAACCAATCCCCTATCCTATCCTCTATCCTATCCGATCCTCTCTCGAATCCTATACTCTATCCTATCCAATCCCCTATCTTATCCTCTATCCTCTATCCTATCCTCTATCCTATCCTCTATCCTTTCCTCTATCCTATCCTATCCTATCCTATCCTCTATCCTATCCTATCCACTATCCTATCCTAGCCTCAATCCTATCCTATCCTCTATCCTATCCAATCCCCTATCCTATCCTCTATCCTATACTTTCCACTACCCTATACTTTCCTCTATTATATCCTATCCTCCATAAGATCGTATCCTTTATCCTATCCCGTCCTCTATCCTATAATATCATCTATCCTATCATATCTTGTATTATATCCTATCCTCTATAATATCCGAGCCTCTAACCTATCCTATCCTCAATCCTATCCTATCCAATCCCCTATCATATCGTCTATCGTATCCTATCCTCTATCATATCCAATCCTATATCCTATCCTCTATCCTATCCTATTCTATCCTCAACTCTAACCTATCCTCATTCGGATCCTATTCGCCATCCTAACCTATCCGCTATCCTATCCTATCTTCTATTCTATAATATCCTCTATCCTATCCAATCCTCTATCCTATATTCTATCCTATCCTCTATCCTATCCTATCCTATCCTCTATCCTATCCTATCCTCTATCCTATTCTCTATCCAATCCTATCCTCTATCCTATCCAATCACCTATCCTATCCTCAACCCTATCCTATCCTCATTCGTATCCTATACTCCATCCTAACCTATCCGCTATCCTATCCTATCTCCTATCCTATAATATCCTCTATCCTATCCAATCCTCTATCCTATCCTCTATCCTATCCTCTATCCTATCCTCTATCCTATCCTCTATCCTATCCTATCCTATCCTCTATCCTATCCTCTATCCTATCCTATCCTATCCTCTATCCTATCCTATCCTCTATCCTATCCTATCCTCTATACTATCCTATCCTCTATCCTATCCTATCCTCTATCCTATCCTATAATATATCCTATCCTATCCCCTCTCCTATCCTATCCTCTACCCTATCCTATCCTCTATCCTATCCTATCCTCTATCCTATCCTATCCTCTATCCTATCCAATCCCCTATCCTATCCTCTATCCTAACCAATCCCCTATCCTATCCTCTATCCTATCCGATCCTCTCTCGAATCCTATACTCTATCCTATCCAATCCCCTATCTTATCCTCTATCCTCTATCCTATCCTCTATCCTATCCTCTATCCTTTCCTCTATCCTATCCTATCCTATCCTATCCTCTATCCTATCCTATCCACTATCCTATCCTAGCCTCAATCCTATCCTATCCTCTATCCTATCCAATCCCCTATCCTATCCTCTATCCTATACTTTCCACTACCCTATACTTTCCTCTATTATATCCTATCCTCCATAAGATCGTATCCTTTATCCTATCCCGTCCTCTATCCTATAATATCATCTATCCTATCATATCTTGTATTATATCCTATCCTCTATAATATCCGAGCCTCTAACCTATCCTATCCTCAATCCTATCCTATCCAATCCCCTATCATATCGTCTATCGTATCCTATCCTCTATCATATCCAATCCTATATCCTATCCTCTATCCTATCCTATTCTATCCTCAACTCTAACCTATCCTCATTCGGATCCTATTCGCCATCCTAACCTATCCGCTATCCTATCCTATCTTCTATTCTATAATATCCTCTATCCTATCCAATCCTCTATCCTATATTCTATCCTATCCTCTATCCTATCCTATCCTATCCTCTATCCTATCCTATCCTCTATCCTATCCTATCCTCTATCCTATCCTATCCTCTATCCTATCCTATCCTCTATCCTATCCTATCCTCTATCCTATCCTATCCCCTCTCCTATCCTATCCTCTACCCTATCCTATCCTCTATCCTATCCTATCCTCTATCCTATCGTATCCTCTATCCTATCATCTATCCTATCCTATCCTATCCTCTATCCTATCCTATCCTATCCTCTATCCTATCCTATCCTCAATCCTATCCTATCCTCTATCCTATCCTCTATCCTATCCTATCCTCTATCCTATCCTATCCTCTATCCTATCCTATCCTATCTTCAACCCTATTTGATTCGTAACCCTATCCTCATTCGTATCGTATACTCCATCCTAACATATCCGCTATCCTATCCTATCCTCTACATTATAATATCCTCTATCCTATCCAATCCTCTGTCCTATCCTCTATCCTATCCTCTATCCTATCCTATCCTCTATCCTATTCTCTATCCAATCCTATCCTCTATCCTATCCAATCACCTATCCTATCCTCAACCCTATCCTATCCTCATTCGTATCCTATACTCCATCCTAACCTATCCGCTATCCTATCCTATCTCCTATCCTATAATATCCTCTATCCTATCCAATCCTCTATCCTATCCTCTATCCTATCCTCTATCCTATCCTCTATCCTATCCTCTATCCTATCCTATCCTATCCTCTATCCTATCCTCTATCCTATCCTATCCTATCCTCTATCCTATCCTATCCTCTATCCTATCCTATCCTCTATACTATCCTATCCTCTATCCTATCCTATCCTCTATCCTATCCTATAATATATCCTATCCTATCCCCTCTCCTATCCTATCCTCTACCCTATCCTATCCTCTATCCTATCCTATCCTCTATCCTATCCTATCCTCTTTCCTATACAATCCCCTATCCTATCCTCTATCCTATCCAATCCCCTATCCTATCCTCTATCGTCTCCTATCCTCTATCCTATCCAATCCCCTATCCTATCCTCTATCCTATCCTGTCCTCTATCCTATTCTGTACTCTATCCTATCCTATCCGCTATCCTACCCTATCCTCTATCGAATCCTATCCTCTATAATATCCAATCCTATATCCTATCCTCTACCCTATCCTATCCTCTATACTATCCTATCCTCAATCCTATCCTATCCTGTATCCTCTCCTATCCTCTATCCTATTCCATACTCTATCCTATCCTATCCACTATCCTATCCTATCCACTATCCTATCCTAGCCTCAATCCTATCCTATCCTCTATCCTATCCTATCCTCTATCGTATCCTATACGATCCTCTATCCTATCCTCGGTCCGATCCAATCCTGTATAGTATCCTATCCTCTATTCTATTCTATACTCTATCTTATCCTTTCCGCTATCCTATCCTATACTCCATCCTATACTATCCGCTATCCTATCCTATCCTCAACCCTATCCTATCCTCATTCGTATCCTATACTCCATCCTAACCTATCCGCTATCCTATCCTATCTCCTATCCTATAATATCCTCTATCCTATCCAATCCTCTATCCTATCCTCTATCCTATCCTCTATCCTATCCTCTATCCTATCCTCTATCCTATCCTATCCTATCCTCTATCCTATCCTCTATCCTATCCTATCCTATCCTCTATCCTATCCTATCCTCTATCCTATCCTATCCTCTATACTATCCTATCCTCTATCCTATCCTATCCTCTATCCTATCCTATAATATATCCTATCCTATCCCCTCTCCTATCCTATCCTCTACCCTATCCTATCCTCTATCCTATCCTATCCTCTATCCTATCCTATCCTCTTTCCTATACAATCCCCTATCCTATCCTCTATCCTATCCAATCCCCTATCCTATCCTCTATCGTCTCCTATCCTCTATCCTATCCAATCCCCTATCCTATCCTCTATCCTATCCTGTCCTCTATCCTATTCTGTACTCTATCCTATCCTATCCGCTATCCTACCCTATCCTCTATCGAATCCTATCCTCTATAATATCCAATCCTATATCCTATCCTCTACCCTATCCTATCCTCTATACTATCCTATCCTCAATCCTATCCTATCCTGTATCCTCTCCTATCCTCTATCCTATTCCATACTCTATCCTATCCTATCCACTATCCTATCCTATCCACTATCCTATCCTAGCCTCAATCCTATCCTATCCTCTATCCTATCCTATCCTCTATCGTATCCTATACGATCCTCTATCCTATCCTCGGTCCGATCCAATCCTGTATAGTATCCTATCCTCTATTCTATTCTATACTCTATCTTATCCTTTCCGCTATCCTATCCTATACTCCATCCTATACTATCCGCTATCCTATCCTATCCTCTATCCTATCCTATCCTCTATCCTATCCTATCCTCTATCCTATCCTATCCTCTATCCTATCCTATCCTCTATCCTGTCCTATCCTCTATCCTATCCTATCCTCTATCCTATCCTATCCTCTATCCTATCCTATCCTCTATCCTATCCAATCCTCTATCCTATCCTATCCTCTATCCTATCCTATCCTCTATCCTATCCTATCCTCTATCCTATCCTATCCTCTATCCTATCCTATCCTCTATCCTCTATCCTATCCTATCCTCTATCCTATCCTATCCTCTATCCTATCCTCTATCCTATCCTCTATCCTATCCTCTATCCTATCCTATCCTCTATCGTATCCTATACGATCCTCTATCCTATCCTCGGTCCGATCCAATCCTGTATAGTATCCTATCCTCTATTCTATTCTATACTCTATCTTATCCTTTCCGCTATCCTATCCTATACTCCATCCTATACTATCCGCTATCCTATCCTATCCTCTATCCTATCCTATCCTCTATCCTATCCTATCCTCTATCCTATCCTATCCTCTATCCTGTCCTATCCTCTATCCTATCCTATCCTCTATCCTATCCTATCCTCTATCCTATCCTATCCTCTATCCTATCCAATCCTCTATCCTATCCTATCCTCTATCCTATCCTATCCTCTATCCTATCCTATCCTCTATCCTATCCTATCCTCTATCCTATCCTATCCTCTATCCTCTATCCTATCCTATCCTCTATCCTATCCTATCCTCTATCCTATCCTCTATCCTATCCTCTATCCTATCCTCTATCGTATCCTATATTATCCTCTATCCTATCCTATCCACTATCCTATCCTAGCCTCAATCCTCACCTATCCTCTATCCTATCCTATCCTCTATCCGATCCTATCCTCTATAATATCCTATCCTCTATCCTATCATATCCTCTTTCCTATACAATCTCCTATCCTATCCTCTATCCTATCCAATCCCCTATCCTATCCTCTATCCTAACCAATCCCCTATCCTATCCTCTATCCTATCCGATCCTCTCTCGAATCCTATACTCTATCCTATCCAATCCCCTATCTTATCCTCTATCCTCTATCCTATCCTCTATCCTATCCTCTATCCTTTCCTCTATCCTATCCTATCCTATCCTATCCTCTATCCTATCCTATCCACTATCCTATCCTAGCCTCAATCCTATCCTATCCTCTATCCTATCCAATCCCCTATCCTATCCTCTATCCTATACTTTCCACTACCCTATACTTTCCTCTATTATATCCTATCCTCCATAAGATCGTATCCTTTATCCTATCCCGTCCTCTATCCTATAATATCATCTATCCTATCATATCTTGTATTATATCCTATCCTCTATAATATCCGAGCCTCTAACCTATCCTATCCTCAATCCTATCCTATCCAATCCCCTATCATATCGTCTATCGTATCCTATCCTCTATCATATCCAATCCTATATCCTATCCTCTATCCTATCCTATTCTATCCTCAACTCTAACCTATCCTCATTCGGATCCTATTCGCCATCCTAACCTATCCGCTATCCTATCCTATCTTCTATTCTATAATATCCTCTATCCTATCCAATCCTCTATAATATCCTCTATCCTATCCAATCCTCTATCCTATATTCTATCCTATCCTCTATCCTATCCTATCCTATCCTCTATCCTATCCTATCCTCTATCCTATCCTATCCTCTATCCTATCCTATCCTCTATCCTATCCTATCCCCTCTCCTATCCTATCCTCTACCCTATCCTATCCTCTATCCTATCCTATCCTCTATCCTATCGTATCCTCTATCCTATCATCTATCCTATCCTATCCTATCCTCTATCCTATCCTATCCTATCCTCTATCCTATCCTATCCTCAATCCTATCCTATCCTCTATCCTATCCTCTATCCTATCCTATCCTCTATCCTATCCTATCCTCTATCCTATCCTATCCTATCTTCAACCCTATTTGATTCGTAACCCTATCCTCATTCGTATCGTATACTCCATCCTAACATATCCGCTATCCTATCCTATCCTCTACATTATAATATCCTCTATCCTATCCAATCCTCTGTCCTATCCTCTATCCTATCCTCTATCCTATCCTATCCTCTATCCTATTCTCTATCCAATCCTATCCTCTATCCTATCCAATCACCTATCCTATCCTCAACCCTATCCTATCCTCATTCGTATCCTATACTCCATCCTAACCTATCCGCTATCCTATCCTATCTCCTATCCTATAATATCCTCTATCCTATCCAATCCTCTATCCTATCCTCTATCCTATCCTCTATCCTATCCTCTATCCTATCCTCTATCCTATCCTATCCTATCCTCTATCCTATCCTCTACCCTATCCTATCCTATCCTCTATCCTATCCTATCCACTATCCTATTCTAGCCTCAATCCTATCCTATCCTCTATCGTATCCTATCCTCTATAATATCCTATCCTCTATCCTATCCTATCCTCTATCCTATCCTATCCTCTTTCCTATACAATCCCCTATCCTATCCTCTATCCTATCCAATCCCCTATCCTATCCTCTATCGTCTCCTATCCTCTATCCTATCCAATCCCCTATCCTATCCTCTATCCTATCCTGTCCTCTATCCTATTCTGTACTCTATCCTATCCTATCCGCTATCCTACCCTATCCTCTATCGAATCCTATCCTCTATAATATCCAATCCTATATCCTATCCTCTACCCTATCCTATCCTCTATACTATCCTATCCTCAATCATATCCTATCCTGTATCCTCTCCTATCCTCTATCCTATTCCATACTCTATCCTATCCTATCCACTATCCTATCCTAGCCTCAATCCTATCCTATCCTCTATCCTATCCTATCCTCTATCGTATCCTATACGATCCTCTATCCTATCCTCGGTCCGATCCAATCCTGTATAGTATCCTATCCTCTATTCTATTCTATACTCTATCTTATCCTTTCCGCTATCCTATCCTATACTCCATCCTATACTATCCGCTATCCTATCCTATCCTCTATCCTATCCTATCCTCTATCCTATCCTATCCTCTACCCTATCCTATCCTCTATCCTATCCTATCCTCTATCCTATCCTATCTTCTATCCTATCCTATCCTCTATCCTATCCTATCCTCTATCCTATCCTATCCTCTATCCTATCCTATCCTCTATCCTATCCTATCCTCTATCCTATCCTATTCTCTATCCTATCCTAACCTCTATCCTATCCTATCCTCTATCCTATCCTATCCTCTATCCTATCCTATTCTCTATCCTATCCTATTCTCTATCCAATCCTATCCTATCCTATCCTCTATCCTATCCTCTATCCTACCCTATAATCTATCCTATCCTATCCTCTATCCTATCCTCTATCCTATCCTATCCTCTATCCTATCCTATCCTCTATCCTATCCTATCCTCTATCCTATCCTATCCTCTATCCTCTCCTATCCTCTATCCTATCCTATCCTCAAGCCTATCCTATCATCAATTCTATCCTATACTCCATCCTATCCTATCCGCTATCCTATCCTATCCTCTATCCTATAATATCCTCTATCCTATCCAATCCTCTATCCTATCCTCTATCCTATTCTCTATCCAATCCTATCCTCTTTCGTCTCCTATTCTCTATCCTATCCAATCCCCTATCCTATCCTCTATCCTATCCTTTCCACTACCCTATACTTTCCTCTACCCTATCCTATGATCCATAAGATCGTATCCTCTATCCTATCCCGTCCTCTATCCTATAATGTCATCTATCCTATGATATCTTGTATTATATCCTATCCTCTATAATATCCGAGCCTCTAACCTATCCTATCCTCAATCCTATCCTATCCTCTATCCTAAACCTATCCTCTATCCTATCCAATCCTCTGTCCTATCCTCTATCCTATCCTCTATCCTATCCTATCCTCTATCCTATTCTCTATCCAATCCTATCCTCTATCCTATCCAATCCCCTATCCTATCCTCAACCCTATCCTATCCTCATTCGTATCCTATACTCCATCCTAACCTATCCGCTATCCTATCCTATCTCCTATCCTATAATATCCTCTATCCTATCCAATCCTCTATCCTATCCTCCATCCTATCCTCTATCCTATCCTCTATCCTATCCTCTATCCTATCCTATCCTCTATCGTCTCCTGTCCTCTATCCTATACAATCCCCTATCCTATCCTCTATCGTATCCTATACTCTATCCTATCCAATCCCCTATCCTATCCTCTATACTATCCTATCCTCTATCCTATACTATCCTCTATCCTATCCTATCCTCTATCCTATACTATCCTCTATCCTATCCTATCCTCTATCCTATCCAATAACCTATCCAATCCTCTATCCTATCCTCTCCTCTATCCTATCCTATCCTCAATCCTATCCTATCCGCTATCTTATCCTATCCTCTATCCTATTCTATAATCTATCCTATCCTATCCTCTATCCTATCCTATCCTCTATCCTATCCTATCCTCTATCCTATCCTATCCTCTATCCTACCCTATACTGTATGCTATCCCATCCTCTATCCTATCCTATCCTCTATCGTCTCCTGTCCTCTATCCTATACAATCCCCTATCCTATCCTCTATCCTATTCTCTATCCTATCCTATCCTCTATCCTATCCTATCCTCTATCCTATCCTATGCTCTATAATATCCTATCCTCTATCCTATCCTATACTCTATCCTATCCTATCCTCTATCCTATCCTATCCTCTATCCTATCCTATACTGTATCCTATCCTATCCTCTACCCTATCCTATCCTCTATCGTCTCCTGTCCTCTATCCTATACAATCCCCTATCCTATCCTCTATCGTCTCCTATCCTCTATCCTATCCAATCCCCTTTAATATCCTCTATCGTCTCCTATCCTCTATCCTATCCAATCCCCTATAATATCCTCTATCGTCTCCTATCCTCTATCCTATCCAATCCCCTATAATATCCTCTATCGTCTCCTATCCTCTATCCTATCCAATCCCCTATCCTTTCCCCTATCCGATCCTATCCTCTATCGTATCCTATACTCTATCCTATCCAATCCCCTATCCTATCCTCTATCCGATCCTATCCTCTACCCTATCCTATCCTCTATCCTATCCTATAATCTATCCTATCGTATCCTATATCCTATCCTATCCTCTATCCTATCCTATCCTCTATCCTATCCTATCCTCTATCTTATCCTATCCTCTATCCTATGCTATCCTCTATCCTATCCTATCCTCTATCATATCCTATGCTCTATCTTATCCTATCCTCTATCCTATCCTATCCTCTATCGTCTCCTATCCTCTATCCTATCCAATCCCCTATCCTATCCTCTATCCTATCCTTTCCACTACCCTATACTTTCCTCTACCCTATCCTATGATCCATAAGATCGTATCCTCTATCCTATCCCGTCCTCTATCCTATAATGTCATCTATCCTATGATATCTTGTATTATATCCTATCCTCTATAATATCCGAGCCTCTAACCTATCCTATCCTCAATCCTATCCTATCCTCTATCCTATCCTATCCTCTATCCTATCCAATCCTCTGTCCTATCCTCTATCCTATCCTCTATCCTATCCTATCCTCTATCCTATTCTCTATCCAATCCTATCCTCTATCCTATCCAATCCCCTATCCTATCCTCAACCCTATCCTATCCTCATTCGTATCCTATACTCCATCCTAACCTATCCGCTATCCTATCCTATCTCCTATCTTATAATATCCTCTATCCTATCCAATCCTCTATCCTATCCTCTATCCTATCCTCTATCCTATCCTCTATCCTATCCTCTATCCTATCCTATCCTCTATCGTCTCCTGTCCTCTATCCTATACAATCCCCTATCCTATCCTCTATCGTATCCTATACTCTATCCTATCCAATCCCCTATCCTATCCTCTATACTATCCTATCCTCTATCCTATACTATCCTCTATCCTATCCTATCCTCTATCCTATACTATCCTCTATCCTATCCTATCCTCTATCCTATCCAATAACCTATCCAATCCTCTATCCTATCCTCTCCTCTATCCTATCCTATCCTCAATCCTATCCTATCCGCTATCTTATCCTATCCTCTATAATATCCTATCCTCTATCCTATCCTATCCTCTATCCTATCCTATCCTCTTTCCTATACAATCCCCTATCCTATCCTCTATCCTATCCAATCCCCTATCCTATCTGCTATCGTCTCCTATCCTCTATCCTATCCAATCCCCTATCCTATCCTCTATCCTATCCTGTCCTCTATCCTATTCTGTACTCTATCCTATCCTATCCGCTATCCTACCCTATCCTCTATCGAATCCTATCCTCTATAATATCCAATCCTATATCCTATCCTCTACCCTATCCTATCCTCTATACTATCCTATCCTCAATCATATCCTATCCTGTATCCTCTCCTATCCTCTATCCTATTCCATACTCTATCCTATCCTATCCACTATCCTATCCTAGCCTCAATCCTATCCTATCCTCTATCCTATCCTATCCTCTATCGTATCCTATACGATCCTCTATCCTATCCTCGGTCCGATCCAATCCTGTATAGTATCCTATCCTCTATTCTATTCTATACTCTATCTTATCCTTTCCGCTATCCTATCCTATACTCCATCCTATACTATCCGCTATCCTATCCTATCCTCTATCCTATCCTATCCTCTATCCTATCCTATCCTCTACCCTATCCTATCCTCTATCCTATCCTATCCTCTATCCTATCCTATCTTCTATCCTATCCTATCCTCTATCCTATCCTATCCTCTATCCTATCCTATCCTCTATCCTATCCTATCCTCTATCCTATCCTATCCTCTATCCTATCCTATCCTCTATCCTATCCTTTCCACTATCCTATCCTAGCCTCAATCCTTTCCTATCCTCTATCCTATCCTATCCCCTATCCTATCCTATCCTCTATCCTATCCTCTATCCTATCCTATCCGCTATCCTATCCAATCCCCTATCTTATCCTCTATCTTATCCTATCCTATCCAATCCTCTATCCTATCCTCTATCTTATCCTATCCTATCCAATCCTCTATCCTATTCTCTATCCTATCCTCTATCCTATCGTATCCTCTATCCTACCCTATCGTCTATCCTATCCTATCCTCTATCGTGTCCTATCCTCTATCGTATTATATCCTCTATCCTAACCAATCCTCTATCCCATCCTCTATCCCGGCCTATCCTCTATCCTATCCTATTCTCTATCCTATCCTAACCTCTATCCTATCCTATCCTCTATCCTATCCTATCCTCTATCCTATCCTATTCTCTATCCTATCCTATTCTCTATCCAATCCTATCCTATCCTATCCTCTATCCTATCCTCTATCCTACCCTATAATCTATCCTATCCTATCCTCTATCCTATCCTCTATCCTATCCTATCCTCTATCCTATCCTATCCTCTATCCTATCCTATCCTCTATCCTATCCTATCCTCTATCCTCTCCTATCCTCTATCCTATCCTATCCTCAAGCCTATCCTATCATCAATTCTATCCTATACTCCATCCTATCCTATCCGCTATCCTATCCTATCCTCTATCCTATAATATCCTCTATCCTATCCAATCCTCTATCCTATCCTCTATCCTATTCTCTATCCAATCCTATCCTCTTTCGTCTCCTATTCTCTATCCTATCCAATCCCCTATCCTATCCTCTATCCTATCCTTTCCACTACCCTATACTTTCCTCTACCCTATCCTATGATCCATAAGATCGTATCCTCTATCCTATCCCGTCCTCTATCCTATAATGTCATCTATCCTATGATATCTTGTATTATATCCTATCCTCTATAATATCCGAGCCTCTAACCTATCCTATCCTCAATCCTATCCTATCCTCTATCCTATCCTATCCTCTATCCTATCCAATCCTCTGTCCTATCCTCTATCCTATCCTCTATCCTATCCTATCCTCTATCCTATTCTCTATCCAATCCTATCCTCTATCCTATCCAATCCCCTATCCTATCCTCAACCCTATCCTATCCTCATTCGTATCCTATACTCCATCCTAACCTATCCGCTATCCTATCCTATCTCCTATCCTATAATATCCTCTATCCTATCCAATCCTCTATCCTATCCTCTATCCTATCCTCTATCCTATCCTCTATCCTATCCTCTATCCTATCCTATCCTCTATCGTCTCCTGTCCTCTATCCTATACAATCCCCTATCCTATCCTCTATCGTATCCTATACTCTATCCTATCCAATCCCCTATCCTATCCTCTATACTATCCTATCCTCTATCCTATACTATCCTCTATCCTATCCTATCCTCTATCCTATACTATCCTCTATCCTATCCTATCCTCTATCCTATCCAATAACCTATCCAATCCTCTATCCTATCCTCTCCTCTATCCTATCCTATCCTCAATCCTATCCTATCCGCTATCTTATCCTATCCTCTATCCTATTCTATAATCTATCCTATCCTATCCTCTATCCTATCCTATCCTCTATCCTATCCTATCCTCTATCCTATCCTATCCTCTATCCTACCCTATACTGTATGCTATCCTATCCTCTATCCTATCCTATCCTCTATCGTCTCCTGTCCTCTATCCTATACAATCCCCTATCCTATCCTCTATCCTATTCTCTATCCTATCCTATCCTCTATCCTATCCTATCCTCTATCCTATCCTATCCTCTATAATATCCTATCCTCTATCCTATCCTATACTCTATCCTATCCTATCCTCTATCCTATCCTATCCTCTATCCTATCCTATACTGTATCCTATCCTATCCTCTACCCTATCCTATCCTCTATCGTCTCCTGTCCTCTATCCTATACAATCCCCTATCCTATCCTCTATCGTCTCCTATCCTCTATCCTATCCAATCCCCTATAATATCCTCTATCGTCTCCTATCCTCTATCCTATCCAATCCCCTATAATATCCTCTATCGTCTCCTATCCTCTATCCTATCCAATCCCCTATCCTTTCCCCTATCCGATCCTATCCTCTATCGTATCCTATACTCTATCCTATCCAATCCCCTATCCTATCCTCTATCCGATCCTATCCTCTACCCTATCCTATCCTCTATCCTATCCTATAATCTATCCTATCGTATCCTATATCCTATCCTATCCTCTATCCTATCCTATCCTCTATCCTATCCTATCCTCTATCTTATCCTATCCTCTATCCTATGCTATCCTCTATCCTATCCTATCCTCTATCATATCCTATGCTCTATCTTATCCTATCCTCTATCCTATCCTATCCTCTATCGTCTCCTATCCTCTATCCTATCCAATCCCCTATCCTATCCTCTATCCTATCCTTTCCACTACCCTATACTTTCCTCTACCCTATCCTATGATCCATAAGATCGTATCCTCTATCCTATCCCGTCCTCTATCCTATAATGTCATCTATCCTATGATATCTTGTATTATATCCTATCCTCTATAATATCCGAGCCTCTAACCTATCCTATCCTCAATCCTATCCTATCCTCTATCCTATCCTATCCTCTATCCTATCCAATCCTCTGTCCTATCCTCTATCCTATCCTCTATCCTATCCTATCCTCTATCCTATTCTCTATCCAATCCTATCCTCTATCCTATCCAATCCCCTATCCTATCCTCAACCCTATCCTATCCTCATTCGTATCCTATACTCCATCCTAACCTATCCGCTATCCTATCCTATCTCCTATCCTATAATATCCTCTATCCTATCCAATCCTCTATCCTATCCTCTATCCTATCCTCTATCCTATCCTCTATCCTATCCTCTATCCTATCCTATCCTCTATCGTCTCCTGTCCTCTATCCTATACAATCCCCTATCCTATCCTCTATCGTATCCTATACTCTATCCTATCCAATCCCCTATCCTATCCTCTATACTATCCTATCCTCTATCCTATACTATCCTCTATCCTATCCTATCCTCTATCCTATACTATCCTCTATCCTATCCTATCCTCTATCCTATCCAATAACCTATCCAATCCTCTATCCTATCCTCTCCTCTATCCTATCCTATCCTCAATCCTATCCTATCCGCTATCTTATCCTATCCTCTATCCTATTCTATAATCTATCCTATCCTATCCTCTATCCTATCCTATCCTCTATCCTATCCTATCCTCTATCCTATCCTATCCTCTATCCTACCCTATACTGTATGCTATCCTATCCTCTATCCTATCCTATCCTCTATCGTCTCCTGTCCTCTATCCTATACAATCCCCTATCCTATCCTCTATCCTATTCTCTATCCTATCCTATCCTCTATCCTATCCTATCCTCTATCCTATCCTATCCTCTATAATATCCTATCCTCTATCCTATCCTATACTCTATCCTATCCTATCCTCTATCCTATCCTATCCTCTATCCTATCCTATACTGTATCCTATCCTATCCTCTACCCTATCCTATCCTCTATCGTCTCCTGTCCTCTATCCTATACAATCCCCTATCCTATCCTCTATCGTCTCCTATCCTCTATCCTATCCAATCCCCTATAATATCCTCTATCGTCTCCTATCCTCTATCCTATCCAATCCCCTATAATATCCTCTATCGTCTCCTATCCTCTATCCTATCCAATCCCCTATCCTTTCCCCTATCCGATCCTATCCTCTATCGTATCCTATACTCTATCCTATCCAATCCCCTATCCTATCCTCTATCCGATCCTATCCTCTACCCTATCCTATCCTCTATCCTATCCTATAATCTATCCTATCGTATCCTATATCCTATCCTATCCTCTATCCTATCCTATCCTCTATCGTCTCCTGTCCTCTATCCTATACAATCCCCTATCCTATCCTCTATCCTATCCTATCCTCTATCCTATACTAAACTCTATCCTATCTATCCTCTATCCTATACTATCCTCTATCTTATCCTATCCTCTATCCTATCCAATCACCTATCCAATCCTCTATCCTATCCTTTCCTCTATCCTATCCTATCCTCAATCCTACCCTTTCCTCTATCCTATCTTATCCTCTATCCTATCCTATCCTCTATCCTATACTATCCTCTATCCTATCCTATCCTCTATCCTATCCTATCCTGTATCCTATCCTATCCTATCCTCTATCCTATCCTATCCTATCCTCTATCCTATCCTATCCTCTATCGTCTCCTGTCCTCTATCCTATACAATCCCCTATCCTATCCTCTATCGTCTCCTATTCTCTATCCTATACAATCCCCTATCCTATCCTCTATCGTCTCCAATTGTCTATCCTATCCAATCCCCTATCCTATCCTCTATCCGATCCTATCCTCTATCGTATCCTATACTCTATCCTATCCAATCCCCTATCCTATCCTCTATCCTATCCTATCCTCTATCCTATACTATCCTCTATCCTATCCTATCCTCTATCCTATCCAATAACCTATCCAATCCTCTATCCTATCCTTTCCTCTATCCTATCCTATCCTCAATCCTATCCTATCCGCTATCTTATCCTATCCTCTATCCTATTCTATAATCTATCCTATCCTATCCTCTATCCTATCCTATCCTCTATCCTATCCTATCCTCTATCCTATCCTATCCTCTATCCTATCCTATACTGTATCCTATCCTATCCTCTATCCTATCCTATCCTCTATCGTCTCCTGTCCTCTATCCTATACAATCCCCTATCCTATCCTCTATCGTCTCCTATCCTCTATCCTATCCAATCCCCTATAATATCCTCTATCGTCTCCTATCCTCTATCCTATCCAATCCCCTATCCTTTCCCCTATCCGATCCTATCCTCTATCGTATCCTATACTCTATCCTATCCAATCCCCTATCCTATCCTCTATCCGATCCTATCCTCTACCCTATCCTATCCTCTATCCTATCCTATAATCTATCCTATCGTATCCTATATCCTATCCTATCCTCTATCCTATGCTATCCTCTATCCTATGCTATCCTCTATCCTATCCTATCCTCTATCATATCCTATCCTCTATCCTATCCTATCCTCTATCGTCTCCTGTCCTCTATCCTATACAATCCCCTATCCTATCCTCTATCGTCTCCTATTCTCTATCCTATACAATCCCCTATCCTATCCTCTATCGTCTCCAATTGTCTATCCTATCCAATCCCCTATCTTATCCTCTATCCGATCCTATCCTCTATCCTATCCTATCCTCTATCCTATCCTATCCTCTATCCTATCCTATCCTCTATCCTATCCTATCCTCTATCCTATCCTCTATCCTATCCTCTCCTCTATCCTATCCTATCCTCAATCCTATCCTATCCGCTATCTTATCCTATCCTCTATCCTATTCTATAATCTATCCTATCCTATCCTCTATCCTATCCTATCCTCTATCCTATCCTATCCTCTATCCTATCCTATCCTCTATCCTACCCTATACTGTATGCTATCCTATCCTCTATCCTATCCTATCCTCTATCGTCTCCTGTCCTCTATCCTATACAATCCCCTATCCTATCCTCTATCCTATTCTCTATCCTATCCTATCCTCTATCCTATCCTATCCTCTATCCTATCCTATCCTCTATAATATCCTATCCTCTATCCTATCCTATACTCTATCCTATCCTATCCTCTATCCTATCCTATCCTCTATCCTATCCTATACTGTATCCTATCCTATCCTCTACCCTATCCTATCCTCTATCGTCTCCTGTCCTCTATCCTATACAATCCCCTATCCTATCCTCTATCGTCTCCTATCCTCTATCCTATCCAATCCCCTATAATATCCTCTATCGTCTCCTATCCTCTATCCTATCCAATCCCCTATAATATCCTCTATCGTCTCCTATCCTCTATCCTATCCAATCCCCTATCCTTTCCCCTATCCGATCCTATCCTCTATCGTATCCTATACTCTATCCTATCCAATCCCCTATCCTATCCTCTATCCGATCCTATCCTCTACCCTATCCTATCCTCTATCCTATCCTATAATCTATCCTATCGTATCCTATATCCTATCCTATCCTCTATCCTATCCTATCCTCTATCGTCTCCTGTCCTCTATCCTATACAATCCCCTATCCTATCCTCTATCCTATCCTATCCTCTATCCTATACTAAACTCTATCCTATCTATCCTCTATCCTATACTATCCTCTATCTTATCCTATCCTCTATCCTATCCAATCACCTATCCAATCCTCTATCCTATCCTTTCCTCTATCCTATCCTATCCACAATCCTACCCTTTCCTCTATCCTATCTTATCCTCTATCCTATCCTATCCTCTATCCTATACTATCCTCTATCCTATCCTATCCTCTATCCTATCCTATCCTGTATCCTATCCTATCCTATCCTCTATCCTATCCTATCCTGTATCCTATCCTATCCTATCCTCTATCCTATCCTATCCTCTATCGTCTCCTGTCCTCTATCCTATACAATCCCCTATCCTATCCTCTATCGTCTCCTATTCTCTATCCTATACAATCCCCTATCCTATCCTCTATCGTCTCCAATTGTCTATCCTATCCAATCCCCTATCCTATCCTCTATCCGATCCTATCCTCTATCGTATCCTATACTCTATCCTATCCAATCCCCTATCCTATCCTCTATCCTATCCTATTCTCTATCCTATACTATCCTCTATCCTATCCTATCCTCTATCCTATCCAATAACCTATCCAATCCTCTATCCTATCCTTTCCTCTATCCTATCCTATCCTCAATCCTATCCTATCCGCTATCTTATCCTATCCTCTATCCTATTCTATAATCTATCCTATCCTTTCCCCTATCCGATCCTATCCTCTATCGTATCCTATACTCTATCCTATCCAATCCCCTATCCTATCCTCTATTCGATCGTATCCTCTACCCTATCCTATCCTCTATCCTATCCTATAATCTATCCTATAGTATCCTATATCCTATCCTATCCTCTATCCTATCCTATCCTCTATCCTATCCTATCCTCTATCTTATCCTATCCTCTATCCTATGCTATCCTCTATCCTATCCTATTATCTATCATATCCTATGCTCTATCTTATCCTATCCTCTATCCTATCCTATCCTCTATCGTCTCCTGTCCTCTATCCTATACAATCCCCTATCCTATCCTCTATCCTATCCTATCCTCTATCCTATACTAAACTCTATCCTATCTATCCTCTATCCTATACTATCCTCTATCTTATCCTATCCTCTATCCTATCCAATCACCTATCCAATCCTCTATCCTATCCTTTCCTCTATCCTATCCTATCCTCAATCCTACCCTTTCCTCTATCCTATCCTATCCTCTATCCTATCCTATCCTCTATCCTATACTATCCTCTATCCTATCCTATCCTCTATCCTATCCTATCCTGTATCCTATCCTATCCTATCCTCTATCCTATCCTATCCTGTATCCTATCCTATCCTATCCTCTATCCTATCCTATCCTCTATCGTCTCCTGTCCTCTATCCTATACAATCCCCTATCCTATCCTCTATCGTCTCCTATTCTCTATCCTATACAATCCCCTATCCTATCCTCTATCGTCTCCAATTGTCTATCCTATCCAATCCCCTATCCTATCCTCTATCCGATCCTATCCTCTATCGTATCCTATACTCTATCCTATCCAATCCCCTATCCTATCCTCTATCCTATCCTATCCTCTATCCTATACTATCCTCTATCCTATCCTATCCTCTATCCTATCCAGTAACCTATCCAATCCTCTATCCTATCCTTTCCTCTATCCTATCCTATCCTCAATCCTATCCTATCCGCTATCTTATCCTATCCTCTATCCTATTCTATAATCTATCCTATCCTATCCTCTATCCTATCCTATCCTCTATCCTATCCTATCCTCTATCCTATCCTATACTGTATCCTATCCTATCCTCTATCCTATCCTATCCTCTATCCTATCCTATCCTCTATCGTCTCCTGTCCTCTATCCTATACAATCCCCTATCCTATCCTCTATCGTCTCCTATCCTCTATCCTATCCAATCCCCTATAATATCCTCTATCGTCTCCTATCCTCTATCCTATCCAATCCCCTATCCTTTCCCCTATCCGATCCTATCCTCTATCGTATCCTATACTCTATCCTATCCAATCCCCTATCCTATCCTCTATCCGATCCTATCCTCTACCCTATCCTATCCTCTATCCTATCCTATAATCTATCCTATCGTATCCTATATCCTATCCTATCCTCTATCCTATGCTATCCTCTATCCTATGCTATCCTCTATCCTATCCTATCCTCTATCATATCCTATCCTCTATCCTATCCTATCCTCTATCGTCTCCTGTCCTCTATCCTATACAATCCCCTATCCTATCCTCTATCGTCTCCTATTCTCTATCCTATACAATCCCCTATCCTATCCTCTATCGTCTCCAATTGTCTATCCTATCCAATCCCCTATCTTATCCTCTATCCGATCCTATCCTCTATCCTATCCTATCCTCTATCCTATCCTATCCTCTATCCTATCCTATCCTCTATCCTATCCTATCCTCTATCCTATCCTCTATCCTATCCTATCCTCTATCCTATCCTATCCTCTATCCTATCCTATCCTCTATCCTATCCTATCCTCTATCCTATCCTATCCTCTATCCTATCCTATCCTCTATCCTATCCTATCCTCTATCCTATCCTATCCTCTATCCTATCCTATGCTCTATCCTATCCTATCCTCTATCCTATCCTATCCTCTATCCTATCCTATCCTCTATCCTATCCTATCCTCTATCCTATCCTATCCTCTATCCTATCCTATCCTCTATCCTATCCTATCCTCTATCCTATCCTATCCTATCTTCAACCCTATCCTATCCTCATTCGTATCGTATACTCCATCCTAACATATCCGCTATCCTATCCTATCCTCTACCCTATAATATCCTCTATCCTATTAAATCCTCTATCCTATCCTCTATCCTATCCTATCCTTTCCTCTACCCTATCCTATCCTCTATCCTATTCTCTATCCCATCCTATCCTCTTTCGTCTCCTATCCTCTACACTATCCAATCCCCTATCCTATCCTCAACCCTATCCTATCCTCATTCGTATCCTATACTCCATCCTAACCTATCCGCTATCCTATCCTATCTCCTATACTATAATATCCTCTATCCTATCCTCTATCCTATCCTCTATCCTATCCTCTATCCTATCCTCTATCCTATCCTCTATCCTATCCTATCCTATCCTCTATCCTATCCTATCCACTATCCTATCCTAGCCTCAATCCTATCCTATCCTCTATCCTATCCTATCCTCTTTCGCCTCCTATCCTCTATCCTATCCAATCCCCTATCCTATCCTCTATTCTATCCTTTCCACTACCCTATACTTTCCTCTATCCTATCCTATCCTCCATAAGATTGTATCCTCTATCCTATCCCGTCCTCTATCCTATAATATCATCTATCCTATCATATCTTGTATTATATCCTATCCTCTATAATATCCGAGCCTCTAACCTATCCTATCCTCAATCCTATCCTATCCTCTATCCTATCCAATCCCCTATCATATCGTGTATCGTATCCTATCCTCTATCATATCCAATCCAATATCCTATCCTCTATCCTATCCTATCCTATCCTCAACCCTATCCTATCCTCATTCGTATCCTATACTCCATCCTAACCTATCCGCTATCCTATCCTATCCTATCCTCTATCCTATCCTACCCTATACTCTATCCTATCCTATCCTCTACCGTATTATATCCTCTATCCTATCCTCGGTCCGATCCAATCCTCTATCCTATCCTATCCTCAATACTATCCTATCCTCTATCGTATCCAATCCTCTATCCTATCCTCTATCTTATCCTATCCTATCGTATCCTCTATCCTACCCTATCCTCTATCCTATCCTATCCTCTACCCTGTCCTATACTCTATCCTATCCTATCCTGTATCCTATCCAATCCCCTATCCTATCCTCTAACGTCTCCACTCCGCTATTATATCCAATAACATATCCTACCCTCTATCGTATCCTACCCGATCCTCTATCCTATCCTCGGTCCGATCCAATCCTGTATCCTATCCTATCCTCTATCCTATCCTATCCTCTATCCTATCCTATCCTCTATCCTATCCTATCCTCTATCCTATCCTATCCTCTTTCCTATACAATCCCCTATCCTATCCTCTATCCTATCCAATCCCCTATCCTATCCTCTATCCTATCCTATCCTCTATAATATCGTATCCTCCATCCTATCCTATCCACTATCCTATCCAATCCCCTATCTTATCCTCTATCTTATCCTATCCTATCCAATCCTCTATCATATCCTCTATCTTATCCTATCCTATCCAATCCTCTAACCTATCCTCTATCCTATCGTATCCTCTATCCTACCCTATCCTCTATCCTATCCTATCCTCTATCGTGTCCTATCCTCTATCGTATTATATCCTCTTTCCTATACAATCCCCTATCCTATCCTCTATCCTATCCAATCCCCTATCCTATCCTCTATCGTCTCCTATCCTCTATCCTATCCAATCCCCTATCCTATCCTCTATCCTATCCTATCCTCTATAATATCGTATCCTCCATCCTATCCTATCCACTATCCTATCCAATCCCCTATCTTATCCTCTATCTTATCCTATCCTATCCAATCCTCTAACCTATCCTCTATCCTATCGTATCCTCTATCCTACCCTATCCTCTATCCTATCCTATCCTCTATCGTGTCATATCCTCTATCGTATTATATCCTCTATCCTATCCAATCCTCTATCCCATCCTCTATCCCGACCTATCCTCTATCCTATCCTATCCTCTATCCTATCCTAACCTCTATCCTATCCTATCCTCTATCCTATCCTATCCTCTATCCTATCCTTTCCACTACCCTATACTTTCCTCTATCCTATTATATCCTCCATAAGATCGTATCCTCTATCCTATCCCGTCCTCTATCCTATAATATCATCTATCCTATCATATCCTGTATTATATCCTATCCCCTATCATATCGTCTATCGTATCCTATCCTCTATCATATCCAATCCTATATCCTATCCTCTATCCTATCCTATCCTATCCTCAACCCTATCCTATCCTCATTCGTATCCTATACTCCATCCTAACCTATCCGCTATCCTATCCTATCCTATCCTCTATCCTATCCTTTCCACTACCCTATACTTTCCTCTATCCTATTATATCCTCCATAAGATCGTATCCTCTATCCTATCCCGTCCTCTATCCTATAATATCATCTATCCTATCATATCCTGTATTATATCCTATCCCCTATCATATCGTCTATCGTATCCTATCCTCTATCATATCCAATCCTATATCCTATCCTCTATCCTATCCTATCCTATCCTCAACCCTATCCTATCCTCATTCGTATCCTATACTCCATCCTAACCTATCCGCTATCCTATCCTATCCTATCCTCTATCCTATCCTATCCTCTATCCTACCCTATCCTCTATCCTATCCTATCATCTATCGTATTATATCCTCTATCCTATCCGATCCTCTATCCTATCCTCGGTCCGATCCAATCCTCTATCCTATGCTATCCTCAATACTATCCTATCCTCTATCGTATCCAATCCTCTATCCTATCCTCTATCTTATCCTATCCTATCCAATCCTCTATCCTATCCTCTATCCTATCCTCTATCCTATCGTATCCTCTATCCTACCCTATCCTCTATCCTATCCTATCCTCTATCGTATTATATCCTCTATCCTATCCAATCCTCTATCCCATCCACTATCCCGACCTATCCTCTATCCTATCCAATCCCCTATCCTATCCTCTATCGTCTCCTATCCTCTATCCTATCCAATCCCCTATCCTATCCTCTATCCTATCCTATCCTCTATAATATCGTATCCTCCATCCTATCCTATCCGCTATCCTGTCCAATCCCCTATCTTATCCTCTATCTTATCCTATCCTATCCAATCCTCTATCATATCCTCTATCTTATCCTATCCTATCCAATCCTCTAACCTATCCTCTATCCTATCGTATCCTCTATCCTACCCTATCCTCTATCCTATCCTATCCTCTATCGTGTCCTAGCCTCTATCGTATTATATCCTCTATCCTATCCAATCCTCTATCCCATCCTCTATCCCGACCTATCCTCTATCCTATCCTATCCTCTATCCTATCCTCTATCCTATCCTCTATCCTATCCAATCCCCTATCCTATCCTCTATCGTCTCCTATCCCCTATCCTATCCTCTATCCTATCCTATCCTCTATAATATCGTATCCTCCATCCTATCCTATCCGCTATCCTATCCAATCCCCTATCTTATCCTCTATCTTATCCTATCCTATCCAATCCTCTATCATATCCTCTATCTTATCCTATCCTATCCAATCCTCTAACCTATCCTCTATCCTATCCTATCCTCTATCCTATCCTTTCCACTACCCTATACTTTCCTCTATCCTATTATATCCTCCATAAGATCGTATCCTCTATCCTATCCCGTCCTCTATCCTATAATATCATCTATCCTATCATATCCTGTATTATATCCTATCCTCTATAATATCCGAGCCTCTAGCCTATCCTATCCTCAATCCTATCCTATCCTCTATCCTATCCAATCCCCTATCCTATCCTCTATCCTATCCAATCATCTATCCTATCCTCTATCCTATCCTCTATCCTATCCGCTGTCCTACCCTGTCCTCTATCCTATCCAATCCTATATCCTATCCTCTATCCTATCCTATCCTGAATCCTACCCTATCCTCTATCGTATCCTATCCTCTATCCTATCCTATCCTCTATCCTATCCTATCCTCTATCCTACCCTCTATCCTATTCTCTATCCAATCCTATCCTCTTTCGCCTCCTATCCTCTATCCTATCCTATCCTATCCTCAACCCTATCCTATCCTCATTCGTATCCTATACTCCATCCTAACCTATCCGCTATCCTATCCTATCTTCCATTCTATAATATCCTCTATCCTATCCAATCCTCTATCCTATCCTCTATCCTATCCTCTATCCTATCCTCTATCCTATCCTATCCTCTATCCTATCCTATCCTCTATCCTACCCTCTATCCTATTCTCTATCCAATCCTACCCTCTTTCGCCTCCTATCCTCTATCCTATCCTATCCTATCCTCAACCCTATCCTATCCTCATTCGTATCCTATACTCCATCCTAACCTATCCGCTATCCTATCCTATCTTCCATTCTATAATATCCTCTATCCTATCCAATCCTCTATCCTATCCTCTATCCTATCCTCTATCCTATCCTCTATCCCATCCTCTATCCTATCCTATCCTATCCTCTATCCTGTCCTATCCTCTATCCTATCCTATCCTCTATCCTATCCTATCCTCTATCCTATCCTATCCTCTATCCTATCCAATCCTCTATCCTATCCTATCCTCTATCCTATCCTATCCTCTATCCTATCCTATCCTCTATCCTATCCTATCCTCTATCCTATCCTATCCTCTATCCTCTATCCTCTATCCTATCCTATCCTCTATCCTATCCTATCCTCTATCCTATCCTCTATCCTATCCTCTATCCTATCCTCTATCCTATCCTCTATCCTATCCTCTATCCTATCCTCTATCCTATCCTCTATCCTATCCTCTATCCTATCCTATATTATCCTCTATCCTATCCTATCCACTATCCTATCCTAGCCTCAATCCTATCCTATCCTCTATCCTATCCTATCCTCTATCCGATCCTATCCTCTATAATATCCTATCCTCTATCCTATCATATCCTCTTTCCTATACAATCCCCTATCCTATCCTCTATCCTATCCAATCCCCTATCCTATCCTCTATCCTAACCAATCCCCTATTCTATCCTCTATCCTATCCGATCCTCTCTCGAATCCTATACTCTATCCTATCCAATCCCCTATCTTATCCTCTATCCTCTATCCTATCCTCTATCCTATCCTCTATCCTATCCTCTATCCTATCCTATCCTATCCTCTATCCTATCCTATCCACTATCCTATCCTAGCCTCAATCCTATCCTATCCTCTATCCTATCCAATCCCCCATCCTATCCTCTATCCTATACTTTCCACTACCCTATACTTTCCTCTATTATATCCTATCCTCCATAAGATCGTATCCTCTATCCTATCCTCTATCCTATCCTCTATCCTATCCTATCCTCTATCCTATCCTATCCTATCCTCTATCCTATCCTATCCACTATCCTATCCTAGCCTCAATCCTATCCTATCCTCTATCCTATCCAATCCCCCATCCTATCCTCTATCCTATACTTTCCACTACCCTATACTTTCCTCTATTATATCCTATCCTCCATAAGATCGTATCCTCTATCCTATCCCGTTCTCTATCCTATAATATCATCTATCCTATCATATCTTGTATTATATCCTATCCTCTATAATTTCCGAGCCTCTAACCTATCCTATCCTCAATCCTATCCTATCCAATCCCCTATCATATCGTCTATCGTATCCTATCCTCTATCATATCCAATCCTATATCCTATCCTCTATCCTATCCTATTCTATCCTCAACTCTATCCTATCCTCATTCGGATCCTATACTCCATCCTAACCTATCCGCTATCCTATCCTATCTTCTATTCTATAATATCCTCTATCCTATCCAATCCTCTATCCTATATTCTATCCTATCCTCTATCCTATCCTATCCTATCCTCTATCCTATCCTATCCTCTATCCTATCCTATCCTCTATCCTATCCTATCCTCTATCCTATCCTATCCTCTATCCTATCCTATCCTCTATCCTATCCTATCCTCTATCCTATCCTATCCTCTATCCTATCCTATCCTCTATCCTATCCTATCCTCTATCCTATCCTATCCTCTATCCTATCCTATCCTCTATCCTATCCTATCCTCTATCCTATCCTATCCTCTATCCTATCCTATTCTATCCTCAACTCTATCCTATCCTCATTCGGATCCTATACTCCATCCTAACCTATCCGCTATCCTATCCTATCTTCTATTCTATAATATCCTCTATCCTATCCAATCCTCTATCCTATATTCTATCCTATCCTCTATCCTATCCTATCCTATCCTCTATCCTATCCTATCCTCTATCCTATCCTATCCTCTATCCTATCCTATCCTATCTTCAACCCTATTTGATTCGTAACCCTATCCTCATTCGTATCGTATACTCCATCCTAACATATCCGCTATCCTATCCTATCCTCTACATTATAATATCCTCTATCCTATCCAATCCCCTATCCTATCCTCAACCCTATCCTATCCTCATTCGTATCCTATACTCCATCCTAACCTATCCGCTATCCTATCCTATCTCCTATCCTATAATATCCTCTATCCTATCCAATCCTCTATCCTATCCTCTATCCTATCCTCTATCCTATCCTCTATCCTATCCTCTATCCTATCCTATCCTATCCTCTATCCTATCCTCTATCCTATCCTATCCTATCCTCTATCCTATCCTATCCACTATCCTATTCTAGCCTCAATCCTATCCTATCCTCTATCGTATCCTATCCTCTATCCTATCCTATCCTCTATCCTATCCTATCCCCTTTCCTATACAATCCCCTATCCTATCCTCTATCCTATCCAATCCCCTATCCTATCCTCTATCGTCTCCTATCCTCTATCCTATCCAATCCCCTATCCTATCCTCTATCCTATCCGATCCTCTATCGTATCCTATACTCTATCCTATCCAATCCCCTATCTTATCCTCTATCCGATCCTATCCTCTATCCTATCCTATCCTCTATCCTATCGTATCCTCTATCCTACCCTATCCTCTATCCTACCCTATAATCTATCCTATCCTATCCTCTATCCTATCCTCTATCCTATCCTATCCTCTATCCTATCCTATCCTCTATCCTATCCGATCCTCTATCGTATCCTATACTCTATCCTATCCAATCCCCTATCTTATCCTCTATCCGATCCTATCCTCTATCCTATCCTATCCTCTATCCTATCGTATCCTCTATCCTACCCTATCCTCTATCCTACCCTATAATCTATCCTATCCTATCCTCTATCCTATCCTCTATCCTATGCTATCCTCTATCCTCTCCTATCCTCTATCCTATCCTATCCTCGAGCCTATCCTATCATCAATTCTATCCTATACTCCATCCTATCCTATCCGCTATCCTATCCTATCCTCTATCCTATAATATCCTCTATCCTGTCCAATCCTCTATCCTATCCTCTATCCTATTCTCTATCAAATCCTATCCTCTTTCGCCTCCTATCCTCTATCCTATCCAATCCCCTATCCTATCCTCTATCCTATCCTTTCCACTACCCTATACTTTCCTCTACCCTATCCTATCCTCCATAAGATCGTATCCTCTATCCTATCCCGTCCTCTATCCTATAATATCATCTATCCTATCATATCTTGTATTATATCCTATCCTCTATAATATCCGAGCTTCTAACCTATCCTATCCTCAATCCTATCCTATCCTCTATCCTATCCAATCCCCTATCATATCGTCTATCGTATCCTATCATCTATCATATCCAATCCTATATCCTATCCTCTATCCTATCCTATCCTATCCTCAACCCTATCCTATCCTCATTCGTATCCTATACTCCATCCTAACCTATCCGCTATCCTATCCTATCCTATCCTCTATCCTATCCTTTCCACTACCCTATACTTTCCTCTATCCTATTATATCCTCCATAAGATCGTATCCTCTATCCTATCCCGTCCTCTATCCTATAATATCATCTATCCTATCATATCCTGTATTATATCCTATCCCCTATCATATCGTCTATCGTATCCTATCCTCTATCATATCCAATCCTATATCCTATCCTCTATCCTATCCTATCCTATCCTCAACCCTATCCTATCCTCATTCGTATCCTATACTCCATCCTAACCTATCCGCTATCCTATCCTATCCTATCCTCTATCCTATCCTATCCTCTATCCTACCCTATCCTCTATCCTATCCTATCATCTATCGTATTATATCCTCTATCCTATCCGATCCTCTATCCTATCCTCGGTCCGATCCAATCCTCTATCCTATGCTATCCTCAATACTATCCTATCCTCTATCGTATCCAATCCTCTATCCTATCCTCTATCTTATCCTATCCTATCCAATCCTCTATCCTATCCTCTATCCTATCCAATCCTCTATCCCATCCACTATCCCGACCTATCCTCTATCCTATCCAATCCCCTATCCTATCCTCTATCGTCTCCTATCCTCTATCCTATCCAATCCCCTATCCTATCCTCTATCCTATCCTATCCTCTATAATATCGTATCCTCCATCCTATCCTATCCGCTATCCTATCCAATCCCCTATCTTATCCTCTATCTTATCCTATCCTATCCAATCCTCTATCATATCCTCTATCTTATCCTATCCTATCCAATCCTCTAACCTATCCTCTATCCTATCGTATCCTCTATCCTACCCTATCCTCTATCCTATCCTATCCTCTATCGTGTCCTAGCCTCTATCGTATTATATCCTCTATCCTATCCAATCCTCTATCCCATCCTCTATCCCGACCTATCCTCTATCCTATCCTCTATCCTATCCTCTATCCTATCCAATCCCCTATCCTATCCTCTATCGTCTCCTATCCCCTATCCTATCCTCTATCCTATCCTATCCTCTATCGTCTCCTGTCCTCTATCCTATACAATCCCCTATCCTATCCTCTATCCTATCCTATCCTCTATCCTATCCTATCCTCTATCCTATCCTATCCTATCCTGTATCCTATCCTATCCTATCCTCTATCCTATCCTATCCTCTATCGTCTCCTGTCCTCTATCCTATACAATCCCCTATCCTATCCTCTATCGTCTCCTATTCTCTATCCTATACAATCCCCTATCCTATCCTCTATCGTCTCCAATTGTCTATCCTATCCAATCCCCTATCCTATCCTCTATCCGATCCTATCCTCTATCGTATCCTATCCTCTATCCTATCCAATCCCCTATCCTATCCTCTATACTATCCTATCCTCTATCCTATCCTATCCTCTATCCTATCCTATCCTATATCCTGTCGTATCCTCTATCCTATCCAATCCCCTATCCTTTCCCCTATCCGATCCTATCCTCTATCGTATCCTATACTCTATCCTATCCAATCCCCTATCCTATCCTCTATCCGATCCTATCCTCTACCCTATCCTATCCTCTATCCTATCCAATCCCCTATCCTATCCTCTATCCTATCCTATCATCTATCGTATCCTATCCTCTATCCTATCCTATCCTCTATCCTATCCTATCCTCTATCCTATCCTATCCTCTATCCTATCCTATCCTCTATCCGATCCTCTATCCTATCCCTTACTCTATCCTATCCTATCCTCAATCCTATCCTATCCTCTATCCTATCCTATCCTCTATCCTATTCTATACTCGATCCTATCCTATTATCTATCCTATCCTATCCTCTATCCTATCCTATCCTCTATCCTATCCTATAATCTATCCTATCCTATCCTATATCCTATCCTATCCTCTATCCTATCCAATCCCCTATCCTATCCTCTATCCTATCCTATCCTCTATCGTATCCTATCCTCTATCCTATCCAATCCTATATCCTATCCGATCCGTTATCCTATCCTATCCTCTATCCTATTCTATCCTCTATCCTATCCAATCCTATATGCTCTCCTATCCGCTATCCTATCCTACCCTCTATCCTATACAATCCCCTATCCTATCCTCTATCCTATCCTATCCTCTATCCTATACTAACCTCTATCCTATCCTATCCTGTATCCTATCCTATCCTATCCTCTATCATATCCTATGCTCTATCTTATCCTATCCTCTATCCTATCCTATCCTCTATCGTCTCCTGTCCTCTATCCTATACAATCCCCTATCTTATCCTCTATCCTATCCTATCCTCTATCCTATCCTATCCTCTATCCTATCCTATCCTGTATCCTATCCTATCCTATCCTCTATCCTATCCTATCCTCTATCGTCTCCTGTCCTCTATCCTATACAATCCCCTATCCTATCCTCTATCGTCTCCTATTCTCTATCCTATACAATCCCCTATCCTATCCTCTATCGTCTCCAATTGTCTATCCTATCCAATCCCCTATCCTATCCTCTATCCGATCCTATCCTCTATCGTATCCTATACTCTATCCTATCCAATCCCCTATCCTATCCTCTATACTATCCTAGCCTCTATCCTATCCTATCCTCTATCCTATCCTATCCTCTATCCTATCCAATCACGTATCCGATCCTCTATCCTATCCTTTACTCTATCCTATCCTATCCTCAATCCTATCCTATCCTCTATCCTATCCTATCCTCTATCCTATCCTATCCTCTATCCTATCCTATAATCTATCCTATCCTATCCTATATCCTGTCGTATCCTCTATCCTATCCAATCCCCTATCCTTTCCCCTATCCGATCCTATCCTCTATCGTATCCTATACTCTATCCTATCCAATCCCCTATCCTATCCTCTATCCGATCCTATCCTCTACCCTATCCTATCCTCTATCCTATCCACTCCCCTATCCTATCCTCTATCCTATCCTATCATCTATCGTATCCTATCCTCTATCCTATCCTATCCTCTATCCTATCCTATCCTCTATCCTATCGTATCACCTATCCGATCCTCTATCCTATCCCTTACTCTATCCTATCCTATCCTCAATCCTATCCTATCCTCTATCCTATCCTATCCTCTATCCTATTCTATACTCGATCCTATCCTATTATCTATCCTATCCTATCCTCTATCCTATCCTATCCTCTATCCTATCCTATAATCTATCCTATCCTATCCTATATCCTATCCTATCCTCTATCCTATCCAATCCCCTATCCTATCCTCTATCCTATCCTATCCTCTATCGTATCCTATCCTCTATCCTATCCAATCCTATATCCTATCCGATCCGTTATCCTATCCTATCCTCTATCCTATTCTATCCTCTATCCTATCCAATCCTATATGCTCTCCTATCCGCTATCCTATCCTACCCTCTATCCTATACAATCCCCTATCCTATCCTCTATCCTATCCTATCCTCTATCCTATACTAACCTCTATCCTATCCTATCCTGTATCCTATCCTATCCTATCCTCTATCATATCCTATCCTCTATCCTATCCTATCCTCTATCCTATCCTATCCTCTATCCTATCCTATCCTCTATCCTATCCTATACTGTATGCTATCCTATCCTCTATCCTATCCTATCCTCTATCGTCTCCTGTCCTCTATCCTATCCAATCCCCTATCCTATCCTCTATCCTATTCTCTATCCTATCCTATCCTCTATCCTATCCTATCCTCTATCCTATCCTATCCTCTATAATATCCTATCCTCTATCCTATCCTATACTCTATCCTATCCTATCCTCTATCCTATCCTATACTGTATCCTATCCTATCCTCTACCCTATCCTATCCTCTATCGTCTCCTGTCCTCTATCCTATACAATCCCCTATCCTATCCTCTATCGTCTCCTATCCTCTATCCTATCCAATCCCCTATAATATCCTCTATCGTCTCCTATCCTCTATCCTATCCAATCCCCTATCCTTTCCCCTATCCGATCCTATCCTCTATCGTATCCTATACTCTATCCTATCCAATCCCCTATCCTATCCTCTATCCGATCCTATCCTCTACCCTATCCTATCCTCTATCCTATCCTATAATCTATCCTATCGTATCCTATATCCTATCCTATCCTCTATCCTATCCTATCCTCTATCCTATCCTATCCTCTATCCTATCCTATCCTCTATCTTATCCTATCCTCTATCCTATGCTATCCTCTATCCTATCCTATCCTCTATCATATCCTATGCTCTATCTTATCCTATCCTCTATCCTATCCTATCCTCTATCGTCTCCTGTCCTCTACCCTATACAATCCCCTATCCTATCCTCTATCCTATCCTATCCTCTATCCTATACTAAACTCTATCCTATCTATCCTCTATCCTATACTATCCTCTATCTTATCCTATCCTCTATCCTATCCAATCACCTATCCAATCCTCTATCCTATCCTTTCCTCTATCCTATCCTATCCTCAATCCTACCCTTTCGTCTATCCTATCCTATCCTCTATCCTATCCTATCCTCTTTCCTATACTATCCTCTATCCTATCCTATCCTCTATCCTATCCTATCCTGTATCCTATCCTATCCTATCCTCTATCCTATCCTATCCTCTATCGTCTCCTGTCCTCTATCCTATACAATCCCCTATCCTATCCTCTATCGTCTCCTATTCTCTATCCTATACAATCCCCTATCCTATCCTCTATCGTCTCCAATTGTCTATCCTATCCAATCCCCTATCCTATCCTCTATCCGATCCTATCCTCTATCGTATCCTATACTCTATCCTATCCAATCCCCTATCCTATCCTCTATCCTATCCTATCCTCTATCCCATACTATCCTCTATCCTATCCTATCCTCTATCCTATACTATCCTCTATCCTATCCTATCCTCTATCCTATCCAATAACCTATCCAATCCTCTATCCTATCCTTTCCTCTATCCTATCCTATCCTCAATCCTATCCTATCCGCTATCTTATCCTATCCTCTATCCTATTCTATAATCTATCCTATCCTATCCTCTATCCTATCCTATCCTCTATCCTATCCTATACTGTATCCTATCCTATCCTCTATCCTATCCTATCCTCTATCGTCTCCTGTCCTCTATCCTATACAATCCCCTATCCTATCCTCTATCGTCTCCTATTCTCTATCCTATACAATCCCCTATCCTATCCTCTATCGTCTCCAATTGTCTATCCTATCCAATCCCCTATCCTATCCTCTATCCGATCCTATCCTCTATCGTATCCTATACTCTATCCTATCCAATCCCCTATCCTATCCTCTATACTATCCTATCCTCTATCCTATACTATCCTCTATCCTATCCTATCCTCTATCCTATACTATCCTCTATCCTATCCTATCCTCTATCCTATCCAATAACCTATCCAATCCTCTATCCTATCCTCTCCTCTATCCTATCCTATCCTCAATCCTATCCTATCCGCTATCTTATCCTATCCTCTATCCTATTCTATAATCTATCCTATCCTATCCTCTATCCTATCCTATCCTCTATCCTATCCTATACTGTATGCTATCCTATCCTCTATCCTATCCTATCCTCTATCGTCTCCTGTCCTCTATCCTATACAATCCCCTATCCTATCCTCTATCCTATTCTCTATCCTTTCCTATCCTCTATCCTATCCTATCCTCTATCCTATCCTATCCTCTATAATATCCTATCCTCTATCCTATCCTATACTCTATCCTATCCTATCCTCTATCCTATCCTATCCTCTATCCTATCCTATACTGTATCCTATCCTATCCTCTACCCTATCCTATCCTCTATCGTCTCCTGTCCTCTATCCTATACAATCCCCTATCCTATCCTCTATCGTCTCCTATCCTCTATCCTATCCAATCCCCTATAATATCCTCTATCGTCTCCTATCCTCTATCCTATCCAATCCCCTATCCTTTCCCCTATCCGATCCTATCCTCTATCGTATCCTATACTCTATCCTATCCAATCCCCTATCCTATCGTCTATCCGATCCTATCCTCTACCCTATCCTATCCTCTATCCTATCCTATAATCTATCCTATCGTATCCTATATCCTATCCTATCCTCTATCCTATCCTATCCTATCCTCTATCCTATCCTATCCTCTATCCTATCCTATCCTCTATCTTATCCTATCCTCTATCCTATGCTATCCTCTATCCTATCCTATCCTCTATCATATCCTATGCTCTATCTTATCCTATCCTCTATCCTATCCTATCCTCTATCGTCTCCTGTCCTCTATCCTATACAATCCCCTATCCTATCCTCTATCCTATCCTATCCTCTATCCTATACTAAACTCTATCCTATCTATCCTCTATCCTATACTATCCTCTATCTTATCCTATCCTCTTTCCTATCCAATCACCTATCCAATCCTCTATCCTATCCTTTCCTCTATCCTATCCTATCCTCAATCCTACCCTTTCCTCTATCCTATCCTATCCTCTATCCTATCCTATCCTCTTTCCTATACTAACCTCTATCCTATCCTATCCTCTATCCTATCCTATCCTGTATCCTATCCTATCCTATCCTCTATCCTATCCTATCCTCTATCGTCTCCGGTCCTCTATCCTATACAATCCCCTATCCTATCCTCTATCGTCTCCTATTCTCTATCCTATACAATCCCCTATCCTATCCTCTATCGTCTCCAATTGTCTATCCTATCCAATCCCCTATCCTATCCTCTATCCGATCCTATCCTCTATCGTATCCTATACTCTATCCTATCCAATCCCCTATCCTATCCTCTATCCTATCCTATCCTCTATCCCATACTATCCTCTATCCTATCCTATCCTCTATCCTATACTATCCTCTATCCTATCCTATCCTCTATCCTATCCAATAACCTATCCAATCCTCTATCCTATCCTTTCCTCTATCCTATCCTATCCTCAAACCTATCCTATCCGCTATCTTATCCTATCCTCTATCCTATTCTATAATCTATCCTATCCTATCCTCTATCCTATCCTATCCTCTATCCTATCCTATCCTCTATCCTATCCTATCCTCTATCCTATCCTATACTGTATGCTATCCTATCCTCTATCCTATCCTATCCTCTATCGTCTCCTGTCCTCTATCCTATACAATCCCCTATCCTATCCTCTATCCTATTCTCTATCCTATCCTATCCTCTATCCTATCCTATCCTCTATCCTATCCTATCCTCTATAATATCCTATCCTCTATCCTATCTTATCCTATCCTCTATCCTATGCTATCCTCTATCCTATCCTATCCTCTATCATATCCTATGCTCTATCTTATCCTATCCTCTATCCTATCCTATCCTCTATCGTCTCCTGTCCTCTATCCTATACAATCCCCTATCCTATCCTCTATCCTATCCTATCCTCTATCCTATACTAAACTCTATCCTATCTATCCTCTATCCTATACTATCCTCTATCTTATCCTATCCTCTATCCTATCCAATCACCTATCCAATCCTCTATCCTATCCTTTCCTCTATCCTATCCTATCCTCAATCCTACCCTTTCCTCTATCCTATCCTATCCTCTATCCTATCCTATCCTCTATCCTATACTATCCTCTATCCTATCCTATCCTCTATCCTATCCTATCCTGTATCCTATCCTATCCTATCCTCTATCCTATCCTATCCTGTATCCTATCCTATCCTATCCTCTATCCTATCCTATCCTCTATCGTCTCCTATTCTCTATCCTATACAATCCCCTATCCTATCCTCTATCGTCTCCAATTGTCTATCCTATCCAATCCCCTATCCTATCCTCTATCCGATCCTATCCTCTATCGTATCCTATACTCTATCCTATCCAATCCCCTATCCTATCCTCTATCCTATCCTATCCTCTATCCTATACTATCCTCTATCCTATCCTATCCTCTATCCTATCCAATAACCTATCCAATCCTCTATCCTATCCTTTCCTCTATCCTATCCTATCCTCAATCCTATCCTATCGGCTATCTTATCCTATCCTCTATCCTATTCTATAATCTATCCTATCCTATCCTCTATCCTATCCTATCCTCTATCCTATCCTATACTGTATCCTATCCTATCCTCTATCCTATCCTATCCTCTATCGTCTCCTGTCCTCTATCCTATACAATCCCCTATCCTATACTCTATCGTCTCCTATCCTCTATCCTATCCAATCCCCTATAATATCCTCTATCGTCTCCTATCCTCTATCCTATCCAATCCCCTATCCTTTCCCCTATCCGATCCTATCCTCTATCGTATCCTATACTCTATCCTATCCAATCCCCTATCCTATCCTCTATCCGATCCTATCCTCTACCCTATCCTATCCTCTATCCTATCCTATAATCTATCCTATCGTATCCTATATCCTATCCTATCCTCTATCCTATCCTATCCTCTATCCTATCCTATCCTCTATCTTATCCTATCCTCTATCCTATGCTATCCTCTATCCTATCCTATCCTCTATCATATCCTATGCTCTATCTTATCCTATCCTCTATCCTATCCTATCCTCTATCGTCTCCTGTCCTCTATCCTATACAATCCC
The DNA here is from genome assembly GCF_050948215.1 of Halictus rubicundus. Taxonomy (NCBI): domain Eukaryota; kingdom Metazoa; phylum Arthropoda; class Insecta; order Hymenoptera; family Halictidae; genus Halictus; species Halictus rubicundus. The sequence continues at coordinate 789,183 of NW_027488618.1, forward strand.
CTATCCTATCCTCTATCCTATCCTATCCTCTATCCTATACTAAACTCTATCCTATCTATCCTCTATCCTATACTATCCTCTATCTTATCCTATCCTCTATCCTATCCAATCACCTATCCAATCCTCTATCCTATCCTTTCCTCTATCCTATCCTATCCTCAATCCTACCTTTTCCTCTATCCTATCCTATCCTCTATCCTATCCTATCCTCTATCCTATACTATCCTCTATCCTATCCTATCCTCTATCCTAACCTATCCTGTATCCTATCCTATCCTATCCTCTATCCTATCCTATCCTGTATCCTATCCTATCCTATCCTCTATCCTATCCTATCCTCTATCGTCTCCTGTCCTCTATCCTATACAATCCCCTACCCTATCCTCTATCGTCTCCTATTCTCTATCCTATACAATCCCCTATCCTATCCTCTATCGTCTCCAATTGTCTATCCTATCCAATCCCCTATCCTATCCTCTATCCGATCCTATCCTCTATCGTATCCTATACTCTATCCTATCCAATAACCTATCCAATCCTCTATCCTATCCTTTCCTCTATCCTATCCTATCCTCAATCCTATCCTATCCGCTATCTTATCCTATCCTCTATCCTATTCTATAATCTATCCTATCCTATCCTCTATCCTATCCTATCCTCTATCCTATCCTATACTGTATCCTATCCTATCCTCTATCCTATCCTATCCTCTATCGTCTCCTGTCCTCTATCCTATACAATCCCCTATCCTATCCTCTATCGTCTCCTATCCTCTATCCTATCCAATCCCCTATAATATCCTCTATCGTCTCCTATCCTCTATCCTATCCAATCCCCTATCCTTTCCCCTATCCGATCCTATCCTCTATCGTATCCTATACTCTATCCTATCCAATCCCCTATCCTATCCTCTATCCGATCCTATCCTCTACCCTATCCTATCCTCTATCCTATCCTATAATCTATCCTATCGTATCCTATATCCTATCCTATCCTCTATCCTATCCTATCCTCTATCCTATCCTATCCTCTATCTTATCCTATCCTCTATCCTATGCTATCCTCTATCCTATGCTATCCTCTATCCTATCCTATCCTCTATCATATCCTATCCTCTATCCTATCCTATCCTCTATCGTCTCCTGTCCTCTATCCTATACAATCCCCTATCCTATCCTCTATCCTATCCTATCCTCTATCCTATACTAAACTCTATCCTATCTATCCTCTATCCTATACTATCCTCTATCTTATCCTATCCTCTATCCTATCCAATCACCTATCCAATCCTCTATCCTATCCTTTCCTCTATCCTATCCTATCCTCAATCCTACCCTTTCCTCTATCCTATCCTATCCTCTATCCTATCCTATCCTCTATCCTATACTATCCTCTATCCTATCCTATCCTCTATCCTATCCTATCCTGTATCCTATCCTATCCTATCCTCTATCCTATCCTATCCTCTATCGTCTCCTGTCCTCTATCCTATACAATCCCCTATCCTATCCTCTATCGTCTCCTATTCTCTATCCTATACAATCCCCTATCCTATCCTCTATCGTCTCCAATTGTCTATCCTATCCAATCCCCTATCCTATCCTCTATCCGATCCTATCCTCTATCCTATCCTATCCTCTATCCTATCCTATCCTCTATCCTATCCTATCCTCTATCCTATCCTATCCTCTATCCTATCCTATCCTCTATCCTATCCTATCCTCTATCCTATCCTATCCTCTATCCTATCCTATCCTCTATCCTATCCTATCCTCTATCCTATCCTATCCTCTATCCTATCCTATCCTCTATCCTATCCTATCCTCTATCCTATCCTATGCTCTATCCTATCCTATCCTCTATCCTATCCTATCCTCTATCCTATCCTATCCTCTATCCTATCCTATCCTCTATCCTATCCTATCCTCTATCCTATCCTATCCTCTATCCTATCCTATCCTATCTTCAACCCTATCCTATCCTCATTCGTATCGTATACTCCATCCTAACATATCCGCTATCCTATCCTATCCTCTACCCTATAATATCCTCTATCCTATTAAATCCTCTATCCTATCCTCTATCCTATCCTATCCTTTCCTCTATCCTATCCAATCCCCTATCCTATCCTCTATTCTATCCTTTCCACTACCCTATACTTTCCTCTATCCTATCCTATCCTCCATAAGATTGTATCCTCTATCCTATCCCGTCCTCTATCCTATAATATCATCTATCCTATCATATCTTGTATTATATCCTATCCTCTATAATATCCGAGCCTCTAACCTATCCTATCCTCAATCCTATCCTATCCTCTATCCTATCCAATCCCCTATCATATCGTGTATCGTATCCTATCCTCTATCATATCCAATCCAATATCCTATCCTCTATCCTATCCTATCCTATCCTCAACCCTATCCTATCCTCATTCGTATCCTATACTCCATCCTAACCTATCCGCTATCCTATCCTATCCTATCCTTTATCCTATCCTATCCTCTATCCTACCCTATCCTCTATCCTATCCTATCCTCTATCGTATTATATCCTCTATCCTATCCTATCCTCTACCCTATCCTATCCTCTATCCTATCCTATCCTCTTTCCTATACAATCCCCTATCCTATCCTCTATCCTATCCAATCCCCTATCCTATCCTCTATCCTATCCTATCCTCTATAATATCGTATCCTCCATCCTATCCTATCCACTATCCTATCCAAACCCCTATCTTATCCTCTATCTTATCCTATCCTATCCAATCCTCTATCATATCCTCTATCTTATCCTATCCTATCCAATCCTCTAACCTATCCTCTATCCTATCGTATCCTCTATCCTACCCTATCCTCTATCCTATCCTATCCTCTATCGTGTCCTATCCTCTATCGTATTATATCCTCTATCCTATACAATCCCCTATCCTATCCTCTATCCTATCCAATCCCCTATCCTATCCTCTATCGTCTCCTATCCTCTATCCTATCCAATCCCCTATACTATCCTCTATCCTATCCTATCCTCTATAATATCGTATCCTCCATCCTATCCTATCCACTATCCTATCCAATCCCCTATCTTATCCTCTATCTTATCCTATCCTATCCAATCCTCTAACCTATCCTCTATCCTATCGTATCCTCTATCCTACCCTATCCTCTATCCTATCCTATCCTCTATCGTGTCATATCCTCTATCGTATTATATCCTCTATCCTATCCAATCCTCTATCCCATCCTCTATCCCGACCTATCCTCTATCCTATCCTATCCTCTATCCTATCCTAACCTCTATCCTATCCTATCCTCTATCCTATCCTCTATCCTATCCTTTCCACTACCCTATACTTTCCTCTATCCTATTATATCCTCCATAAGATCGTATCCTCTATCCTATCCCGTCCTCTATCCTATAATATCATCTATCCTATCATATCCTGTATTATATCCTATCCCCTATCATATCGTCTATCGTATCCTATCCTCTATCATATCCAATCCTATATCCTATCCTCTATCCTATCCTATCCTATCCTCAACCCTATCCTATCCTCATTCGTATCCTATACTCCATCCTAACCTATCCGCTATCCTATCCTATCCTATCCTCTATCCTATCCTATCCTCTATCCTACCCTATCCTCTATCCTATCCTATCATCTATCGTATTATATCCTCTATCCTATCCTATCCTCAATCCTATCCTATCCGCTATCTTATCCTATCCTCTATCCTATTCTATAATCTATCCTATCCTATCCTCTATCCTATCCTATCCTCTATCCTATCCTATCCTCTATCCTATCCTATCCTCTATCCTATCCTATCCTCTATCCTATCCTATACTGTATGCTATCCTATCCTCTATCCTATCCTATCCTCTATCGTCTCCTGTCCTCTATCCTATACAATCCACTATCCTATTCTCTATCCTATTCTCTATCCTATCCTATCCTCTATCCTATCCTATCCTCTATCCTATCCTATCCTCTATAATATCCTATCCTCTATCCTATCCTATACTCTATCCTATCCTATCCTCTATCCTATCCTATCCTCTATCCTATCCTATACTGTATCCTATCCTATCCTCTACCCTATCCTATCCTCTATCGTCTCCTGTCCTCTATCCTATACAATCCCCTATCCTATCCTCTATCGTCTCCTATCCTCTATCCTATCCAATCCCCTATAATATCCTCTATCGTCTCCTATCCTCTATCCTATCCAATCCCCTATCCTTTCCCCTATCCGATCCTATCCTCTATCGTATCCTATACTCTATCCTATCCAATCCCCTATCCTATCCTCTATCCGATCCTATCCTCTACCCTATCCTATCCCCTATCCTATCCTATAATCTATCCTATCGTATCCGATATCCTATCCTATCCTCTATCCTATCCTATCCTCTATCCTATCCTATCCTCTATCCTATCCTATCCTCTATCTTATCCTATCCTCTATCCTATGCTATCCTCTATCCTATCCTATCCTCTATCATATCCTATGCTCTATCTTATCCTATCCTCTATCCTATCCTATCCTCTATCGTCTCCTGTCCTCTATCCTATACAATCCCCTATCCTATCCTCTATCCTATCCTATCCTCTATCCTATACTAAACTCTATCCTATCTATCCTCTATCCTATACTATCCTCTATCTTATCCTATCCTCTATCCTATCCAATCACCTATCCAATCCTCTATCCTATCCTTTCCTCTATCCTATCCTATCCTCAATCCTACCCTTTCCTCTATCCTATCCTATCCTCTATCCTATCCTATCCTCTTTCCTATACTATCCTCTATCCTATCCTATCCTATCCTCTATCCTATCCTATCCTGTATCCTATCCTATCCTATCCTCTATCCTATCCTATCCTGTATCCTATCCTATCCTATCCTCTATCCTATCCTATCCTCTATCGTCTCCTGTCCTCTATCCTATACAATCCCCTATCCTATCCTCTATCGTCTCCAATTGTCTATCCTATCCAATCCCCTATCCTATCCTCTATCCGATCCTATCCTCTATCGTATCCTATACTCTATCCTATCCAATCCCCTATCCTATCCTCTATCCTATCCTATCCTCTATCCCATACTATCCTCTATCCTATCCTATCCTCTATCCTATACTATCCTCTATCCTATCCTATCCTCTATCCTATCCAATAACCTATCCAATCCTCTATCCTATCCTTTCCTCTATCCTATCCTATCCTCAATCCTATCCTATCCGCTATCTTATCCTATCCTCTATCCTATTCTATAATCTATCCTATCCTATCCTCTATCCTATCCTATCCTCTATCCTATCCTATACTGTATCCTATCCTATCCTCTATCCTATCCTATCCTCTATCGTCTCCTGTCCTCTATCCTATACAATCCCCTATCCTATCCTCTATCGTCTCCTATCCTCTATCCTATCCAATCCCCTATAATATCCTCTATCGTCTCCTATCCTCTATCCTATCCAATCCCCTATCCTTTCCCCTATCCGATCCTATCCTCTATCGTATCCTATAATCTATCCTATCCAATCCCCTATCCTATCCTCTATCCGATCCTATCCTCTACCCTATCCTATCCTCTATCCTATCCTATAATCTATCCTATCGTATCCTATATCCTATTATATCCTCTATCCTATCCTATCCTCTATCCTATCCTATCCTCTATCTTATCCTATCCTCTATCGCCTCCTGTCCTCTATCCTATACAATCCCCTATCCTATCATCTATCCTATCCTATCCTCTATCCTATACTAAACTCTATCCTATCTATCCTCTATCCTATACTATCCTCTATCTTATCCTATCCTCTATCCTATCCAATCACCTATCCAATCCTCTATCCTATCCTTTCCTCTATCCTATCCTATCCTCAATCCTACCCTTTCCTCTATCCTATCCTATCCTCTATCCTATCCTATCCTCTATCCTATACTATCCTCTATCCTATCCTATCCTCTATCCTATCCTATCCTGTATCCTATCCTATCCTATCCTCTATCCTATCCTATCCTCTATCCTATCCTATCCTCTATCCTATCCTATACTGTATCCTATCCTATCCTATCCTCTATCCTATCCTATCCTCTATCGTCTCCTGTCCTCTATCCTATACAATCCCCTATCCTATCCTCTATCGTCTCCTATTCTCTATCCTATACAATCCCCTATCCTATCCTCTATCGTCTCCAATTGTCTATCCTATCCAATCCCCTATCCTATCCTCTATCCGATCCTATCCTCTATCGTATCCTATACTCTATCCTATCCAATAACCTATCCAATCCTCTATCCTATCCTTTCAACTATCCTATCCTATCCTCAATCCTATCCTATCCGCTATCTTATCCTATCCTCTATCCTATTCTATAATCTATCCTATCCTATCCTCTATCCTATCCTATCCTCTATCCTATCCTATCCTCTATCCTATCCTATCCTCTATCCTATCCTATACTGTATCCTATCCTATCCACTATCCTATCCTATCCTCTATCGTCTCCTGTCCTCTATCCTATACAATCCCCTATCCTATCCTCTATCGTCTCCTATCCTCTATCCTATCCGATCCCCTATAATATCCTCTATCGTCTCCTATCCTCTATCCTATCCAATCCCCTATCCTTTCCCCTATCCGATCCTATCCTCTATCGTATCCTATACTCTATCCTATCCAATCCCCTATCCTATCCTCTATCCGATCCTATCCTCTACCCTATCCTATCCTCTATCCTATCCTATAATCTATCCTATCGTATCCTATATCCTATCCTATCCTCTATCCTATCCTATCCTCTATCCTATCCTATCCTCTATCTTATCCTATCCTCTATCCTATGCTATCCTCTATCCTATGCTATCCTCTATCCTATCCTATCCTCTATCATATCCTATCCTCTATCCTATCCTATCCTCTATCGTCTCCTGTCCTCTATCCTATACAATAACCTATCCTATCCTCTATCCTATCCTATCCTCTATCCTATACTAAACTCTATCCTATCTATCCTCTATCCTATACTATCCTCTATCTTATCCTATCCTCTATCCTATCCAATCACCTATCCAATCCTCTATCCTATCCTTTCCTCTATCCTATCCTATCCTCAATCCTACCCTTTCCTCTATCCTATCCTATCCTCTATCCTATCCTATCCTCTATCCTATACTATCCTCTATCCTATCCTATCCTCTATCCTATCCTATCCTCTATCCTATCCTATCCTCTATCCTATCCTATCCTCTATCCTATCCTATACTGTATGCTATCCTATCCTCTATCCTATCCTATCCTCTATCGTCTCCTGTCCTCTATCCTATACAATCCACTATCCTATCCTCTATCCTATTCTCTATCCTATCCTATCCTCTATCCTATCCTATCCTCTATCCTATCCTATCCTCTATAATATCCTATCCTCTATCCTATCCTATACTCTATCCTATCCTATCCTCTATCCTATCCTATCCTCTATCCTATCCTATACTGTATCCTATCCTATCCTCTACCCTATCCTATCCTCTATCGTCTCCTGTCCTCTATCCTATACAATCCCCTATCCTATCCTCTATCGTCTCCTATCCTCTATCCTATCCAATCCCCTATAATATCCTCTATCGTCTCCTATCCTCTATCCTATCCAATCCCCTATCCTTTCCCCTATCCGATCCTATCCTCTATCGTATCCTATACTCTATCCTATCCAATCCCCTATCCTATCCTCTATCCGATCCTATCCTCTACCCTATCCTATCCCCTATCCTATCCTATAATCTATCCTATCGTATCCGATATCCTATCCTATCCTCTATCCTATCCTATCCTCTATCCTATCCTATCCTCTATCCTATCCTATCCTCTATCTTATCCTATCCTCTATCCTATGCTATCCTCTATCCTATCCTATCCTCTATCATATCCTATGCTCTATCTTATCCTATCCTCTATCCTATCCTATCCTCTATCGTCTCCTGTCCTCTATCCTATACAATCCCCTATCCTATCCTCTATCCTATCCTATCCTCTATCCTATACTAAACTCTATCCTATCTATCCTCTATCCTATACTATCCTCTATCTTATCCTATCCTCTATCCTATCCAATCACCTATCCAATCCTCTATCCTATCCTTTCCTCTATCCTATCCTATCCTCAATCCTACCCTTTCCTCTATCCTATCCTATCCTCTATCCTATCCTATCCTCTTTCCTATACTATCCTCTATCCTATCCTATCCTATCCTCTATCCTATCCTATCCTGTATCCTATCCTATCCTATCCTCTATCCTATCCTATCCTGTATCCTATCCTATCCTATCCTCTATCCTATCCTATCCTCTATCGTCTCCTGTCCTCTATCCTATACAATCCCCTATCCTATCCTCTATCGTCTCCAATTGTCTATCCTATCCAATCCCCTATCCTATCCTCTATCCGATCCTATCCGATATCGTATCCTATACTCTATCCTATCCAATCCCCTATCCTATCCTCTATCCTATCCTATCCTCTATCCCATACTATCCTCTATCCTATCCTATCCTCTATCCTATACTATCCTCTATCCTATCCTATCCTCTATCCTATCCAATAAGCTATCCAATCCTCTATCCTATCCTTTCCTCTATCCTATCCTATCCTCAATCCTATCCTATCCGCTATCTTATCCTATCCTCTATCCTATTCTATAATCTATCCTATCCTATCCTCTATCCTATCCTATCCTCTATCCTATCCTATACTGTATCCTATCCTATCCTCTATCCTATCCTATCCTCTATCGTCTCCTGTCCTCTATCCTATACAATCCCCTATCCTATCCTCTATCGTCTCCTATCCTCTATCCTATCCAATCCCCTATAATATCCTCTATCGTCTCCTATCCTCTATCCTATCCAATCCCCTATCCTTTCCCCTATCCGATCCTATCCTCTATCGTATCCTATACTCTATCCTATCCAATCCCCTATCCTATCCTCTATCCGATCCTATCCTCTACCCTATCCTATCCTCTATCCTATCCTATAATCTATCCTATCGTATCCTATATCCTATTATATCCTCTATCCTATCCTATCCTCTATCCTATCCTATCCTCTATCTTATCCTATCCTCTATCGCCTCCTGTCCTCTATCCTATACAATCCCCTATCCTATCCTCTATCCTATCCTATAATCTATCCTATCGTATCCTATATCCTATCCTATCCTCTATCCTATCCTATCCTCTATCCTATCCTATCCTCTATCTTATCCTATCCTCTATCCTATGCTATCCTCTATCCTATGCTATCCTCTATCCTATCCTATCCTCTATCATATCCTATCCTCTATCCTATCCTATCCTCTATCGTCTCCTGTCCTCTATCCTATACAATCCCCTATCCTATCCTCTATCCTATCCTATCCTCTATCCTATACTAAACTCTATCCTATCTATCCTCTATCCTATACTATCCTCTATCTTATCCTATCCTCTATCCTATCCAATCACCTATCCAATCCTCTATCCTATCCTTTCCTCTATCCTATCCTATCCTCAATCCTACCCTTTCCTCTATCCTATCCTATCCTCTATCCTATCCTATCCTCTATCCTATACTATCCTCTATCCTATCCTATCCTCTATCCTATCCTATCCTGTATCCTATCCTATCCTATCCTCTATCCTATCCTATCCTCTATCGTCTCCTGTCCTCTATCCTATACAATCCCCTATCCTATCCTCTATCGTCTCCTATTCTCTATCCTATACAATCCCCTATCCTATCCTCTATCGTCTCCAATTGTCTATCCTATCCAATCCCCTATCCTATCCTCTATCCGATCCTATCCTCTATCCTATCCTATCCTCTATCCTATCCTATCCTCTATCCTATCCTATCCTCTATCCTATCCTATCCTCTATCCTATCCTATCCTCTATCCTATCCTATCCTCTATCCTATCCTATCCTCTATCCTATCCTATCCTCTATCCTATCCTATCCTCTATCCTATCCTATCCTCTATCCTATCCTATCCTCTATCCTATCCTATCCTCTATCCTATCCTATGCTCTATCCTATCCTATCCTCTATCCTATCCTATCCTCTATCCTATCCTATCCTCTATCCTATCCTATCCTCTATCCTATCCTATCCTCTATCCTATCCTATCCTATCTTCAACCCTATCCTATCCTCATTCGTATCGTATACTCCATCCTAACATATCCGCTATCCTATCCTATCCTCTACCCTATAATATCCTCTATCCTATTAAATCCTCTATCCTATCCTCTATCCTATCCTATCCTTTCCTCTACCCTATCCTATCCTCTATCGTCTCCTAACCTCTATCCTATCCAATCCCCTATCCTATCCTCTATCCTATCCTATCCTCTATAATATCGTATCCTCCATCCTATCCTATCCACTATCCTATCCAATCCCCTATCTTATCCTCTATCTTATCCTATCCTATCCAATCCTCTAACCTATCCTCTATCCTATCGTATCCTCTATCCTACCCTATCCTCTATCCTATCCTATCCTCTATCGTGTCATATCCTCTATCGTATTATATCCTCTATCCTATCCAATCCTCTATCCCACCCTCTATCCCGACCTATCCTCTATCCTATCCTATCCTCTATCCTATCCTAACCTCTATCCTATCATATCCTCTATCCTATCCTATCCTCTATCCTATCCTTTCCACTACCCTATACTTTCCTCTATCCTATTATATCCTCCATAAGATCGTATCCTCTATCCTATCCCGTCCTCTATCCTATAATATCATCTATCCTATCATATCCTGTATTATATCCTATCCCCTATCATATCGTCTATCGTATCCTATCCTCTATCATATCCAATCCTATATCCTATCCTCTATCCTATCCTATCCTATCCTCAACCCTATCCTATCCTCATTCGTATCCTATACTCCATCCTAACCTATCCGCTATCCTATCCTATCCTATCCTCTATCCTATCCTATCCTCTATCCTACCCTATCCTCTATCCTATCCTATCATCTATCGTATTATATCCTCTATCCTATCCGATCCTCTATCCTATCCTCGGTCCGATCCAATCCTCTATCCTATGCTATCCTCAATACTATCCTATCCTCTATCGTATCCAATCCTCTATCCTATCCTCTATCTTATCCTATCCTATCCAATCCTCTATCCTATCCTCTATCCTATCCTCTATCCTATCGTATCCTCTATCCTACCCTATCCTCTATCCTATCCTATCCTCTATCGTGTCCTATCCTCTATCGTATTATATCCTCTATCCTATCCAATCCTCTATCCCATCCACTATCCCGACCTATCCTCTATCCTATCCAATCCCCTATCCTATCCTCTATCGTCTCCTATCCTCTATCCTATCCAATCCCCTATCCTATCCTCTATCCTATCCTATCCTCTATAATATCGTATCCTCCATCCTATCCTATCCGCTATCCTATCCAATCCCCTATCTTATCCTCTATCTTATCCTATCCTATCCAATCCTCTATCATATCCTCTATCTTATCCTATCCTATCCAATCCTCTAACCTATCCTCTATCCTATCGTATCCTCTATCCTACCCTATCCTCTATCCTATCCTATCCTCTATCGTGTCCTAGCCTCTATCGTATTATATCCTCTATCCTATCCAATCCTCTATCCCATCCTCTATCCCGACCTATCCTCTATCCTATCCTATCCTCTATCCTATCCTCTATCCTATCCAATCCCCTATCCTATCCTCTATCGTCTCCTATCCCCTATCCTATCCTCTATCCTATCCTATCCTCTATAATATCGTATCCTCCATCCTATCCTATCCGCTATCCTATCCAATCCCCTATCTTATCCTCTATCTTATCCTATCCTATCCAATCCTCTATCATATCCTCTATCTTATCCTATCCTATCCAATCCTCTAACCTATCCTCTATCCTATCCTATCCTCTATCCTATCCTTTCCACTACCCTATACTTTCCTCTATCCTATTATATCCTCCATAAGATCGTATCCTCTATCCTATCCCGTCCTCTATCCTATAATATCATCTATCCTATCATATCCTGTATTATATCCTATCCTCTATAATATCCGAGCCTCTAGCCTATCCTATCCTCAATCCTATCCTATCCTCTATCCTACCCTCTATCCTATTCTCTATCCAATCCTATCCTCTTTCGCCTCCTATCCTCTATCCTATCCTATCCTATCCTCAACCCTATCCTATCCTCATTCGTATCCTATACTCCATCCTAACCTATCCGCTATCCTATCCTATCTTCCATTCTATAATATCCTCTATCCTATCCAATCCTCTATCCTATCCTCTATCCTATCCTCTATCCTATCCTCTATCCTATCCTATCCTCTATCCTATCCTATCCTCTATCCTACCCTCTATCCTATTCTCTATCCAATCCTACCCTCTTTCGCCTCCTATCCTCTATCCTATCCTATCCTATCCTCAACCCTATCCTATCCTCATTCGTATCCTATACTCCATCCTAACCTATCCGCTATCCTATCCTATCTTCCATTCTATAATATCCTCTATCCTATCCAATCCTCTATCCTATCCTCTATCCTATCCTCTATCCTATCCTCTATCCCATCCTCTATCCTATCCTATCCTATCCTCTATCCTGTCCTGTCCTCTATCCTATCCTATCCTCTATCCTATCCTATCCTCTATCCTATCCTATCCTCTATCCTATCCAATCCTCTATCCTATCCTATCCTCTATCCTATCCTATCCTCTATCCTATCCTATCCTCTATCCTATCCTATCCTCTATCCTATCCTATCCTCTATCCTCTATCCTATCCTATCCTCTATCCTATCCTATCCTCTATCCTATCCTCTATCCTATCCTCTATCCTATCCTCTATCCTATCCTCTATCCTATCCTCTATCCTATCCTCTATCCTATCCTCTATCCTATCCTCTATCCTATCCTCTATCCTATCCTCTATCCTATCCTCTATCCTATCCTATATTATCCTCTATCCTATCCTATCCACTATCCTATCCTAGCCTCAATCCTATCCTATCCTCTATCCGATCCTATCCTCTATAATATCCTATCCTCTATCCTATCATATCCTCTTTCCTATACAATCCCCTATCCTATCCTCTATCCTATCCAATCCCCTATCCTATCCTCTATCCTAACCAATCCCCTATTCTATCCTCTATCCTATCCGATCCTCTCTCGAATCCTATACTCTATCCTATCCAATCCCCTATCTTATCCTCTATCCTCTATCCTATCCTCTATCCTATCCTCTATCCTATCCTATCCTATCCTCTATCCTATCCTATCCACTATCCTATCCTAGCCTCAATCCTATCCTATCCTCTATCCTATCCAATCCCCCATCCTATCCTCTATCCTATACTTTCCACTACCCTATACTTTCCTCTATTATATCCTATCCTCCATAAGATCGTATCCTCTATCCTATCCTCTATCCTATCCTCTATCCTATCCTATCCTATCCTCTATCCTATCCTATCCACTATCCTATCCTAGCCTCAATCCTATTCTATCCTCTATCCTATCCAATCCCCCATCCTATCCTCTATCCTATACTTTCCACTACCCTATACTGTCCTCTATTATATCCTATCCTCCATAAGATCGTATCCTCTATCCTATCCCGTCCTCTATCCTATAATATCATCTATCCTATCATATCTTGTATTATATCCTATCCTCTATAATTTCCGAGCCTCCAACCTATCCTATCCTCAATCCTATCCTATCCAATCCCCTATCATATCGTCTATCGTATCCTATCCTCTATCATATCCAATCCTATATCCTATCCTCTATCCTATCCTATTCTATCCTCAACTCTATCCTATCCTCATTCGGATCCTATACTCCATCCTAACCTATCCGCTATCCTATCCTATCTTCTATTCTATAATATCCTCTATCCTATCCAATCCTCTATCCTATATTCTATCCTATTCTCTATCCTATCCTATCCTATCCTCTATCCTATCCTATCCTCTATCCTATCCTATCCTCTATCCTATCCTATCCTCTATCCTATCCTATTCTATCCTCAACTCTATCCTATCCTCATTCGGATCCTATACTCCATCCTAACCTATCCGCTATCCTATCCTATCTTCTATTCTATAATATCCTCTATCCTATCCAATCCTCTATCCTATATTCTATCCTATCCTCTATCCTATCCTATCCTATCCTCTATCCTATCCTATCCTCTATCCTATCCTATCCTCTATCCTATCCTATCCTCTATCCTATCCTATCCTCTATCCTATCCTATCCTCTATCCTATCCTATCCTCTATCCTATCCTATCCTCTATCCTATCCTATCCTATCTTCAACCCTATTTGATTCGTAACCCTATCCTCATTCGTATCGTATACTCCATCCTAACATATCCGCTATCCTATCCTATCCTCTACATTATAATATCCTCTATCCTATCCAATCCCCTATCCTATCCTCAACCCTATCCTATCCTCATTCGTATCCTATACTCCATCCTAACCTATCCGCTATCCTATCCTATCTCCTATCCTATAATATCCTCTATCCTATCCAATCCTCTATCCTATCCTCTATCCTATCCTCTATCCTATCCTCTATCCTATCCTCTATCCTATCCTATCCTATCCTCTATCCTATCCTATCCTATCCTCTATCCTATCCTATCCACTATCCTATTCTAGCCTCAATCCTATCCTATCCTCTATCGTATCCTATCCTCTATCCTATCCTATCCTCTATCCTATCCTATCCTCTATCCTATCCTATCCTCTATCCTATCCAATCCCCTATCCTATCCTCTATCGTCTCCTATCCTCTATCCTATCCAATCCCCTATCCTATCCTCTATCCTATCCGATCCTCTATCGTATCCTATACTCTATCCTATCCAATCCCCTATCTTATCCTCTATCCGATCCTATCCTCTATCCTATCCTATCCTCTATCCTATCGTATCCTCTATCCTACCCTATCCTCTATCCTACCCTATAATCTATCCTATCCTATCCTCTATCCTATCCTCTATCCTATCCTATCCTCTATCCTATCCAATCCTCTATCCTATCCGATCCTCTATCGTATCCTATACTCTATCCTATCCAATCCCCTATCTTATCCTCTATCCGATCCTATCCTCTATCCTATCCTATCCTCTATCCTATCGTATCCTCTATCCTACCCTATCCTCTATCCTACCCTATAATCTATCCTATCCTATCCTCTATCCTATCCTCTATCCTATTCTCTATCCAATCCTATCCTCTTTCGCCTCCTATCCTCTATCCTATCCAATCCCCTATCCTATCCTCTATCCTATCCTTTCCACTACCCTATACTTTCCTCTACCCTATCCTATCCTCCATAAGATCGCATCCTCTATCCTATCCCGTCCTCTATCCTATAATATCATCTATCCTATCATATCTTGTATTATATCCTATCCTCTATAATATCCGAGCTTCTAACCTATCCTATCCTCTATCCTATCCTATCCTCTATCGTGTCCTATCCTCTATCCTATCCTTTATCCTATCCTATCCTATCCTCTATCCTATCCTATCCTCTATCGTGTCCTATCCTCTATCCTAACCAATCCTCTATCCCATCCTCTATCCCGACCTATCCTCTATCCTATCCTATCCTGTATCCTATCCTAACCTCTATCCTATCCTATCCTCTATCCTATCCTATCCTCTATCCTATCCTATCCTCTATCCTATCCTATTCTCTATCCAATCCTATCCTATGCTGAATCCTATCCAATCCCCTATCTTATCCTCTATCCGATCCTATCCCTTATCCTATCCAATCCCCTATCTTATCCTCTATCTTATCCTATCCTATCCAATCCTCTATCCTATCCTCTATCTTATCCTATCCTATCCAATCCTCTATCCTATTCTCTATCCTATCCTCTATCCTATCGTATCCTCTATCCTACCCTATCGTCTATCCTATCCTATCCTCTATCGTGTCCTATCCTCTATCGTATTATATCCTCTATCCTAACCAATCCTCTATCCCATCCTCTATCCCGGCCTATCCTCTATCCTATCCTATTCTCTATCCTATCCTAACCTCTATCCTATCCTATCCTCTATCCTATCCTATCCTCTATCCTATCCTATTCTCTATCCTATCCTATTCTCTATCCAATCCTATCCTATCCTGAATCCTATCCTATCCTCTATCCTACCCTATAATCTATCCTATCCTATCCTCTATCCTATCCTCTATCCTATCCTATCCTCTATCCTATCCTATCCTCTATCCTATCCTATCCTCTATCCTCTCCTATCCTCTATCCTATCCTATCCTCAAGCCTATCCTATCATCAATTCTATCCTATACTCCATCCTATCCTATCCGCTATCCTATCCTATCCTCTATCCTATAATATCCTCTATCCTATCCAATCCTCTATCCTATCCTCTATCCTATTCTCTATCCAATCCTATCCTCTTTCGTCTCCTATCCTCTATCCTATCCAATCCCCTATCCTATCCTCTATCCTATCCTTTCCACTACCCTATACTTTCCTCTACCCTATCCTATGATCCATAAGATCGTATCCTCTATCCTATCCCGTCCTCTATCCTATAATATCATCTATCCTATGATATCTTGTATTATATCCTATCCTCTATAATATCCGAGCCTCTAACCTATCCTATCCTCAATCCTATCCTATCCTCTATCCTATCCAATCCCCTATCATATCGTCTATCGTATCCTATCCTCTATCATATCCAATCCTATATCCTATCCTCTATCCTATCCTATCCTATCCTCTATCCTGTCCTATCCTCTATCCTATCCTATCCTCTATCCTATCCTATCTTCTATCCTATCCTATCCTATCCGCTATCCTATCCTATCTCCTATCCTATAATATCCTCTATCCTATCCAATCCTCTATCCTATCCTCTATCCTATCCTCTATCCTATCCTATCCTATCCTCTATCCTATCCTCTATCCTATCCTCTATCCTATCCTCTATCCTATCCTCTATCCTATCCTATCCTATCCTCTATCCTATCCTATCCACTATCCTATCCTATCCTCAATCCTACCCTTTCCTCTATCCTATCCTATCCTCTATCCTATCCTATCCTCTATCCTATACTATCCTCTATCCTATCCTATCCTCTATCCTATCCTATCCTGTATCCTATCGTATCCTATCCTCTATCCTATCCTATCCTCTACCGTCTCCTGTCCTCTATCCTATACAATCCCCTATCCTATCCGCTATCCGATGCTATCCTCTATCCTATCCTATCCTCTATAATTTCGTATCCTCTATCCTATCCTATCCTCTATCCTATCCAATCCTATATCCTATCCTATCCGCTATCGTGTCCTATCCTCTATCCTATAATATCCCCTATCCTATCCAATCCTCTATCCTATCCTCTACCCTATCCTCTATCCTATCCTATCCTCTATCCAATCCTATCCTCTATCCTATTCTATACTCTACCCTATCCTATCCGCTATCCTATCCTATCCTCTATCCTATCCTATCCTCTATCCTATCCTATCCTCTATCCTATCCTATCCTCTATCCTATCCTATCCTCTATCCTATACTATCCTCTATCCTATCCTATCCTCTATCCTATCCAATCACCTATCCGATGTTCTATCCTATCCTTTCCTCTATCCTATCCTATCCTCAATCCTATCCTATCCTCTATCCTATCCTGTCCTCTATCCTATTCTATACTCTATCCTATCCTATCCTCTATCCTATCCTTTCCACTACCCTATACTTTCCTCTATCCTATTATATCCTCCATAAGATCGTATCCTCTATCCTATCCCGTCCTCTATCCTATAATATCATCTATCCTATCATATCCTGTATTATATCCTATCCTCTATAATATCCGAGCCTCTAGCCTATCCTATCCTCAATCCTATCCTATCCTCTATCGTATCCATTCCCCTATCCTATCCTCTATCCTATCCAATCATCTATCCTATCCTCTATCCTATCCTCTATCCTATCCGCTATCCTACCGTGTCCTCGATCCTATCCAATCCTATATCCTATCCTCTATCCTATCCTATCCTGAATCCTACCCTATCCTCTATCGTATCCTATCCTCTATCCTATCCTATCCTCTATCCTATCCTATCCTCTATCCTACCCTCTATCCTATTCTCTATCCAATCCTATCCTCTTTCGCCTCCTATCCTCTATCCTATCCTATCCTATCCTCAACCCTATCCTATCCTCATTCGTATCCTATACTCCATCCTAACCTGTCCGCTATCCTATCCTATCTTCCATTCTATAATATCCTCTATCCTATCCAATCCTCTATCCTATCCTCTATCCTATCCTCTATCCTATCCTCTATCCCATCCTCAATCCTATCCTATCCTATCCTCTATCCTGTCCTATCCTCTATCCTATCCTATCCTCTATCCTATCCTATCCTCTATCCTATCCAATCCCCTATCATATCGTCTATCGTATCCTATCCTCTATCATATCCAATCCTATATCCTATCCTCTATCCTATCCTATCCTATCCTCTATCCTGTCCTATCCTCTATCCTATCCTATCCTCTATCCTATCCTATCTTCTATCCTATCCTATCCTATCCGCTATCCTATCCTATCTCCTATCCTATAATATCCTCTATCCTATCCAATCCTCTATCCTATCCTCTATCCTATCCTCTATCCTATCCTATCCTATCCTCTATCCTATCCTCTATCCTATCCTCTATCCTATCCTATCCTATCCTCTATCCTATCCTATCCACTATCCTATCCTATCCTCAATCCTACCCTTTCCTCTATCCTATCCTATCCTCTATCCTATCCTATCCTCTATCCTATACTATCCTCTATCCTATCCTATCCTCTATCCTATCCTATCCTGTATCCTATCCTATCCTATCCTCTATCCTGTCCTATCCTCTATCCTATCCTATCCTCTATCCTATCCTATCCTCTATCCTATCCTATCCTCTATCCTATCCAATCCTCTATCCTATCCTATCCTCTATCCTATCCTATCCTCTATCCTATCCTATCCTCTATCCTATCCTATCCTCTATCCTATCCTATCCTCTATCCTCTATCCTATCCTATCCTCTATCCTATCCTCTATCCTATCCTCTATCCTATCCTCTATCCTATCCTCTATCCTATCCTCTATCCTATCCTATATTATCCTCTATCCTATCCTATCCACTATCCTATCCTAGCCTCAATCCTATCCTATCCTCTATCCTATCCTATCCTCTATCCGATCCTATCCTCTATAATATCCTATCCTCTATCCTATCATATCCTCTTTCCTATACAATCTCCTATCCTATCCTCTATCCTATCCAATCCCCTATCCTATCCTCTATCCTAACCAATCCCCTATCCTATCCTCTATCCTATCCGATCCTCTCTCGAATCCTATACTCTATCCTATCCAATCCCCTATCTTATCCTCTATCCTCTATCCTATCCTCTATCCTATCCTCTATCCTTTCCTCTATCCTATCCTATCCTATCCTCTATCGTCTCCTGTCCTCTATCCTATACTATCCCCTATCCTATCCTCTATCCTATTCTCTATCCTATCCTATCCTCTATCCTATCCTATCCTCTATCCTATCCTATCCTCTATAATATCCTATCCTCTATCCTATCCTATACTCTATCCTATCCTATCCTCTATCCTATCCTATCCTGTATCCTATCCTATACTGTATCCTATCCTATCCTCTACCCTATCCTATCCTCTATCGTCTCCTGTCCTCTATCCTATACAATCCCCTATCCTATCCTCTATCGTCTCCTATCCTCTATCCTATCCAATCCCCTATAATATCCTCTATCGTCTCCTATCCTCTATCCTATCCAATCCCCTATAATATCCTCTATCGTCTCCTATCCTCTATCCTATCCAATCCCCTATCCTTTCCCCTATCCGATCCTATCCTCTATCGTATCCTATACTCTATCCTATCCAATCCCCTATCCTATCCTCTATCCGATCCTATCCTCTACCCTATCCTATCCTCTATCCTATCCTATAATCTATCCTATCGTATCCTATATCCTATCCTATCCTCTATCCTATCCTATCCTCTATCCTATCCTATCCTCTATCTTATCCTATCCTCTATCCTATGCTATCCTCTATCCTATCCTATCCTCTATCATATCCTATGCTCTATCTTATCCTATCCTCTATCCTATCCTATCCTCTATCGTCTCCTGTCCTCTATCCTATACAATCCCCTATCCTATCCTCTATCCTATCCTATCCTCTATCCTATACTAAACTCTATCCTATCTATCCTCTATCCTATACTATCCTCTATCTTATCCTATCCTCTATCCTATCCAATCACCTATCCAATCCTCTATCCTATCCTTTCCTCTATCCTATCCTATCCTCAATCCTACCCTTTCCTCTATCCTATCCTATCCTCTATCCTATCCTATCCTCTATCCTATACTATCCTCTATCCTATCCTATCCTCTATCCTATCCTATCCTGTATCCTATCCTATCCTATCCTCTATCCTATCCTATCCTGTATCCTATCCTATCCTATCCTCTATCCTATCCTATCCTCTATCGTCTCCTGTCCTCTATCCTATACAATCCCCTATCCTATCCTCTATCGTCTCCTATTCTCTATCCTATACAATCCCCTATCCTATCCTCTATCGTCTCCAATTGTCTATCCTATCCAATCCCCTATCCTATCCTCTATCCGATCCTATCCTCTATCGTATCCTATACTCTATCCTATCCAATCCCCTATCCTATCCTCTATCCTATCCTATCCTCTATCCTATACTATCCTCTATCCTATCCTATCCTCTATCCTATCCAATAACCTATCCAATCCTCTATCCTATCCTTTCCTCTATCCTATCCTATCCTCAATCCTATCCTATCCGCTATCTTATCCTATCCTCTATCCTATTCTATAATCTATCCTATCCTATCCTCTATCCTATCCTATCCTCTATCCTATCCTATCCTCTATCCTATCCTATCCTCTATCATATCCTATACTGTATCCTATCCTATCCTCTATCCTATCCTATCCTCTGTCGTCTCCTGTCCTCTATCCTATACAATCCCCTATCCTATCCTCTATCGTCTCCTATCCTCTATCCTATCCAATCCCCTATAATATCCTCTATCGTCTCCTATCCTCTATCCTATCCAATCCCCTATCCTTTCCCCTATCCGATCCTATCCTCTATCGTATCCTATACTCTATCCTATCCAATCCCCTATCCTATCCTCTATCCGATCCTATCCTCTACCCTATCCTATCCTCTATCCTATCCTATAATCTATCCTATCGTATCCTATATCCTATCCTATCCTCTATCCTATCCTATCCTCTATCCTATCCTATCCTCTATCTTATCCTATCCTCTATCCTATGCTATCCTCTATCCTATACTATCCTCTATCCTATCCTATCCTCTATCCTATCCTATCCTGTATCCTATCCTATCCTATCCTCTATCCTGTCCTATCCTGTATCCTATCCTATCCTATCCTCTATCCTATCCTATCCTCTATCGTCTCCTGTCCTCTATCCTATACAATCCCCTATCCTATCCTCTATCGTCTCCTATTCTCTATCCTATACAATCCCCTATCCTATCCTCTATCGTCTCCAATTGTCTATCCTATCCAATCCCCTATCCTATCCTCTATCCGATCCTATCCTCTATCGTATCCTATACTCTATCCTATCCAATCCCCTATCCTATCCTCTATCCTATCCTATCCTCTATCCTATACTATCCTCTATCCTATCCTATCCTCTATCCTATCCAATAACCTATCCAATCCTCTATCCTATCCTTTCCTCTATCCTATCCTATCCTCAATCCTATCCTATCCGCTATCTTATCCTATCCTCTATCCTATTCTATAATCTATCCTATCCTATCCTCTATCCTATCCTATCCTCTATCCTATCCTATCCTCTATCCTATCCTATACTGTATCCTATCCTATCCTCTATCCTATCCTATCCTCTATCGTCTCCTGTCCTCTATCCTATACAATCCCCTATCCTATCCTCTATCGTCTCCTATCCTCTATCCTATCCAATCCCCTATAATATCCTCTATCGTCTCCTATCCTCTATCCTATCCAATCCCCTATCCTTTCCCCTATCCGATCCTATCCTCTATCGTATCCTATACTCTATCCTATCCAATCCCCTATCCTATCCTCTATCCGATCCTATCCTCTACCCTATCCTATCCTCTATCCTATCCTATAATCTATCCTATCGTATCCTATATCCTATCCTATCCTCTATCCTATGCTATCCTCTATCCTATGCTATCCTCTATCCTATCCTATCCTCTATCATATCCTATCCTCTATCCTATCCTATCCTCTATCGTCTCCTGTCCTCTATCCTATACAATCCCCTATCCTATCCTCTATCGTCTCCTATTCTCTATCCTATCCAATCCCCTATCTTATCCTCTATCCGATCCTATCCTCTATCCTATCCTATCCTCTATCCTATCCTATCCTCTATCCTATCCTATCCTCTATCCTATCCTCTATCCTATCCTATCCTCTATCCTATCCTATCCTCTATCCTATCCTATCCTCTATCCTATCCTATCCTCTATCCTATCCTATCCTCTATCCTATCCTATCCTCTATCCTATCCTATCCTCTATCCTATCCTATCCTCTATCCTATCCTATCCTCTATCCTATCCTATGCTCTATCCTATCCTATCCTCTATCCTATCCTATCCTCTATCCTATCCTATCCTCTATCCTATCCTATCCTCTATCCTATCCTATCCTCTATCCTATCCTATCCTCTATCCTATCCTATCCTATCTTCAACCCTATCCTATCCTCATTCGTATCGTATACTCCATCCTAACCTATCCGCTATCCTATCCTATCTCCTATACTATAATATCCTCTATCCTATCCTCTATCCTATCCTCTATCCTATCCTCTATCCTATCCTCTATCCTATCCTCTATCCTATCCTATCCTATCCTCTATCCTATCCTATCCACTATCCTATCCTAGCCTCAATCCTATCCTATCCTCTATCCTATCCTATCCTCTTTCGCCTCCTATCCTCTATCCTATCCAATCCCCTATCCTATCCTCTATTCTATCCTTTCCACTACCCTATACTTTCCTCTATCCTATCCTATCCTCCATAAGATTGTATCCTCTATCCTATCCCGTCCTCTATCCTATAATATCATCTATCCTATCATATCTTGTATTATATCCTATCCTCTATAATATCCGAGCCTCTAACCTATCCTATCCTCAATCCTATCCTATCCTCTATCCTATCCAATCCCCTATCATATCGTGTATCGTATCCTATCCTCTATCATATCCAATCCAATATCCTATCCTCTATCCTATCCTATCCTATCCTCAACCCTATCCTATCCTCATTCGTATCCTATACTCCATCCTAACCTATCCGCTATCCTATCCTATCCTATCCTCTATCCTATCCTATCCTCTATCCTACCCTATCCTCTATCCTATCCTATCCTCTATCGTATTATATCCTCTATCCTATCCTCGGTCCGATCCAATCCTCTATCCTATCCTATCCTCAATACTATCCTATCCTCTATCGTATCCAATCCTCTATCCTATCCTCTATCTTATCCTATCCTATCGTATCCTCTATCCTACCCTATCCTCTATCCTATCCTATCCTCTACCCTGTCCTATACTCTATCCTATCCTATCCTGTATCCTATCCAATCCCCTATCCTATCCTCTAACGTCTCCACTCCGCTATTATATCCAATAACATATCCTACCCTCTATCGTATCCTACCCGATCCTCTATCCTATCCTCGGTCCGATCCAATCCTGTATCCTATCCTATCCTCTATCCTATCCTATCCTCTATCCTATCCTATCCTCTATCCTATCCTATCCTCTATCCTATCCTATCCTCTTTCCTATACAATCCCCTATCCAATCCCCTATCCTATCCTCTATCCTATCCTATCCTCTATAATATCGTATCCTCCATCCTATCCTATCCACTATCCTATCCAATCCCCTACCTTATCCTCTATCTTATCCTATCCTATCCAATCCTCTATCATATCCTCTATCCTATCGTATCCTCTATCCTACCCTATCCTCTATCCTATCCTATCCTCTATCGTGTCATATCCTCTATCGTATTATATCCTCTATCCTATCCAATCCTCTATCCCATCCTCTATCCCGACCTATCCTCTATCCTATCCTATCCTCTATCCTATCCTAACCTCTATCCTATCCTATCCTCTATCCTATCCTATCCTCTATCCTATCCTTTCCACTACCCTATACTTTCCTCTATCCTATTATATCCTCCATAAGATCGTATCCTCTATCCTATCCCGTCCTCTATCCTATAATATCATCTATCCTATCATATCCTGTATTATATCCAATCCCCTATCATATCGTCTATCGTATCCTATCATCTATCATATCCAATCCTATATCCTATCCTCTATCCTATCCTATCCTATCCTCAACCCTATCCTATCCTCATTCGTATCCTATACTCCATCCTAACCTATCCGCTATCCTATCCTATCTTCTATTCTATAATATCCTCTATCCTATCCAATCCTCTATCCTATCCTCTATCCTATCCTCTATCCTATCCTTTATCCTATCCTATCCTATCCTCTATCCTATCCTATCCTCTATCGTGTCCTATCCTCTATCCTAACCAATCCTCTATCCCATCCTCTATCCCGACCTATCCTCTATCCTATCCTATTCTCTATCCTATCCTAACCTCTATCCTATCCTATCCTCTATCCTATCCTATCCTCTATCCTATCCTATTCTCTATCCTATCCTATTCTCTATCCAATCCTATCCTATCCTGAATCCTATCCTATCCTCTATCCTACCCTATAATCTATCCTATCCTATCCTCTATCCTATCCTCTATCCTATCCTATCCTCTATCCTATCCTATCCTCTATCCTATCCTATCCTCTATCCTCTCCTATCCTCTATCCTATCCTATCCTCAAGCCTATCCTATCATCAATTCTATCCTATACTCCATCCTATCCTATCCGCTATCCTATCCTATCCTCTATCCTATAATATCCTCTATCCTATCCAATCCTCTATCCTATCCTCTATCCTATTCTCTATCCAATCCTATCCTCTTTCGTCTCCTATCCTCTATCCTATCCAATCCCCTATCCTATCCTCTATCCTATCCTTTCCACTACCCTATACTTTCCTCTACCCTATCCTATGATCCATAAGATCGTATCCTCTATCCTATCCCGTCCTCTATCCTATAATATCATCTATCCTATGATATCTTGTATTATATCCTATCCTCTATAATATCCGAGCCTCTAACCTATCCTATCCTCAATCCTATCCTATCCTCTATCCTATCCAATCCCCTATCATATCGTCTATCGTATCCTATCCTCTATCATATCCAATCCTATATCCTATCCTCTATCCTATCCTATTCTATCCTCAACTCTATCCTATCCTCATTCGTATCCTATACTCCATCCTAACCTATCCGCTATCCTATCCTATCTTCTATTCTATAATATCCTCTATCCTATCCAATCCTCTATCCTATATTCTATCCTATCCTCTATCCTATCCTATCCTATCCTCTATCCTATCCTATCCTCTATCCTATCCTATCCTCTATCCTATCCAATCCTCTATCCTATATTCTATCCTATCCTCTATCCTATCCTATCCTATCCTCTATCCTATCCTATCCTCTATCCTATCCTATCCTCTATCCTATCCTATCCTCTATCCTATCCTATCCTCTATCCTATCCTATCCTCTATCCTATCCTATCCTCTATCCTATCCTATCCTCTATCCTATCCTATCCTCTATCCTATCCTATCCCCTCTCCTATCCTATCCTCTACCCTATCCTATCCTCTATCCTATCCTATCCTCTATCCTATCCTATCCTCTTTCCTATACAATCCCCTATCCTATCCTCTATCCTATCCAATCCCCTATCCTATCCTCTTTCGTCTCCTATCCTCTATCCTATCCAATCCCCTATCCTATCCTCTATCCTATCCTTTCCACTACCCTATACTTTCCTCTACCCTATCCTATGATCCATAAGATCGTATCCTCTATCCTATCCCGTCCTCTATCCTATAATATCATCTATCCTATGATATCTTGTATTATATCCTATCCTCTATAATATCCGAGCCTCTAACCTATCCTATCCTCAATCCTATCCTATCCTCTATCCTATCCAATCCCCTATCATATCGTCTATCGTATCCTATCCTCTATCATATCCAATCCTATATCCTATTCTCTATCCTATCCTATTCTATCCTCAACTCTATCCTATCCTCATTCGTATCCTATACTCCATCCTAACCTATCCGCTATCCTATCCTATCTTCTATTCTATAATATCCTCTATCCTATCCAATCCTCTATCCTATATTCTATCCTATCCTCTATCCTATCCTATCCTATCCTCTATCCTATCCTATCCTCTATCCTATCCTATCCTCTATCCTATCCAATCCTCTATCCTATATTCTATCCTATCCTCTATCCTATCCTATCCTATCCTCTATCCTATCCTATCCTCTATCCTATCCTATCCTCTATCCTATCCTATCCTCTATCCTATCCTATCCTCTATAATATCGTATCCTCCATCCTATCCTATCCACTATCCTATCCAATCCCCTATCTTATCCTCTATCTTATCCTATCCTATCCAATCCTCTATCATATCCTCTATCTTATCCTATCCTATCCAATCCTCTAACCTATCCTCTATCCTATCGTATCCTCTATCCTACCCTATCCTCTATCCTATCCTATCCTCTATCGTGTCCTATCCTCTATCGTATTATATCCTCTTTCCTATACAATCCCCTATCCTATCCTCTATCCTATCCAATCCCCTATCCTATCCTCTATCGTCTCCTATCCTCTATCCTATCCAATCCCCTATCCTATCCTCTATCCTATCCTATCCTCTATAATATCGTATCCTCCATCCTATCCTATCCACTATCCTATCCAATCCCCTATCTTATCCTCTATCTTATCCTATCCTATCCAATCCTCTAACCTATCCTCTATCCTATCGTATCCTCTATCCTACCCTATCCTCTATCCTATCCTATCCTCTATCGTGTCATATCCTCTATCGTATTATATCCTCTATCCTATCCAATCCTCTATCCCATCCTCTATCCCGACCTATCCTCTATCCTATCCTATCCTCTATCCTATCCTAACCTCTATCCTATCCTATCCTCTATCCTATCCTATCCTCTATCCTATCCATTCCACTACCCTATACTTTCCTCTATCCTATTATATCCTCCATAAGATCGTATCCTCTATCCTATCCCGTCCTCTATCCTATAATATCATCTATCCTATCATATCCTGTATTATATCCTATCCCCTATCATATCGTCTATCGTATCCTATCCTCTATCATATCCAATCCTATATCCTATCCTCTATCCTATCCTATCCTATCCTCAACCCTATCCTATCCTCATTCGTATCCTATACTCCATCCTAACCTATCCGCTATCCTATCCTATCCTATCCTCTATCCTATCCTTTCCACTACCCTATACTTTCCTCTATCCTATTATATCCTCCATAAGATCGTATCCTCTATCCTATCCCGTCCTCTATCCTATAATATCATCTATCCTATCATATCCTGTATTATATCCTATCCCCTATCATATCGTCTATCGTATCCTATCCTCTATCATATCCAATCCTATATCCTATCCTCTATCCTATCCTATCCTATCCTCAACCCTATCCTATCCTCATTCGTATCCTATACTCCATCCTAACCTATCCGCTATCCTATCCTATCCTATCCTCTATCCTATCCTATCCTCTATCCTACCCTATCCTCTATCCTATCCTATCATCTATCGTATTATATCCTCTATCCTATCCGATCCTCTATCCTATCCTCGGTCCGATCCAATCCTCTATCCTATGCTATCCTCAATACTATCCTATCCTCTATCGTATCCAATCCTCTATCCTATCCTCTATCTTATCCTATCCTATCCAATCCTCTATCCTATCCAATCCTCTATCCTATCCTCTATCTTATCCTATCCTATCCAATCCTCTATCCTATCCTCTATCCTATCCTCTATCCTATCGTATCCTCTATCCTACCCTATCCTCTATCCTATCCTATCCTCTATCGTATTATATCCTCTATCCTATCCAATCCTCTATCCCATCCACTATCCCGACCTATCCTCTATCCTATCCAATCCCCTATCCTATCCTCTATCGTCTCCTATCCTCTATCCTATCCAATCCCCTATCCTATCCTCTATCCTATCCTATCCTCTATAATATCGTATCCTCCATCCTATCCTATCCGCTATCCTATCCAATCCCCTATCTTATCCTCTATCTTATCCTATCCTATCCAATCCTCTATCATATCCTCTATCTTATCCTATCCTATCCAATCCTCTAACCTATCCTCTATCCTATCGTATCCTCTATCCTACCCTATCCTCTATCCTATCCTATCCTCTATCGTGTCCTAGCCTCTATCGTATTATATCCTCTATCCTATCCAATCCTCTATCCCATCCTCTATCCCGACCTATCCTCTATCCTATCCTATCCTCTATCCTATCCTCTATCCTATCCTCTATCCTATCCAATCCCCTATCCTATCCTCTATCGTCTCCTATCCCCTATCCTATCCTCTATCCTATCCTATCCTCTATAATATCGTATCCTCCATCCTATCCTATCCGCTATCCTATCCAATCCCCTATCTTATCCTCTATCTTATCCTATCCTATCCAATCCTCTATCATATCCTCTATCTTATCCTATCCTATCCAATCCTCTAACCTATCCTCTATCCTATCCTATCCTCTATCCTATCCTTTCCACTACCCTATACTTTCCTCTATCCTATTATATCCTCCATAAGATCGTATCCTCTATCCTATCCCGTCCTCTATCCTATAATATCATCTATCCTATCATATCCTGTATTATATCCTATCCTCTATAATATCCGAGCCTCTAGCCTATCCTATCCTCAATCCTATCCTATCCTCTATCCTATCCAATCCCCTATCATATCCTCTATCCTATCCAATCATCTATCCTATCCTCTATCCTATCCTCTATCCTATCCGCTGTCCTACCCTGTCCTCTATCCTATCCAATCCTATATCCTATCCTCTATCCTATCCTATCCTGAATCCTACCCTATCCTCTATCGTATCCTATCCTCTATCCTATCCTATCCTCTATCCTATCCTATCCTCTATCCTACCCTCTATCCTATTCTCTATCCAATCCTATCCTCTTTCGCCTCCTATCCTCTATCCTATCCTATCCTATCCTCAACCCTATCCTATCCTCATTCGTATCCTATACTCCATCCTAACCTATCCGCTATCCTATCCTATCTTCCATTCTATAATATCCTCTATCCTATCCAATCCTCTATCCTATCCTCTATCCTATCCTCTATCCTATCCTCTATCCTCTCCTATCCTCTATCCTATCCTATCCTCTATCCTACCCTCTATCCTATTCTCTATCCAATCCTACCCTCTTTCGCCTCCTATCCTCTATCCTATCCTATCCTATCCTCAACCCTATCCTATCCTCATTCGTATCCTATACTCCATCCTAACCTATCCGCTATCCTATCCTCTATCCTATCCTCTATCCCATCCTCTATCCTATCCTATCCTATCCTCTATCCTGTCCTATCCTCTATCCTATCCTATCCTCTATCCTATCCTATCCTCTATCCTATCCTATCCTCTATCCTATCCTATCCTCTATCCTATCCTATCCTCTATCCTCTATCCTATCCTATCCTCTATCCTATCCTATCCTCTATCCTATCCTCTATCCTATCCTCTATCCTATCCTCTATCCTATCCTCTATCCTATCCTCTATCCTATCCTCTATCCTATCCTCTATCCTATCCTCTATCCTATCCTATATTATCCTCTATCCTATCCTATCCACTATCCTATCCTAGCCTCAATCCTATCCTATCCTCTATCCTATCCTATCCTCTATCCGATCCTATCCTCTATAATATCCTATCCTCTATCCTATCATATCCTCTTTCCTATACAATCCCCTATCCTATCCTCTATCCTATCCAATCCCCTATCCTATCCTCTATCCTAACCAATCCCCTATTCTATCCTCTATCCTATCCGATCCTCTCTCGAATCCTATACTCTATCCTATCCAATCCCCTATCTTATCCTCAATCCTCTATCCTATCCTCTATCCTATCCTCTATCCTATCCTCTATCCTATCCTATCCTATCCTCTATCCTATCCTATCCACTATCCTATCCTAGCCTCAATCCTATCCTATCCTCTATCCTATCCAATCCCCCATCCTATCCTCTATCCTATACTTTCCACTACCCTATACTTTCCTCTATTATATCCTATCCTCCATAAGATCGTATCCTCTATCCTATCCTCTATCCTATCCTCTATCCTATCCTATCCTCTATCCTATCCTATCCTATCCTCTATCCTATCCTATCCACTATCCTATCCTAGCCTCAATCCTATCCTATCCTCTATCCTATCCAATCCCCCATCCTATCCTCTATCCTATACTTTCCACTACCCTATACTTTCCTCTATTATATCCTATCCTCCATAAGATCGTATCCTCTATCCTATCCCGTTCTCTATCCTATAATATCATCTATCCTATCATATCTTGTATTATATCCTATCCTCTATAATTTCCGAGCCTCTAACCTATCCTATCCTCAATCCTATCCTATCCAATCCCCTATCATATCGTCTATCGTATCCTATCCTCTATCATATCCAATCCTATATCCTATCCTCTATCCTATCCTATTCTATCCTCAACTCTATCCTATCCTCATTCGGATCCTATACTCCATCCTAACCTATCCGCTATCCTATCTTATCTTCTATTCTATAATATCCTCTATCCTATCCAATCCTCTATCCTATATTCTATCCTATCCTCTATCCTATCCTATCCTATCCTCTATCCTATCCTATCCTCTATCCTATCCTATCCTCTATCCTATCCTATCCTCTATCCTATCCTATCCTCTATCCTATCCTATCCTCTATCCTATCCTATTCTATCCTCAACTCTATCCTATCCTCATTCGGATCCTATACTCCATCCTAACCTATCCGCTATCCTATCCTATCTTCTATTCTATAATATCCTCTATCCTATCCAATCCTCTATCCTATATTCTATCCTATCCTCTATCCTATCCTATCCTATCCTCTATCCTATCCTATCCTCTATCCTATCCTATCCTCTATCCTATCCTATCCTCTATCCTATCCTATCCTCTATCCTATCCTATCCTATCTTCAACCCTATTTGATTCGTAACCCTATCCTCATTCGTATCGTATACTCCATCCTAACATATCCGCTATCCTATCCTATCCTCTACATTATAATATCCTCTATCCTATCCAATCCCCTATCCTATCCTCAACCCTATCCTATCCTCATTCGTATCCTATACTCCATCCTAACCTATCCGCTATCCTATCCTATCTCCTATCCTATAATATCCTCTATCCTA
Source organism: Halictus rubicundus (assembly GCF_050948215.1). NCBI lineage: Eukaryota > Metazoa > Arthropoda > Insecta > Hymenoptera > Halictidae > Halictus > Halictus rubicundus. Next base: position 820,929 of record NW_027488618.1, read on the forward strand.
TCCAATCCTCTATCCTATCCTCTATCCTATCCTCTATCCTATCCTCTATCCTATCCTCTATCCTATCCTATCCTATCCTCTATCCTATCCTCTATCCTATCCTATACTATCCTCTATCCTATCCTATCCACTATCCTATTCTAGCCTCAATCCTATCCTATCCTCTATCGTATCCTATCCTCTATCCTATCCTATCCTCTATCCTATCCTATCCTCTTTCCTATACAATCCCCTATCCTATCCTCTATCCTATCCAATCCCCTATCCTATCCTCTATCGTCTCCTATCCTCTATCCTATCCAATCCCCTATCCTATACTCTATCCTATCCGATCCTCTATCGTATCCTATACTCTATCCTATCCAATCCCCTATCTTATCCTCTATCCTATCCTATCCTCTATCCTATCCTATCCTCTATCCTATCCTATCCTCTATCCTCTCCTATCCTCTATCCTATCCTATCCTCAAGCCTATCCTATCATCAATTCTATCCTATACTCCATCCTATCCTATCCGCTATCCTATCCTATCCTCTATCCTATAATATCCTCTATCCTATCCAATCCTCTATCCTATCCTCTATCCTATTCTCTATCCAATCCTATATCCTATCCTCTATCCTATCCAATCCCCTATCCTATCCTCTATCCTATCCTTTCCACTACCCTATACTTTCCTCTACCCTATCCTATGATCCATAAGATCGTATCCTCTATCCTATCCCGTCCTCTATCCTATAATATCATCTATCCTATGATATCTTGTATTATATCCTATCCTCTATAATATCCGAGCCTCTAACCTATCCTATCCTCAATCCTATCCTATCCTCTATCCTATCCAATCCCCTATCATATCGTCTATCGTATCCTATCCTCTATCATATCCAATCCTATATCCTATCCTCTATCCTATCCTATTCTATCCTCAACTCTATCCTATCCTCATTCGTATCCTATACTCCATCCTAACCTATCCGCTATCCTATCCTATCTTCTATTCTATAATATCCTCTATCCTATCCAATCCTCTATCCTATATTCTATCCTATCCTCTATCCTATCCTATCCTATCCTATCCTCTATCCTATCCTATCCTCTATCCTATCCTATCCTCTATCCTATCCAATCCTCTATCCTATATTCTATCCTATCCTCTATCCTATCCTATCCTATCCTCGATCCTATCCTATCCTCTATCCTATCCTATCCTCTATCCTATCCTATCCTCTATCCTATCCTATCCTCTATCCTATCCTATCCTCTATCCTATCCTATCCTCTATCCTATCCTATCCTCTATCCTATCCTATCCTCTATCCTATCCTATCCCCTCTCCTATCCTATCCTCTACCCTATCCTATCCTCTATCCTATCCTATCCTCTATCCTATCCTATCCTCTTTCCTATACAATCCCCTATCCTATCCTCTATCCTATCCAATCCCCTATCCTATCCTCTTTCGTCTCCTATCCTCTATCCTATCCAATCCCCTATCCTATCCTCTATCCTATCCTTTCCACTACCCTATACTTTCCTCTACCCTATCCTATGATCCATAAGATCGTATCCTCTATCCTATCCCGTCCTCTATCCTATAATATCATCTATCCTATGATATCTTGTATTATATCCTATCCTCTATAATATCCGAGCCTCTAACCTATCCTATCCTCAATCCTATCCTATCCTCTATCCTATCCAATCCCCTATCATATCGTCTATCGTATCCTATCCTCTATCATATCCAATCCTATATCCTATCCTCTATCCTATCCTATTCTATCCTCAACTCTATCCTATCCTCATTCGTATCCTATACTCCATCCTAACCTATCCGCTATCCTATCCTATCTTCTATTCTATAATATCCTCTATCCTATCCAATCCTCTATCCTATATTCTATCCTATCCTCTATCCTATCCTATCCTATCCTCTATCCTATCCTATCCTCTATCCTATCCTATCCTCTATCCTATCCAATCCTCTATCCTATATTCTATCCTATCCTCTATCCTATCCTATCCTATCCTCTATCCTATCCTATCCCCTATCCTATCCTCTATCGTCTCCTATCCTCTATCCTATCCAATCCCCTATCCTATCCTCTATCCTATCCTGTCCTCTATCCTATTCTGTACTCTATCCTATCCTATCCGCTATCCTACCCTATCCTCTATCGAATCCTATCCTCTATAATATCCAATCCTATATCCTATCCTCTACCCTATCCTATCCTCTATACTATCCTATCCTCAATCCTATCCTATCGTGTATCCTCTCCTATCCTCTATCCTATTCCATACTCTATCCTATCCTATCCACTATCCTATCCTATCCACTATCCTATCCTAGCCTCAATCCTATCCTATCCTCTATGCTATCCTATCCTCTATCGTATCCTATACGATCCTCTATCCTATCCTCGGTCCGATCCAATCCTGTATAGTATCCTATCCTCTATTCTATTCTATACTCTATCTTATCCTTTCCGCTATCCTATCCTATACTCCATCCTATACTATCCGCTATCCTATCCTATCCTCTATCCTATCCTATCCTCTATCCTATCCTATCCTCTATCCTATCCTATCCTCTATCCTGTCCTATCCTCTATCCTATCCTATCCTCTATCCTATCCTATCCTCTATCCTATCCTATCCCCTATCCTATCCTCTATCCTATCCTATCCTCTATAATATCGTATCCTCCATCCTATCCTATCCGCTATCCTATCCAATCCCCTATCTTATCCTCTATCTTATCCTATCCTATCCAATCCTCTATCATATCCTCTATCTTATCCTATCCTATCCAATCCTCTAACCTATCCTCTATCCTATCCTATCCTCTATCCTATCCTTCCCACTACCCTATACTTTCCTCTATCCTATTATATCCTCCATAAGATCGTATCCTCTATCCTATCCCGTCCTCTATCCTATAATATCATCTATCCTATCATATCCTGTATTATATCCTATCCTCTATAATATCCTATCCTCTATCCTATCATATCCTCTTTCCTATACAATCCCCTATCCTATCCTCTATCCTATCCAATCCCCTATCCTATCCTCTATCCTAACCAATCCCCTATCCTATCCTCAATCCTATCCTATCCAATCCCCTATCATATCGTCTATCGTATCCTATCCTCTATCATATCCAATCCTATATCCTATCCTCTATCCTATCCTATTCTATCCTCAACTCTATCCTATCCTCATTCGGATCCTATACTCCATCCTAACCTATCCGCTATCCTATCCTACCTTCTATTCTATAATATCCTGTATCCTATATTCTATCCTATCCTCTATCCTATCCTATCCTATCCTATCCTCTACCCTATCCTATCCTCTATCCTATCCTATCCTCTATCCTATCCTATCCTCTATCCTATCCTATCCCCTCTCCTATCCTATCCTCTACCCTATCCTCTCCTCTATCCTATCCTATCCTCTATCCTATCGTATCCTCTATCCTATCATCTATCCTATCCTATCCTATCCTCTATCCTATCCTATCCTATCCTCTATCCTATCCTATCCTCAATCCTATCCTATCCTCTATCCTATCCTCTATCCTATCCTATCCTCTATCCTATCCTATCCTCTATCCTATCCTATCCTCTATCCTATCCTATCCTCTATCCTATCCTATCCTATCTTCAACCCTATTTGATTCGTAACCCTATCCTCATTCGTATCGTATACTCCATCCTAACATATCCGCTATCCTATCCTATCCTCTACATTATAATATCCTCTATCCTATCCAATCCTCTATCCTATCCTCTATCCTATCCGCTATCCTATCCTATCCTCTATCCTATAATATCCTCTATCCTATCCTATCCTCTATCCTATCCTATCATGTATCCTACCCTATCCTCTATCCTATCCAATCCCCTATCCTATCCTCTATCGGATCCTATCCTCTATCATATCCAATCCTCTATCCTATCCTCTATCCTATCCTCTATCCTATCCTATCCTATCCTCTATATTATCCTATCCTCTATCCTCTATCCTATCCTATCCTCTATCCTATCCTATCCTCTATCCTATCCTATCCTCTATCCTATCCTATCCTCTATCCTATCCTATCCTCTATCCTATCCTATCCTCTATCCTATCCTATCCTCTATCCTATCCTATCCTCTATCCTATCCTATCCTCTATCCTATCCTATCTTCTATCCTATCCTATCCTCTATCCTATCCTATCCTCTATCCTATCCTATCCTCTATCCTATCCTATCCTCTATCCTATCCTATCCTCTATCTTATCCTATCCTCTATCCTATCCTATCCTCTATCATATCCTATGCTCTATCCTATCCTATCCTCTATCCAATCCAATCCCCTATCCTATCCGCTATCGTCTGCTCTATCCTATCCTATCCAGAATCATACCGTATCCTCTATCCTCTGCTCTATCCTATCCAATCCCCTATCCTATCCTCTATCCTATCCTATCCTCTATCCTACCCTATCCTCTATCCTATCCTATCCTCTATCCTATCCTATCCTCTATCCCATCCTACCCTCAATCCTATCCTATCCTCTTTCCTATCCTATCCTATATCCTATCCTATCCGGTATCCTATCCTACCCTCTATAATATCCAATCCTCTATCCTATCGTCTATCCTATCCTATCCTCTATCGTATCCTATCCTAAATCCTATACAATTCTCTATCCTCTCCTCTATCCCGTCCTATCATCAATCCTATCATATCCTGTATCCTATCCTATCCTCTATCCTATCCTATCCTCTATCCTATCCTATCCTCTATCCTCTATCCTATCCCATCCTCTATCCTATCCTATCCTCTATCCTATCCTATCCTCTATCCTATCCTACCCTATCCTCAACCCTATCCTATCCTCATTCGTATCCTATACTCCATCCTAACCTATCCGCTATCCTATCCTAACTCCTATCCTATAATATCCTCTATCCTATCCAATCCCCTATCCTATCCTCTATCCTATTCTATCCTCTATCCTATCCTATCCTCTATAATATCCTATCCTCTATCCTATCCTATCCTCTATCCTATCCTATCCTCAAGCATATCCTATCCCCAATTCTATCCTATCCTCTATCCTAACCTATCCTCTATCCTATCCTATCCTCTATCCTATCCTATCCTCTCTACTATCCTATCCTCAATCCTATCCTATCCTATCTCTTATCCTATAATATCCTCTATCCTATCCAATCCTCTATCCTATCCTCTATCCTATCCTCTATCCTATCCTATCCTATCCTCTATCCTATCCTATCCACTATCCTATCCTAGCCTCAATCCTATCCTATCCTCTATCCTATCCTATCCCCTATCCTATCCTATCCTCTATCCTATCCTCTATCCTATCCTCTATCCTATCCTCTATCCTATCCTCTATCCTATCCTCTATCCTCTATCCTATCCTATCCTCTATCCTATCCTATCCTCTACCCTGTCCTATCCTCTATCCAATCCTATCCTCTATCCTATCCTATCCTCTATCCTATCCTATCCTCTATCCTATCCTATCCTCTATCCAATCCTATCCTCTTTCGCCTCCTATCCTCTATCCTATCCTTTCCACTACACTATACTTTCCTCCATCCTATCCTATCCTCCATAAGATCGTATCCTCTATCCTATCCCGTCCTCTATCCTATAATATCATCTATCCTATCATATCCTGTATTATATCCTACCCTTTATAATATCCGAGCCTCTAACCTATCCTATCCTCAATCCTATCGTATCCTCTATCCTATCCAATCCCCTATCCTATCGTCTATAGTATCCTATCCTCTATCATATCCAATCCTATATCCTATCCTCTATCCTATCCTATCCTATCCTCTATCCTATCCTATCCTATCCTCTATCCTATCCTATCCTCTTTCCTATACAATCCCCTATCCTAACCTCTATCCTATCCAATCCCCTATCCTATCCTCTATCCTATCCGATCCTCTATCGTATCCTATACTCTATCCTATCCAATCCCCTATCTTATCCTCTATCCGATCCTATCCTCTATCCTATCCTATCCTCTATAATATCGTATTCTCTATCCAATCCTATCCTCTATCGTATCCTATTCTTTATCCTATCCAATCCTATATCGTATCCTCTATCTTATCCTATCCTAACCAATCCTCTATCCTATCCTCTATCCTATCCTATGCTCTATCCTATCCTATCCTCTATCCTATCCTATCCTCTATCCTATCCTATCCTCTATCCTATCCTCTATCCTATCCTATCCTTTCCTCTATCCTATCCTATCCTCTATCCTATTCTCTATCCAATCCTATTCTCTATCCTATCCAATCCCCTATCCTATCCTCTATCGTCTCCTATCCTCTATCCTATCCAATCCCCTATCCTATCCTGTATCCTATCCGATCCTCTATCGTATCCTATACTCTATCCTATCCAATCCCCTATCTTATCCTCTATCCGATCCTATCCCTTATCCTATCCAATCCCCTATCTTATCCTGTATCTTATCCTATCCTATCCAATCCTCTATCCTATCCTCTATCTTATCCTATCCTCTATCCTATCCTATCCTGAATCCTATCCTATCCTCTATCCTACCCTATAATCTATCCTATCCTATCCTCTATCCTATCCTATCCTCTATCCTATCCTATCCTCTACCCTGTGCTATCCTCTATCCAATACTATCCTCTATCCTATCCTGTCCTCTATCCTATCCTATTCCCTATCATATCCTATCCTCTATCCTGTCCTATCCTCTATCCTATCCTATCCTCTATCCTATCCTATCCTCAATTCTATCCTATACTTCATCCTATCCTATCCACTATCCTATCCCATCCTCTATCCTATAATATCCTCTATCCTATCCAATCCTCTATCCTATCCTCTATCCTATTCTCTATCCAATCCCATCCTCTTTCGCCTCCTATCCTCTCTCCTATCCAATCCCCTATCCTATCCTCTATCCTATCCTTTCCACTACCCTATACTTTCCTCCATCCTATCCTATCCTCCATAAGATCGTATCCTCTATCCTATCCCGTCCTCTATCCTATAATATCATCTATCCTATCATATCCTGTATTATATCCTATCCTCTATAATATCCGAGCCTCTAACCTTTCCTATCCTCAATCCTATCCTATCCTCTATAATATCCAATCCCCTATCCTATCGTCTATAGTATCCTATCCTCTATCATATCCAATCCTATATCCTATTCTCTATCATATCCAATCCTATATCCTATCCTCTATCCTATCCTAGCCTATCCTCTATCCTATCCTATCCTCTATCCTATCCTATCCTCTATCCTATCCTATCCTCTATCCTATCCTATCCTCTATCCTATCCTATCCTCTATCCTATCCCATCCTCTATCCTATCCTATCCTCTATCCTATCCTATCCTCTATCCTATCCTACCCTATCCTCAACCCTATCCTATCCTCATTCGTATCCTATACTCCATCCTAACCTATCCGCTATCCTATCCTAACTCCTATCCTATAATATCCTCTATCCTATCCAATCCTCTATCCTATCCTCTATCCTATTCTATCCTCTATCCTATCCTATCCTCTATAATATCCTATCCTCTATAATATCCTATCCTCTATCCTATCCTATCCCCTTTCCTATACAATCCCCTATCCTATCCTCTATCCTATCCAATCGACTATCCTATCCTCTATCGTCTCCTATCCTCTATCCTAACCAATCCCCTATCCTATCCTCTATCCTATCCGATCCTCTATCGTATCCTATACTCTATCCTATCCAATCCCCTATCTTATCCTCTATCCTATCCTAACCTCTATCCTATCCTATCCTCTATCCTATCCTAGCCTGAATCCTATCCTATCCTCTATCCTATTCTATCCTCTATCCTATCCTATCCTCTATAATATCCTATCCTCTATCCTATCCTATCCTCTATCCTATCCTATCCTCTTTCCTATACAATCCCCTATCCTATCCTCTATCCTATCCAATCCCCTATCCTATCCTCTATCGTCTCCTATCCTCTATCCTATCCAATCCCCTATCTTATCCTCTATCCTATCCTATCCTCTATCCTATCCTAACCTCTATCCTATCCTATCCTCTATCCTATCCTATCCTCTATCCTATCCTATCCTCTATCCTATACTATCCTCTATCCTATCCTATCCTCTATCCTATACTATCCTCTATCCTATCCTATCCTCTATCCTATCCAATAACCTATCCAATCCTCTGTCCTATCCTTTCCTCTATCCTATCCTATCCTCAATCCTATCCTATCCTCTATCTTATCCTATCCTCTATCCTATTCTATAATCTATCCTATCCTATCCTCTATCCTATCCTATCCTCTATCCTATCCTATCCTCTATCCTATCCTATCCTCTATCCTATCCTATACTGTATGCTATCCTATCCTCTATCCTATCCTATCCTCTATCGTCTCCTGTCCTCTATCCTATACAATTCCCTATCCTATCCTCTATCCTATCCTCTATCCTATCCTATCCTCTATCCTATCCTATCCTCTATCCTATCCTATACTCTATCCTATCCTATCCTCTATCCTATCCTATCCTCTATCCTATCCTATACTGTATCCTATCCTATCCTCTATCCTATCCTATCCTCTATCGTCTCCTGTCCTCTATCCTATACAATCCCCTGTCCTATCCTCTATCGTCTCCTATCCTCTATCCTATCCAATCCCCTATAATATCCTCTATCGTCACCTATCCTCTATCCTATCCTATCCCCTATCCTTTCCCCTATCCGATCCTATCCTCTATCGTATCCTATACTCTATCCTATCCAATCCCCTATCCTATCCTCTATCCGATCCTATCCTCTACACTATCCTATCCTCTATCCTATCCAATCCCCTATCCTATCCTCTATCCTATCCTATCATCTATCGTATCCTATCCTCTATCCTATCCTATCCTCTATCCTATCCTATCCTCTATCCTATCCTATCCTCTATCCTATCCTATCCTCTATCCTATCCTATCCTCTATCCTATCCAATCACGCATCCGATCCTCTATCCTATCCTTTACTCTATCCTATCCTATCCTCAATCCTATCCTATCCTCTATCCTATCCTATCCTCTATCCTATCCTATAATCTATCCTATCCTATCCTATATCCTGTCGTATCCTCTATCCTATCCAATCCCCTATCCTTTCCCCTATCCGATCCTATCCTCTATCGTATCCTATACTCTATCCTATCCAATCCCCTACCCTATCCTCTATCCGATCCTATCCTCTACCCTATCCTATCCTCTATCCTATCCAATCCCCTATCCTATCCTCTATCCTATCCTATCATCTATCGTATCCTATCCTATAATCTATCCTATCCTATCCTATATCCTGTCGTATCCTCTATCCTATCCAATCCCCTATCCTTTCCCCTATCCGATCCTATCCTCTATCGTATCCTATACTCTATCCTATCCAATCCCCTATCCTATCCTCTATCCGATCCTATCCTCTACCCTATCCTATCCTCTATCCTATCCAATCCCCTATCCTATCCTCTATCCTATCCTATCACCTATCGTATCCTATCCTCTATCCTATCCTATCCTCTATCCTATCCTATCCTCTATCCTATCCTATCCTCTATCCTATCGAATCACCTATCCGATCCTCTATCCTATCCCTTACTCTATCCTATCCTATCCTCAATCGTATCCTATCCTCTATCCTATCCTATCCTCTATCCTATTCTATACTCGATCCTATCCTATTATCTATCCTATCCTATCCTCTATCCTATCCTATCCTCTATCCTATCCTATAATCTATCCTATCCTATCCTATATCCTATCCTATCCTCTATCCTATCCAATCCCCTATCCTATCCTCTATCCTATCCTATCCTCTATCGTATCCTATCCTCTATCCTACCCAATCCTATATCCTATCCGATCCGTTATCCTATCCTATCCTCTATCCTATTCTATCCTCTATCCTATCCAATCCCATATGCTATCCTATCCGCTATCCTATCCTACCCTCTATCCTATCCAATCCCCTATCCTATCTTCTATCGTCTCCTATCCTCTATCCTAACCAATCCCCTATCCTATCCTCTATCCTATCCGATCCTCTATCGTATCCTATACTCTATCCTATCCAATCCCCTATCTTATCCTCTATCCTATCCTATCCTCTATCCTATCCTAACCTCTATCCTATCCCATCCTCTATCCTATCCTAGCCTCAATCCTATCCTATCCTCTATCCTATTCTATCCTCTATCCTATTCTATCCTCTATAATATCCTATCCTCTATCCTATCCTATCCTCTATCCTATCCTATCCTCTTTCCTATACAATCCCCTATCCTATCCTCTATCCTATCCAATCCCCTATCCTATCCTCTATCGTCTCCAATCCTCTATCCTATCCAATCCCCTATCTTATCCTCTATCCTATCCTATCCTCTATCCTATCCTAACCTCTATCCTATCCTATCCTCTATCCTATCCAATCCTATATCCTATCCTATCCGCTATCCTGTCCTATCCTCTATCCTATAATATCCCCTATCCTATAATATCCCCTATCCTATCCAATCCTCTATCCTATCCTCTACCCTATCCTCTATCCTATCCTATCCTCTATCCTATCCTATCATCTATCGTATCCTATCCTCTATCCTATCCTATCCTCTATCCTATCCTATCCTCTATCCTATCCTATCCTCTATCCTATCCTATCCTCTATCCTATTCTATACTCGATCCTATCCTATTATCTATCCTATCCTATCCTCTATCCTATCCTATCCTCTATCCTATCCTATAATCTATCCTATCCTATCCTATATCCTATCCTATCCTCTATCCTATCCAATCCCCTATCCTATCCTCTATCCTATCCTATCCTCTATCGTATCCTATCCTCTATCCTATCCAATCCTATATCCTATCCGATCCGTTATCCTATCCTATCCTCTATCCTATTCTATCCTCTATCCTATCCAATCCTATATGCTATCCTATCCGCTATCCTATCCTACCCTCTATCCTATCCAATCCCCTATCCTATCCTCTATCGTCTCCTATCCTCTATCCTAACCAATCCCCTATCCTATCCTCTATCCTATCCGATCCTCTATCGTATCCTATACTCTATCCTATCCAATCCCCTATCTTATCCTCTATCCTATCCTATCCTCTATCCTATCCTAACCTCTATCCTATCCTATCCTCTATCCTATCCTAGCCTAAATCCTATCCTATCCTCTATCCTATTCTATCCTCTATCCTATTCTATCCTCTATAATATCCTATCCTCTATCCTATCCTATCCTCTATCCTATCCTATCCTCTTTCCTATACAATCCCCTATCCTATCCTCTATCCTATCCAATCCCCTATCCTATCCTCTATCGTCTCCTATCCTCTATCCTATCCAATCCCCTATCTTATCCTCTATCCTATCCTATCCTCTATCCTATCCTAACCTCTATCCTATCCTATCCTCTATCCTATCCTATCCTCTATCCTATCCAATCCTATATCCTATCCTATCCGCTATCCTGTCCTATCCTCTATCCTATAATATCCCCTATCCTATAATATCCCCTATCCTATCCAATCCTCTATACTATCCTCTACCCTATCCTCTATCCTATCCTATCCTCTATCCTATCCTATCATCTATCGTATCCTATCCTCTATCCTATCCTATCCTCTATCCTATCTTATCCTCTATCCTATCGAATCACCTATCCGATCCTCTATCCTATCCCTTACTCTATCCTATCCTATCCTCAATCGTATCCTATCCTCTATCCTATCCTATCCTCTATCCTATTCTATACTCGATCCTATCCTATTATCTATCCTATCCTATCCTCTATCCTATCCTATCCTCTATCCTATCCTATAATCTATCCTATCCTATCCTATATCCTATCCTATCCTCTATCCTATCCAATCCCCTATCCTATCCTCTATCCCATCCTATCCTCTATCGTATCCTATCCTCTATCCTATCCAATCCTATATCCTATCCGATCCGTTATCCTATCCTATCCTCTATCCTATTCTATCCTCTATCCTATCCAATCCTATATGCTATCCTATCCGCTATCCTATCCTACTCTCTATCCTATCCAATCCCCTATCCTATCCTCTATCGTCTCCTATCCTCTATCCTAACCAATCCCCTATCCTATCCTCTATCCTATCCGATCCTCTATCGTATCCTATACTCTATCCTATCCAATCCCCTATCTTATCCTCTATCCTATCCTATCCTCTATCCTATCCTAACCTCTATCCTATCCTATCCTCTATCCTATCCTAGCCTCAATCCTATCCTATCCTCTATCCTATTCTATCCTCTATCCTATCCTATCCTCTATAATATCCTATCCTCTATCCTATCCTATCCTCTATCCTATCCTATCCTCTTTCCTATACAATCCCCTATCCTATCCTCTATCCTATCCAATCCCCTATCCTATCCTCTATCGTCTCCTATCCTCTATCCTATCCAATCCCCTATCTTATCCTCTATCCTATCCTATCCTCTATCCTATCCTAACCTCTATCCTATCCTATCCTCTATCCTATCCTATCCTCTATCCTATCCAATCCTATATCCTATCCTATCCGCTATCCTGTCCTATCCTCTATCCTATAATATCCCCTATCCTATAATATCCCCTATCCTATCCAATCCTCTATCCTATCCTCTACCCTATCCTCTATCCTATCCTATCCTCTATCCAATCCTATCCTCTATCCTATCCTATCCTCTATCCTATCCTATCCTCTATCCTATCCTATAATCTATCCTATCCTATCCTATATCCTATCCTATCCTCTATCCTATCCAATCCCCTATCCTATCCTCTATCCTATCCTATCCTCTATCGTATCCTATCCTCTATCCTCTCCAATCCTATATCCTATCCGATCCGTTATCCTATCCTATCCTCTATCCTATTCTATCCTCTATCCTATCAAATCCTATATCCTATCCGATCCGTTATCCTATCCTATCCTCTATCCTATTCTATCCTCTATCCTATCCGACCCTTTATCCTATCCTATCCCCTATCCTTTCCAATCCTATATGCTATCCTATCCGCTATCCTATCCTACCCTCTATCCTATCCAATCCCCTATCCTATGCTCTATCCGATCGTATCCTATCCTCTATCCTATTCTATCCTCTATCCTATCCAATCCCCTATCCTATCCGCTATCCGATGCTATCCTCTATCCTATCCTATCCTCTATAATTTCGTATCCTCTATCCTATCCGCTATCCGATGCTATCCTCTATCCTATCCTATCCTCTATAATTTCGTATCCTCTATCCTATCCTATCCTCTATCCTATCCAATCCTATATCCTATCCTATCCGCTATCCTGTCCTATCCTCTATCCTATAATATCCCCTATCCTATCCAATCCTCTATCCTATCCTCTACCCTATCCTCTATCCTATCCTATCCTCTATCCAATCCTATCCTCTATCCTATTCTATACTCTACCCTATCCTATCCGCTATCCTATCCTATCCTCTATCCTATCCTATCCTCTACCCTATCCTATCCTCTATCCTATCCTATAATCTATCCTATCGTATCCTATATCCTATCCTATCATCTATCCTATCCTATCCTCTATCCTATCCTATCCTCTATCCTATCCTATCCTCTATCCTATCCTATCCTCTATCGTATCCTATCCTCTATCCTATCCAATCCTATATCCTATCCGATCCGTTATCCTATCCTATCGTCTATCCTATCCTATACTCTATCCTATCCAATCACCTATCCTATCCTCTATCCTATCCTATCCTCTATCCTATCCAATCCTCTATCCTATCCTCTACCCTATCCTCTATCCTATCCTATCCTCTATCCAATCCTATCCTCTATCCTATTCTATACTCTACCCTATCCTATCCGCTATCCTATCCTATCCTCTACACTATCCTACCCTCTACCCTATCCTATCCTCTATCCTATCCTATAATCTATCCTATCGTATCCTATATCCTATCCTATCCTCTATCCTATCCTATCCTCTATCCTATCCTATCCTCTATCCTATCCTATCCTCTATCGTATCCTATCCTCTATCCTATCCAATCCTATATCCTATCCGATCCGTTATCCTATCCTATCCTCTATCCTATCCTATCCTCTATCCTATCCAATCACCTATCCTATCCTCTATCCTATCCTATCCTCTATCCTATCCTATCCTCTATCCGATCCTATCCTCTATCGTATCCTATACCTTATCCTATCCAATCCCCTATCCTATCCTCTATCCTATCCTCTATCCTATACAATTCTCTATCCTATCTTATCCTCTATCCTAACCAATCACCTATCCGATCCTCCATCCCATCCTTTCCTCTATCCTATCCTATCCTCTATCCTATCCTATCCTCTATCCTATCCTATCCTCTATCCTATTCTATACTCTATCCTATCCTATCCTCTATCCTATCCAATCCTATATCCTATCCGATCCGTTATCCTATCCTATCCTCTATCCTATCCTATCCTCTATCCTATCCAATCACCTATCCTATCCTCTATCCTATCCTATCCTCTATCCTATCCTATCCTCTATCCGATCCTATCCTCTATCGTATCCTATACCTTATCCTATCCAATCCCCTATCCTATCCTCTATCCTATCCTCTATCCTATACAATTCTCTATCCTATCTTATCCTCTATCCTAACCAATCACCTATCCGATCCTCCATCCCATCCTTTCCTCTATCCTATCCTATCCTCAATCCCATCCTATCCTCTATCCTATCCTATCCTCTATCCTATTCTATACTCTATCCTATCCTATCCTCTATCCTATACTAACCTCTATCCTATCTATCCTCTATCCTATACTATCCTCTATCTTATCCTATCCTCTATCCTATCCAATCACCTATCCAATCCTCTATCCTATCCTTTCCTCTATCCTATCCTATCCTCAATCCTACCCTTTCCTCTATCCTATCCTATCCTCTATCCTATCCTATCCTCTATCCTATCCTATCCTCTATCCTATACTATCCTCTATCCTATCCTATCCTCTATCCTATCCTATCCTGTATCCTATCGTATCCTATCCTCTATCCTATCCTATCCTCTACCGTCTCCTGTCCTCTATCCTATACAATCCCCTATCCTATCCTCTATCGTCTCCTATTCTCTATCCTATACAATCCCCTATCCTATCCTCTATCGTCTCCAATTGTCTATCCTATCCAATCCCCTATCCTATCCTCCTATCCGATCCTATCCTCTATAATTTCGTATCCTCTATCCTATCCTATCCTCTATCCTATCCAATCCTATATCCTATCCTATCCGCTATCCTGTCCTATCCTCTATCCTATAATATCCCCTATCCTATCCAATCCTCTATCCTATCCTCTACCCTATCCTCTATCCTATCCTATCCTCTATCCAATCCTATCCTCTATCCTATTCTATACTCTACCCTATCCTATCCGCTGTCCTATCCTATCCTCTATCCTATCCTATCCTCTATCATATCCTATCCTGAATCCTACCCTATCCTCTATAGTATCCTATCCTCTATCCTATCCTATCCTCTATCCTATCCTATCCTCTATCCTATCCTATCCTCTATCCTACCCTCTATCCAATCCTATCCTCTTTCGCCTCCTATCCTCTATCCTATCCTATCCTATCCTCAACCCTATCCTATCCTCATTCGTATCCTATACTCCATCCTAACCTATCCGCTATCCTATCCTATCTTCCATTCTATAATATCCTCTATCCTATCCAATCCTCTATCCTATCCTCTATCCTATCCTCTATCCTATCCTATCCTCTATCCTACCCTCTATCCTATTCTCTATCCAATCCTATCCTCTTTCGCCTCCTATCCTCTATCCTATCCTATCCTATCCTCAACCCTATCCTATCCTCATTCGTATCCTATACACCATCCTAACCTATCCGCTATCCTATCCTATCTTCCATTCTATAATATCCTCTATCCTATCCAATCCTCTATCCTATCCTCTATCCTATCCTCTATCCCATCCTCTATCCTATCCTATCCTATCCTCTATCCTGTCCTATCCTCTATCCTATCCTATCCTCTATCCTATCCTATCCTCTATCCTATCCTATCCTCTATCCTATCCAATCCTCTATCCTATCCTATCCTCTATCCTATCCTATCCTCTATCCTACCCTATCCTCTATCCTATCCTATCCTCTATCCTATCCTATCCTCTATCCTCTATCCTATCTTATCCTCTATCCTATCCTATCCTCTATCCTATCCTCTATCCTATCCTCTATCCTATCCTCTATCCTATCCTCTATCCTATCCTATATTATCCTCTATCCTATCCTATCCACTATCCTATCCTAGCCTCAATCCTATCCTATCCTCTATCCTATCCTATCCTCTATCCGATCCTATCCTCTATAATATCCTATCCTCTATCCTATCATATCCTCTTTCCTATACAATCCTCTATCCTATCCTCTATCCTATCCAATCCCCTATCTTATCCTCTATCCTCTATCCTATCCTCTATCCTATCCTCTATCCTTTCCTCTATCCTATCCTATCCTATCCTCTATCCTATCCTATCCACTATCCTATCCTAGCCTCAATCCTATCCTATCCTCTATCCTATCCAATCCCCTATCCTATCCTCTATCCTATACTTTCCACTACCCTATACTTTCCTCTATTATATCCTATCCTCCATAAGATCGTATCCTCTATCCTATCCCGTCCTCTATCCTATAATATCATCTATCCTATCATATCTTGTATTATATCCTATCCTCTATAATATCCGAGCCTCTAACCTATCCTATCCTCAATCCTATCCTATCCAATCCCCTATCATATCGTCTATCGTATCCTATCCTCTATCATATCCAATCCTATATCCTATCCTCTATCCTATCCTATTCTATCCTCAACTCTATCCTATCCTCATTCGGATCCTATACTCCATCCTAACCTATCCGCTATCCTATCCTATCTTCTATTCTATAATATCCTCTATCCTATCCAATCCTCTATCCTATATTCTATCCTATCCTCTATCCTATCCTATCCTATCCTCTATCCTATCCTATCCTCTATCCTATCCTATCCTCTATCCTATCCTATCCTCTATCCTATCCTATCCCCTCTCCTATCCTATCCTCTACCCTATCCTATCCTCTATCCTATCCTATCCTCTATCCTATCGTATCCTCTATCCTATCATCTATCCTATCCTATCCTCTCCTCTATCCTATCCTATCCTATCCTCTATCCTATCCTATCCTCAATCCTATCCTATCCTCTATCCTATCCTCTATCCTATCCTATCCTCTATCCTATCCTATCCTCTATCCTATCCTATTATATCTTCAACCCTATTTGATTCGTAACCCTATCCTCATTCGTATCGTATACTCCATCCTAACATATCCGCTATCCTATCATATCCCCTACATTATAATATCCTCTATCCTATCCAATCCTCTGTCCTATCCTCTATCCTATCCTCTATCCTATCCTATCCTCTATCCTATTCTCTATCCAATCCTATCCTCTATCCTATCCTATCCACTATCCTATTCTAGCCTCAATCCTATCCTATCCTCTATCGTATCCTATCCTCTATCCTATCCTATCCTCTATCCTATCCTATCCTCTTTCCTATACAATCCCCTATCCTATCCTCTATCCTATCCAATCCCCTATCCTATCCTCTATCGTCTCCTATCCTCTATCCTATCCAATCCCCTATCCTATCCTCTATCCTATCCTGTCCTCTATCCTATTCTGTACTCTATCCTATCCTATCCGCTATCCTACCCTATCCTCTATCGAATCCTATCCTCTATAATATCCAATCCTATATCCTATCCTCTACCCTATCCTATCCTCTATACTATCCTATCCTCAATCCTATCCTATCCTGTATCCTCTCCTATCCTCTATCCTATTCCATACTCTATCCTATCCTATCCACTATCCTATCCTAGCCTCAATCCTATCCTATCCTCTATCCTATCCTCTCCTCTATCCTATCCTACCCTATCCTCTATCCTACCCTATCCTCTATCCTATCCAATCCCCTATTATATCCTCTATCGGATCCTATCCTCTATCATATCCAATCCCCTATCCTATCCTCTATCCTATCCTCTATCCTATCCTCTATCCTATCCTATCCTCTATCCTATCCTATCCTCTATCCTATCCTATTCTCTATCCTATCCTATCCTCTATCCTATCCTATCCTCTATCCTATCCTATCTTCTATCCTATCCTATCCTCTATCCTATCCTATCCTCTATCCTATCCTATCCTCTATCCTATCCTATCCTATCCTCTATCCTATCCTATCCTCTATCCTATCCTATCCTCTATCCTATCCTATCCTCTATCCTATCCTATCCTCTATCCTATCCTATCCTCTATAATATCCTATGCTCTATCCTATCCTATCCTCTATCCTATCCTATCCTCTATCCTATCCTATCCTCTATCCTATCCTATCCTCTATCCTATCCTATCCTCTATCCTATCCTATCCTCTATCCTATCCAATCCCCTATCATATCGTCTATCGTATCCTATCCTCTATCATATCCAATCCTATATCCTATCCTCTATCCTATCCTCTATCCTATCCTCTATCCTATCCTCTATCCTATCCTATCCTCTATCCTATACTATCCTCTATCCTACCCTCTATCCTATTCTCTATCCAATCCTATCCTCTTTCGCCTCCTATCCTCTATCCTATCCTATCCTATCCTCAACCCTATCCTATCCTCATTCGTATCCTATACTCCATCCTAACCTATCCGCTATCCTATCCTATCTTCCATTCTATAATATCCTCTATCCTATCCAATCCTCTATCCTATCCTCTATCCTATCCTCTATCCTATCCTCTATCCCATCCTCTATCCTATCCTATCCTATCCTCTATCCTGTCCTATCCTCTATCCTATCCTATCCTCTATCCTATCCTATCCTCTATCCTATCCTATCCTCTATCCTATCCAATCCTCTATCCAATCCTATCCTCTATCCTATCCTATCCTCTATCCTATCCTATCCTCTATCCTATCCTATCCTCTATCCTATCCTATCCTCTATCCTCTATCCTATCCTATCCTCTATCCTATCCTATCCTCTATCCTATCCTCTATCCTATCCTCTATCCTATCCTCTATCCTATCCTCTATCCTATCCTCTATCCTATCCTCTATCCTATCCTCTATCCTATCCTATATTGTCCTCTATCCTATCTTATCCACTATCCTATCCTATCCTCTATCCTATCCTATCCTCTATCCTATCCTATCCTCTATCCTATCCTATCCTCTATCCTATCCTATCCTCTATCCTATACTATCCTCTATCCTATCCTATCCTATCTTCAACCCTATTTGATTCGTAACCCTATCCTCATTCGTATCGTATACTCCATCCTAACATATCCGCTATCCTATCCTATCCTCTACATTATAATATCCTCTATCCTATCCAATCCCCTATCCTATCCTCAACCCTATCCTATCCTCATTCGTATCCTATACTCCATCCTAACCTATCCGCTATCCTATCCTATCTCCTATCCTATAATATCCTCTATCCTATCCAATCCTCTATCCTATCCTCTATCCTATCCCCTATCCTATCCTCTATCCTATCCTCTATCCTATCCTATCCTATCCTCTATCCTATCCTCTATCCTATCCTATCCTATCCTCTATCCTATCCTATCCACTATCCTATTCTAGCCTCAATCCTATCCTATCCTCTATCGTATCCTATCCTCTATAATATCCTATCCTCTATCCTATCCTATCCTCTATCCTATCCTATCCTCTTTCCTATACAATCCCCTATCCTATCCTCTATCCTATCCAATCCCCTATCCTATCCTCTATCGTCTCCTATCCTCTATCCTATCCAATCCCCTATCCTATCCTCTATCCTATCCTGTCCTCTATCCTATCCTATCCTCTATCCTATCCTATCCTATCTTCAACCCTATTTGATTCGTAACCCTATCCTCATTCGTATCGTATACTCCATCCTAACATATCCGCTATCCTATCCTATCCTCTACATTATAATATCCTCTATCCTATCCAATCCCCTATCCTATCCTCAACCCTATCCTATCCTCATTCGTATCCTATACTCCATCCTAACCTATCCGCTATCCTATCCTATCTCCTATCCTATAATATCCTCTATCCTATCCAATCCTCTATCCTATCCTCTATCCTATCCTCTATCCTATCCTCTATCCTATCCTCTATCCTATCCTCTATCCTATCCTATCCTATCCTCTATCCTATCCTCTATCCTATCCTATCCTATCCTCTATCCTATCCTATCCACTATCCTATTCTAGCCTCAATCCTATCCTATCCTCTATCCTATCCTATCCTCTATAATATCCTATCCTCTATCCTATCCTATCCTCTATCCTATCCTATCCTCTATCCTATCCTATCCTCTTTCCTATACAATCCCCTATCCTATCCTCTATCCTATCCAATCCCCTATCCTATCCTCTATCGTCTCCTATCCTCTATCCTATCCAATCCCCTATCCTATCCTCTATCCTATCCGATCCTCTATCCTATCCTAGCCTCAATCCTGTCCTATCCTCTATCGTATCCTATCCTCTATAATATCCTATCCTCTATCCTATCCTATCCTCTATCCTATCCTATCCTCTATCCTATCCTATCCTCTTTCCTATACAATCCCCTATCCTATCCTCTATCCTATCCAATCCCCTATCCTATCCTCTATCGTCTCCTATCCTCTATCCTATCCAATCCCCTATCCTATCCTCTATCCTATCCGATCCTCTATCGTATCCTATACTCTATCCTATCCAATCCCCTATCTTATCCTCTATCCGATCCTATCCTCTATCCTATCCTATCCTCTATCCTATCGTAGCCTCTATCCTACCCTATCCTCTATCCTACCCTATAATCTATCCTATCCTATCCTCTATCCTATCCTCTATCCTATCCTATCCTCTATCCTATCCTATCCTCTATCCTATCCTATCCTCTATCCTCTCCTATCCTCTATCCTATCCTATCCTCAAGCCTATCCTATCATCAATTCTATCCTATACTCCATCCTATCCTATCCGCTATCCTATCCTATCCTCTATCCTATAATATCCTCTATCCTGTCCAATCCTCTATCCTATCCTCTATCCTATTCTCTATCCAATCCTATCCTCTTTCGCCTCCTATCCTCTATCCTATCCAATCCCCTATCCTATCCTCTATCCTATCCTTTCCACTACCCTATACTTTCCTCTACCCTATCCTATCCTCCATAAGATCGTATCCTCTATCCTATCCCGTCCTCTATCCTATAATATCATCTATCCTATCATATCTTGTATTATATCCTATCCTCTATAATATCCGAGCCTCTAACCTATCCTATCCTCAATCCTATCCTATCCTCTATCCTATCCAATCCCCTATCATATCGTCTATCGTATCCTATCATCTATCATATCCAATCCTATATCCTATCCTCTATCCTATCCTATCCTATCCTCAACCCTATCCTATCCTCATTCGTATCCTATACTCCATCCTAACCTATCCGCTATCCTATCCTATCTTCTATTCTATAATATCCTCTATCCTATCCAATCCTCTATCCTATCCTCTATCCTATCCTCTATCCTATCCTCTATCCTATCCTATCCTATCCTCTATCCTGTCCTATCCTCTATCCTATCCTATCCTCTATCCTATCCTATCTTCTATCCTATCCTATCCTATCCGCTATCCTATCCTATCTCCTATCCTATAATATCCTCTATCCTATCCAATCCTCTATCCTATCCTCTATCCTATCCTCTATCCTATCCTGTATCCTATCCTATCCTATCCTCTATCCTATCCTCTATCCTATCCTCTATCCTATCCTCTATCCTATCCTATCCTATCCTCTATCCTATCCTATCCACTATCCTATCCTAGCCTCAATCCTATCCTATCCTCTATCCTATCCTATCCCCTATCCTATCCTATCCTCTATCCTATCCTCTATCCTATCCTCTATCCTATCCTCTATCCTCTATCCTATCCTATCCTCTATCCTATCCTATCCTCTACCCTGTCCTATCATCTATCCTATCCTATCCTCTATCCTATCCTGTCCTCTATCCTATCCTATTCCCTATCATATCCTATCCTCTATCCTATCCTATCCTCTATCCTATCCTATCCTCTATCCTATCCTATCCTCTATCCTATCCTATCCTCTATCCTATCCTATCCTCAATTCTATCCTATACTTCATCCTATCCTATCCACTATCCTATCCTATCCTCTATCCTATCCTATCCTCTATCTTATCCTATCCTCTATCCTATTCTATAATCTATCCTATCCTATCCTCTATCCTATCCTATCCTCTATCCTATCCTATCCTCTATCCTATCCTATCCTCTATCCTATCCTATCCTCTATCCTATCCTATCCTCTATCCTATCCTATACTGTATGCTATCCTATCCTCTATCCTATCCTATCCTCTATCGTCTCCTGTCCTCTATCCTATACAATCCCCTATCCTATCCTCTATCCTATCCTCTATCCTATCCTATCCTCTATCCTATCCTATACTCTATCCTATCCTATCCTCTATCCTATCCTATCCTCTATCCTATCCTATACTGTATCCTATCCTATCCTCTATCCTATCCTATCATCTATCGTCTCCTGTCCTGTATCCTATACAATCCCCTGTCCTATCCTCTATCGTCTCCTATCCTCTATCCTATCCAATCCCCTTTAATATCCTCTATCGTCTCCTATCCTCTATCCTATCCAATCCCCTATCCTTTCCCCTATCCTATTCTCTATCCAATCCTATCCTCTATCGCCTCCTATCCTCTATCCTATCCAATCCCCTATCCTATCCTCTATCCTATCCTATCCTTTATCCTATCCTATCCTCTACCCTGTCCTATCCTCTATCCAATACTATCCTCTATCCTATCCTGTCCTCTATCCTATCCTATTCCCTATCATATCCTATCCTCTATCCTGTCCTATCCTCTATCCTATCCTATCCTCTATCCTATCCTATCCTCAATTCTATCCTATACTTCATCCTATCCTATCCACTATCCTATCCCATCCTCTATCCTATAATATCCTCTATCCTATCCAATCCTCTATCCTATCCTCTATCCTATTCTCTATCCAATCCCATCCTCTTTCGCCTCCTATCCTCTCTCCTATCCAATCCCCTATCCTATCCTCTATCCTATCCTTTCCACTACACCTTACTTTCCTCCATCCTATCCTATCCTCCATAAGATCGTATCCTCTATCCTATCCCGTCCTCTATCCTATAATATCATCTATCCTATCATATCCTGTATTATATCCTATCCTCTATAATATCCGAGCCTCTAACCTATCCTATCCTCAATCCTATCCTATCCTCTATAATATCCAATCCCCTATCCTATCGTCTATAGTATCCTATCCTCTATCATATCCAATCCTATATCCTATTCTCTATCCTATCCTATCCTATCCTCTATCCTATCCTGTCCTCTATCCTATCCTATTCCCTATCATATCCTATCCTCTATCCTGTCCTATCCTCTATCCTATCCTATCCTCTATCCTATCCTATCCTCAATTCTATCCTATACTTCATCCTATCCTATCCACTATCCTATCCCATCCTCTATCCTATAATATCCTCTATCCTATCCAATCCTCTATCCTATCCTCTATCCTATTCTCTATCCAATCCCATCCTCTTTCGCCTCCTATCCTCTCTCCTATCCAATCCCCTATCCTATCCTCTATCCTATCCTTTCCACTACACCTTACTTTCCTCCATCCTATCCTATCCTCCATAAGATCGTATCCTCTATCCTATCCCGTCCTCTATCCTATAATATCATCTATCCTATCATATCCTGTATTATATCCTATCCTCTATAATATCCGAGCCTCTAACCTATCCTATCCTCAATCCTATCCTATCCTCTATAATATCCAATCCCCTATCCTATCGTCTATAGTATCCTATCCTCTATCATATCCAATCCTATATCCTATTCTCTATCCTATCCTATCCTATCCTCTATCCTATCCTATCCTCTATCCTATCCTATCCTCTATCCTATCCGATCCTCTATCCTATCCTATCCTCTATCCTATCCTATCCTCTATCCTATCCCATCCTCTATCCTATCCTATCCTCTATCCTATCCTATCCTCTATCCTATCCTATCCTATCCTCAACCCTATCCTATCCTCATTCGTATCCTATACTCCATCCTAACCTATCCGCTATCCTATCCTAACTCCTATCCTATAATATCCTCTATCCTATCCAATCCTCTATCCTATCCTCTATCCTATTCTATCCTCTATCCTATCCTATCCTCTATAATATCCTATCCTCTATAATATCCTATCCTCTATCCTATCCTATCCCCTTTCCTATACAATCCCCTATCCTATCCTCTATCCTATCCAATCCCCTATCCTATCCTCTATCGTCTCCTATCCTCTATCCTAACCAATCCCCTATCCTATCCTCTATCCTATCCGATCCTCTATCGTATCCTATACTCTATCCTATCCAATCCCCTATCTTATCCTCTATCCTATCCTATCCTCTATCCTATCCTAACCTCTATCCTATCCTATCCTCTATCCTATCCTAGCCTCAATCCTATCCTATCCTCTATCCTATTCTATCCTCTATCCTATCCTATCCTCTATAATATCCTATCCTCTATCCTATCCTATCCTCTATCCTATCCTATCCTCTTTCCTATACAATCCCCTATCCTATCCTCTATCCTATCCAATCCCCTATCCTATCCTCTATCCTATCCTTTCCTCTATCCTATCCTATCCTCAATCCTATCCTATCCTCTATCTTATCCTATCCTCTATCCTATTCTATAATCTATCCTATCCTATCCTCTATCCTATCCTATCCTCTATCCTATCCTATCCTCTATCCTATCCTATCCTCTATCCTATCCCATCCTCTATCCTATCCTATCCTCTATCCTATCCTATCCTCTATCCTATCCTATCCTCTATCCTATCCTATCCTATCCTCAACCCTATCCTATCCTCATTCGTATCCTATACTCCATCCTAACCTATCCGCTATCCTATCCTAACTCCTATCCTATAATATCCTCTATCCTATCCAATCCTCTATCCTATCCTCAATCCTATTCTATCCTCTATCCTATCCTATCCTCTATAATATCCTATCCTCTATAATATCCTATCCTCTATCCTATCCTATCCCCTTTCCTATACAATCCCCTATCCTATCCTCTATCCTATCCAATCCCCTATCCTATCCTCTATCGTCTCCTATCCTCTATCCTAACCAATCCCCTATCCTATCCTCTATCCTATCCGATCCTCTATCGTATCCTATACTCTATCCTATCCAATCCCCTATCTTATCCTCTATCCTATCCTATCCTCTATCCTATCCTAACCTCTATCCTATCCTATCCTCTATCCTATCCTAGCCTCAATCCTATCCTATCCTCTATCCTATTCTATCCTCTATCCTATCCTATCCTCTATAATATCCTATCCTCTATCCTATCCTATCCTCTATCCTATCCTATCCTCTTTCCTATACAATCCCCTATCCTATCCTCTATCCTATCCAATCCCCTATCCTATCCTCTATCCTATCCTTTCCTCTATCCTATCCTATCCTCAATCCTATCCTATCCTCTATCTTATCCTATCCTCTATCCTATTCTATAATCTATCCTATCCTATCCTCTATCCTATCCTATCCTCTATCCTATCCTATCCTCTATCCTATCCTATCCTCTATCCTATCCTATCCTCTATCCTATCCTATCCTCTATCCTATCCTATCATCTTTCCTATACAATCCCCTATCCTATCCTCTATCCTATCCAATCCCCTATCCTATCCTCTATCCTATACTATCCTCTATCCTATCCTATCCTCTATCCTATCCAATAACCTATCCAATCCTCTATCCTATCCTTTCCTCTATCCTATCCTATCCTCAATCCTATCCTATCCTCTATCTTATCCTATCCTCTATCCTATTCTATAATCTATCCTATCCTATCCTCTATCCTATCCTATCCTCTATCCTATCCTATCCTCTATCCTATCCTATACTGTATGCTATCCTATCCTCTATCCTATCCTATCCTCTATCGTCTCCTGTCCTCTATCCTATACAATCCCCTATCCTATCCTCTATCCTATCCTCTATCCTATCCTATCCTCTATCCTATCCTATACTCTATCCTATCCTATCCTCTATCCTATCCTATCCTCTATCCTATCCTATACTGTATCCTATCCTATCCTCTATCCTATCCTATCCTCTATCGTCTCCTGTCCTCTATCCTATACAATCCCCTGTCCTATCCTCTATCGTCTCCTATCCTCTATCCTATCCAATCCCCTATAATATCCTCTATCGTCTCCTATCCTCTATCCTATCCAATCCCCTATCCTTTCCCCTATCCGATCCTATCCTCTATCGTATCCTATGCTCTATCCTATCCAATCCCCTATCCTATCCTCTATCCGATCCTATCCTCTACACTATCCTATCCTCTATCCTATCCAATCCCCTATCCTATCCTTTATCGTATCCTATCCTCTATCCTATCCAATCCTATATCCTATCCGATCCGTTATCCTATCCTATCCTCTATCCTATTCTATCCTCTATCCTATCCAATCCTATATCCTATCCGATCCGTTATCCTATCCTATCCTCTATCCTATTCTATCCTCTATCCTATCCGACCCTTTATCCTATCCTATCCCCTATCCTTTCCAATCCTATATGCTATCCTATCCGCTATCCTATCCTACCCTCTATCCTATCCAATCCCCTATCCTATGCTCTATCCGATCGTATCCTATCCTCTATCCTATTCTATCCTCTATCCTATCCAATCCCCTATCCTATCCGCTATCCGATGCTATCCTCTATCCTATCCTATCCTCTATAATTTCGTATCCTCTATCCTATCCTATCCCCTTTCCTATACAATCCCCTATCCTATCCTCTATCCTATCCAATCCCCTATCCTATCCTCTATCGTCTCCTATCCTCTATCCTAACCAATCCCCTATCCTATCCTCTATCCTATCCGATCCTCTATCGTATCCTATACTCTATCCTATCCAATCCCCTATCTTATCCTCTATCCTATCCTATCCTCTATCCTATCCTAACCTCTATCCTATCCTATCCTCTATCCTATCCTAGCCTCAATCCTATCCTATCCTCTATCCTATCCTATCCTCTATCCTATCCAATCCTATATCCTATCCTATCCGCTATCCTGTCCTATCCTCTATCCTATAATATCCCCTATCCTATCCAATCCTCTATCCTATCCTCTACCCTATCCTCTATCCTATCCTATCCTCTATCCAATCCTATCCTCTATCCTATCCTATCCTCTATCCTATCCTATCCTCTATCCTATCCTATCCTCTATCCTATCCTATCCTCTATCGTCTCCTGTCCTCTATCCTATACAATCCCCTATCCTATCCTCTATCGTCTCCTATCCTCTATCCTATCCAATCCCCTATAATATCCTCTATCGTCTCCTATCCTCTATCCTATCCAATCCCCTATCCTTTCCCCTATCCGATCCTATCCTCTATCGTATCCTATACTCTATCCTATCCAATCCCCTATCCTATCCTCTATCCGATCCTATCCTCTACCCTATCCTATCCTCTATCCTATCCTATAATCTATCCTATCGTATCCTATATCCTATCCTATCCTCTATCCTATCCTATCCTCTATCCTATCCTATCCTCTATCCTATCCTATCCTCTATCTTATCCTATCCTCTATCCTATGCTATCCTCTATCCTATCCTATCCTCTATCATATCCTATGCTCTATCTTATCCTATCCTCTATCCTATCCTATCATCTATCGTCTCCTGTCCTCTATCGTATACAATCCCCTATCCTATCCTCTATCCTATACTATCCTCTATCCTATCCTATCCTCTATCCTATACTATCCTCTATCCTATCCTATCCTCTATCCTATCCTATCCTGTATCCTATCCTATCCTATCCTCTATCCTATCCTATCCTCTATCGTCTCCTGTCCTCTATCCTATACAATCCCCTATCCTATCCTCTATCGTCTCCTATTCTCTATCCTATACAATCCCCTATCCTATCCTCTATCGTCTCCAATTGTATATCCTATAATATCCCCTATCCTATCCAATCCTCTATCCTATCCTCTACCCTATCCTCTATCCTATCCTATCCTCTATCCTATCCTATCCTCAATCCTATCCTATCCTCTATCTTATCCTATCCTCTATCCTATTCTATAATCTATCCTATCCTATCCTCTATCCTATCCTATCCTCTATCCTATCCTATCCTCTATCCTATCCTATACTGTATGCTATCCTATCCTCTATCCTATCCTATCCTCTATCGTCTCCTGTCCTCTATCCTATACAATCCCCTATCCTATCCTCTATCCTATCCTCTATCCTATCCTATCCTCTATCCTATCCTATACTCTATCCTATCCTATCCTCTATCCTATCCTATCCTCTATCCTATCCTATACTGTATCCTATCCTATCCTCTATCCTATCCTATCCTCTATCGTCTCCTGTCCTCTATCCTATACAATCCCCTGTCCTATCCTCTATCGTCTCCTATCCTCTATCCTATCCAATCCCCTATAATATCCTCTATCGTCTCCTATCCTCTATCCTATCCAATCCCCTATCCTTTCCCCTATCCGATCCTATCCTCTATCGTATCCTATGCTCTATCCTATCCAATCCCCTATCCTATCCTCTATCCGATCCTATCCTCTACACTATCCTATCCTCTATCCTATCCAATCCCCTATCCTATCCTTTATCGTATCCTATCCTCTATCCTATCCAATCCTATATCCTATCCGATCCGTTATCCTATCCTATCCTCTATCCTATTCTATCCTCTATCCTATCCAATCCTATATCCTATCCGATCCGTTATCCTATCCTATCCTCTATCCTATTCTATCCTCTATCCTATCCGACCCTTTATCCTATCCTATCCCCTATCCTTTCCAATCCTATATGCTATCCTATCCGCTATCCTATCCTACCCTCTATCCTATCCAATCCCCTATCCTATGCTCTATCCGATCGTATCCTATCCTCTATCCTATTCTATCCTCTATCCTATCCAATCCCCTATCCTATCCGCTATCCGATGCTATCCTCTATCCTATCCTATCCTCTATAATTTCGTATCCTCTATCCTATCCTATCCCCTTTCCTATACAATCCCCTATCCTATCCTCTATCCTATCCAATCCCCTATCCTATCCTCTATCGTCTCCTATCCTCTATCCTAACCAATCCCCTATCCTATCCTCTATCCTATCCGATCCTCTATCGTATCCTATACTCTATCCTATCCAATCCCCTATCTTATCCTCTATCCTATCCTATCCTCTATCCTATCCTAACCTCTATCCTATCCTATCCTCTATCCTATCCTAGCCTCAATCCTATCCTATCCTCTATCCTATCCTATCCTCTATCCTATCCAATCCTATATCCTATCCTATCCGCTATCCTGTCCTATCCTCTATCCTATAATATCCCCTATCCTATCCAATCCTCTATCCTATCCTCTACCCTATCCTCTATCCTATCCTATCCTCTATCCAATCCTATCCTCTATCCTATCCTATCCTCTATCCTATCCTATCCTCTATCCTATCCTATCCTCTATCCTATCCTATCCTCTATCGTCTCCTGTCCTCTATCCTATACAATCCCCTATCCTATCCTCTATCGTCTCCTATCCTCTATCCTATCCAATCCCCTATAATATCCTCTATCGTCTCCTATCCTCTATCCTATCCAATCCCCTATCCTTTCCCCTATCCGATCCTATCCTCTATCGTATCCTATACTCTATCCTATCCAATCCCCTATCCTATCCTCTATCCGATCCTATCCTCTACCCTATCCTATCCTCTATCCTATCCTATAATCTATCCTATCGTATCCTATATCCTATCCTATCCTCTATCCTATCCTATCCTCTATCCTATCCTATCCTCTATCCTATCCTATCCTCTATCTTATCCTATCCTCTATCCTATGCTATCCTCTATCCTATCCTATCCTCTATCATATCCTATGCTCTATCTTATCCTATCCTCTATCCTATCCTATCATCTATCGTCTCCTGTCCTCTATCCTATACAATCCCCTATCCTATCCTCTATCCTATCCTATCCTCTATCCTATACTAAACTCTATCCTATCTATCCTCTATCCTATACTATCCTCTATCTTATCCTATTCTCTATCCTATCCAATCACCTATCCAATCCTCTATCCTATCCTTTCCTCTATCCTATCCTATCCTCAATCCTACCCTTTCCTCTATCCTATCCTATCCTCTATCCTATCCTATCCTCTATCCTATACTATCCTCTATCCTATCCTATCCTCTATCCTATACTATCCTCTATCCTATCCTATCCTCTATCCTATCCTATCCTGTATCCTATCCTATCCTATCCTCTATCCTATCCTATCCTCTATCGTCTCCTGTCCTCTATCCTATACAATCCCCTATCCTATCCTCTATCGTCTCCTATTCTCTATCCTATACAATCCCCTATCCTATCCTCTATCGTCTCCAATTGTATATCCTATAATATCCCCTATCCTATCCAATCCTCTATCCTATCCTCTACCCTATCCTCTATCCTATCCTATCCTCTATCCAATCCTATCCTCTATCCTATCCTATCCTCTATCCTATCCTATCCTCTATCCAATCCTATCCTCTATCCTATCCTATCCTCTATCGTCTCCTGTCCTCTATCCTATACAATCCCCTATCCTATCCTCTATCGTCTCCTATCCTCTATCCTATCCAATCCCCTATAATATCCTCTATCGTCTCCTATCCTCTATCCTATCCAATCCCCTATCCTTTCCCCTATCCGATCCTATCCTCTATCGTATCCTATACTCTATCCTATCCAATCCCCTATCCTATCCTCTATCCGATCCTATCCTCTACCCTATCCTATCCTCTATCCTATCCTATAATCTATCCTATCGTATCCTATATCCTATCCTATCCTCTATCCTATCCTATCCTCTATCCTATCCTATCCTCTATCCTATCCTATCCTCTATCTTATCCTATCCTCTATCCTATGCTATCCTCTATCCTATCCTATCCTCTATCATATCCTATGCTCTATCTTATCCTATCCTCTATCCTATCCTATCATCTATCGTCTCCTGTCCTCTATCCTATACAATCCCCTATCCTATCCTCTATCCTATCCTATCCTCTATCCTATACTAAACTCTATCCTATCTATCCTCTATCCTATACTATCCTCTATCTTATCCTATTCTCTATCCTATCCAATCACCTATCCAATCCTCTATCCTATCCTTTCCTCTATCCTATCCTATCCTCAATCCTACCCTTTCCTCTATCCTATCCTATCCTCTATCCTATCCTATCCTCTATCCTATACTATCCTCTATCCTATCCTATCCTCTATCCTATACTATCCTCTATCCTATCCTATCCTCTATCCTATCCTATCCTGTATCCTATCCTATCCTATCCTCTATCCTATCCTATCCTCTATCGTCTCCTGTCCTCTATCCTATACAATCCCCTATCCTATCCTCTATCGTCTCCTATTCTCTATCCTATACAATCCCCTATCCTATCCTCTATCGTCTCCAATTGTGTATCCTATCCAATCCCCTATCCTATCCTCTATCCGATCCTATCCTCTATCGTATCCTATACTCTATCCTATCCAATCCCCTATCCTATCCTCTATCCTATCCTATCCTCTATCCCATACTATCCTCTATCCTATCCTATCCTCTATCCTATACTATCCTCTATCCTATCCTATCCTCTATCCTATCCAATAACCTATCCAATCCTCTATCCTATCCTTTCTTCTATCCTATCCTATCCTCAATCCTATCCTATCCGCTATCTTATCCTATCCTCTATCCTATTCTATAATCTACCCTATCCTATCCTCTATCCTATCCTATCCTCTATCCTATCCTATACTGTATCCTATCCTATCCTCTATCCTATCCTATCCTCTATCGTCTCCTGTCCTCTATCCTATACAATCCCCTATACTATCCTCTATCGTCTCCTATCCTCTATCCTATCCAATCCCCTATAATATCCTCTATCGTCTCCTATCCTCTATCCTATCCAATCCCCTATCCTTTCCCCTATCCGATCCTATCCTCTATCGTATCCTATACTCTATCCTATCCAATCCCCTATCCTATCCTCTATCCGATCCTATCCTCTACCCTATCCTATCCTCTATCCTATCCTATAATCTATCCTATCCTATCCTCTATCCTATCCAATAACTTATCCAATCCTCTATCCTATCCTTTCCTCTATCCTATCCTATCCTCAATCCTATCCTATCCGCTATCTTATCCTATCCTCTATCCTATTCTATAATCTATCCTATCCTATCCTCTATCCTATCCTATCCTCTATCCTATCCTATACTGTATCCTATCCTATCCTCTATCCTATCCTATCCTCTATCGTCTCCTGTCCTCTATCCTATACAATCCCCTATCCTATCCTCTATCGTCTCCTATCCTCTATCCTATCCAATCCCCTATAATATCCTCTATCGTCTCCTATCCTCTATCCTATCCAATCCCCTATCCTTTCCCCTATCCGATCCTATCCTCTATCGTATCCTATACTCTATCCTATCCAATCCCCTATCCTATCCTCTATCCGATCCTATCCTCTACCCTATCCTATCCTCTATCCTATCCAATCCCCTATCCTATCCTCTATCCTATCCTATCATCTATCGTATCCTATCCTCTATCCTATCCTATCCTCTATCCTATCCTATCCTCTATCCTATCCTATCCTCTATCCTATCCAATCACCTATCCGATCCTCTATCCTATCCTTTACTCTATCCTATCCTATCCTCAATCCTATCCTATCCTCTATCCTATCCTATCCTCTATCCTATTCTATACTCGATCCTATCCTATTATCTATCCTATCCTATCCTCTATCCTATCCTATCCTCTATCCTATCCTATCCTCTATCCTATCCTATAATCTATCCTATCCTATCCTATATCCTATCCTATCCTCTATCCTATCCAATCCCCTATAATATCCTCTATCGTCTCCTATCCTCTATCCTATCCAATCCCCTATCCTTTCCCCTATCCGATCCTATCCTCTATCGTATCCTATGCTCTATCCTATCCAATCCCCTATCCTATCCTCTATCCGATCCTATCCTCTACACTATCCTATCCTCTATCCTATCCAATCCCCTATCCTATCCTTTATCGTATCCTATCCTCTATCCTATCCAATCCTATATCCTATCCGATCCGTTATCCTATCCTATCCTCTATCCTATTCTATCCTCTATCCTATCCAATCCTATATCCTATCCGATCCGTTATCCTATCCTATCCTCTATCCTATTCTATCCTCTATCCTATCCGACCCTTTATCCTATCCTATCCCCTATCCTTTCCAATCCTATATGCTATCCTATCCGCTATCCTATCCTACCCTCTATCCTATCCAATCCCCTATCCTATGCTCTATCCGATCGTATCCTATCCTCTATCCTATTCTATCCTCTATCCTATCCAATCCCCTATCCTATCCGCTATCCGATGCTATCCTCTATCCTATCCTATCCTCTATAATTTCGTATCCTCTATCCTATCCTATCCCCTTTCCTATACAATCCCCTATCCTATCCTCTATCCTATCCAATCCCCTATCCTATCCTCTATCGTCTCCTATCCTCTATCCTAACCAATCCCCTATCCTATCCTCTATCCTATCCGATCCTCTATCGTATCCTATACTCTATCCTATCCAATCCCCTATCTTATCCTCTATCCTATCCTATCCTCTATCCTATCCTAACCTCTATCCTATCCTATCCTCTATCCTATCCTAGCCTCAATCCTATCCTATCCTCTATCCTATCCTATCCTCTATCCTATCCAATCCTATATCCTATCCTATCCGCTATCCTGTCCTATCCTCTATCCTATAATATCACCTATCCTATCCAATCCTCTATCCTATCCTCTACCCTATCCTCTATCCTATCCTATCCTCTATCCAATCCTATCCTCTATCCTATCCTATCCTCTATCCTATCCTATCCTCTATCCTATCCTATCCTCTATCCTATCCTATCCTATATCGTCTCCTGTCCTCTATCCTATACAATCCCCTATCCTATCCTCTATCGTCTCCTATCCTCTATCCTATCCAATCCCCTATAATATCCTCTATCGTCTCCTATCCTCTATCCTATCCAATCCCCTATCCTTTCCCCTATCCGATCCTATCCTCTATCGTATCCTATACTCTATCCTATCCAATCCCCTATCCTATCCTCTATCCGATCCTATCCTCTACCCTATCCTATCCTCTATCCTATCCTATAATCTATCCTATCGTATCCTATATCCTATCCTATCCTCTATCCTATCCTATCCTCTATCCTATCCTATCCTCTATCCTATCCTATCCTCTATCTTATCCTATCCTCTATCCTATGCTATCCTCTATCCTATCCTATCCTCTATCATATCCTATGCTCTATCTTATCCTATCCTCTATCCTATCCTATCATCTATCGTCTCCTGTCCTCTATCCTATACAATCCCCTATCCTATCCTCTATCCTATCCTATCCTCTATCCTATACTAAACTCTATCCTATCTATCCTCTATCCTATACTATCCTCTATCTTATCCTATTCTCTATCCTATCCAATCACCTATCCAATCCTCTATCCTATCCTTTCCTCTATCCTATCCTATCCACAATCCTACCCTTTCCTCTATCCTATCCTATCCTCTATCCTATCCTATCCTCTATTCTATACTATCCTCTATCCTATCCTATCCTCTATCCTATACTATCCTCTATCCTATCCTATCCTCTATCCTATCCTATCCTGTATCCTATCCTATCCTATCCTCTATCCTATCCTATCCTCTATCGTCTCCTGTCCTCTATCCTATACAATCCCCTATCCTATCCTCTATCGTCTCCTATTCTCTATCCTATACAATCCCCTATCCTATCCTCTATCGTCTCCAATTGTATATCCTATAATATCCCCTATCCTATCCAATCCTCTATCCTATCCTCTACCCTATCCTCTATCCTATCCTATCCTCTATCCAATCCTATCCTCTATCCTATCCTATCCTCTATCCTATCCTATCCTCTATCCAATCCTATCCTCTATCCTATCCTATCCTCTATCGTCTCCTGTCCTCTATCCTATACAATCCCCTATCCTATCCTCTATCGTCTCCTATCCTCTATCCTATCCAATCCCCTATAATATCCTCTATCGTCTCCTATCCTCTATCCTATCCAATCCCCTATCCTTTCCCCTATCCGATCCTATCCTCTATCGTATCCTATACTCTATCCTATCCAATCCCCTATCCTATCCTCTATCCGATCCTATCCTCTACCCTATCCTATCCTCTATCCTATCCTATAATCTATCCTATCGTATCCTATATCCTATCCTATCCTCTATCCTATCCTATCCTCTATCCTATCCTATCGTCTATCCTATCCTATCCTCTATCTTATCCTATCCTCTATCCTATGCTATCCTCTATCCTATCCTATCCTCTATCATATCCTATGCTCTATCTTATCCTATCCTCTATCCTATCCTATCATCTATCGTCTCCTGTCCTCTATCCTATACAATCCCCTATCCTATCCTCTATCCTATCCTATCCTCTATCCTATACTAAACTCTATCCTATCTATCCTCTATCCTATACTATCCTCTATCTTATCCTATTCTCTATCCTATACAATCACCTATCCAATCCTCTATCCTATCCTTTCCTCTATCCTATCCTATCCTCAATCCTACCCTTTCCTCTATCCTATCCTATCCTCTATCCTATCCTATCCTCTATCCTATACTATCCTCTATCCTATCCTATCCTCTATCCTATACTATCCTCTATCCTATCCTATCCTCTATCCTATCCTATCCTGTATCCTATCCTATCCTATCCTCTATCCTATCCTATCCTCTATCGTCTCCTGTCCTCTATCCTATACAATCCCCTATCCTATCCTCTATCGTCTCCTATTCTCTATCCTATACAATCCCCTATCCTATCCTCTATCGTCTCCAATTGTGTATCCTATCCAATCCCCTATCCTATCCTCTATCCGATCCTATCCTCTATCGTATCCTATACTCTATCCTATCCAATCCCCTATCCTATCCTCTATCCTATCCTATCCTCTATCCCATACTATCCTCTATCCTATCCTATCCTCTATCCTATACTATCCTCTATCCTATCCTATCCTCTATCCTATCCAATAACCTATCCAATCCTCTATCCTATCCTTTCTTCTATCCTATCCTATCCTCAATCCTATCCTATCCGCTATCTTATCCTATCCTCTATCCTATTCTATAATCTACCCTATCCTATCCTCTATCCTATCCTATCCTCTATCCTATCCTATACTGTATCCTATCCTATCCTCTATCCTATCCTATCCTCTATCGTCTCCTGTCCTCTATCCTATACAATCCCCTATACTATCCTCTATCGTCTCCTATCCTCTATCCTATCCAATCCCCTATAATATCCTCTATCGTCTCCTATCCTCTATCCTATCCAATCCCCTATCCTTTCCCCTATCCGATCCTATCCTCTATCGTATCCTATACTCTATCCTATCCAATCCCCTATCCTATCCTCTATCCGATCCTATCCTCTACCCTATCCTATCCTCTATCCGATCCTATCCTCTACCCTATCCTATCCTCTATCCTATCCTATAATCTATCCTATCGTATCCTATATCCTATCCTATCCTCTATCCTATCCTCTATCCTATCCTATCCTCTATCCTATCCTATCCTCTATCTTATCCTATCCTCTATCCTATGCTATCCTCTATCCTATCCTATCCTCTATCATATCCTATGCTCTATCTTATCCTATCCTCTATCCTATCCTATCATCTATCGTCTCCTGTCCTCTATCCTATACAATCCCCTATCCTATCCTCTATCCTATCCTATCCTCTATCCTATACTAAACTCTATCCTATCTATCCTCTATCCTATACTATCCTCTATCTTATCCTATTCTCTATCCTATACAATCACCTATCCAATCCTCTATCCTATCCTTTCCTCTATCCTATCCTATCCTCAATCCTACCCTTTCCTCTATCCTATCCTATCCTCTATCCTATCCTATCCTCTATCCTATACTATCCTCTATCCTATCCTATCCTCTATCCTATACTATCCTCTATCCTATCCTATCCTCTATCCTATCCTATCCTGTATCCTATCCTATCCTATCCTCTATCCTATCCTATCCTCTATCGTCTCCTGTCCTCTATCCTATACAATCCCCTATCCTATCCTCTATCGTCTCCTATTCTCTATCCTATACAATCCCCTATCCTATCCTCTATCGTCTCCAATTGTGTATCCTATCCAATCCCCTATCCTATCCTCTATCCGATCCTATCCTCTATCGTATCCTATACTCTATCCTATCCAATCCCCTATCCTATCCTCTATCCTATCCTATCCTCTATCCCATACTATCCTCTATCCTATCCTATCCTCTATCCTATACTATCCTCTATCCTATCCTATCCTCTATCCTATCCAATAACCTATCCAATCCTCTATCCTATCCTTTCTTCTATCCTATCCTATCCTCAATCCTATCCTATCCGCTATCTTATCCTATCCTCTATCCTATTCTATAATCTACCCTATCCTATCCTCTATCCTATCCTATCCTCTATCCTATCCTATACTGTATCCTATCCTATCCTCTATCCTATCCTATCCTCTATCGTCTCCTGTCCTCTATCCTATACAATCCCCTATACTATCCTCTATCGTCTCCTATCCTCTATCCTATCCAATCCCCTATAATATCCTCTATCGTCTCCTATCCTCTATCCTATCCAATCCCCTATCCTTTCCCCTATCCGATCCTATCCTCTATCGTATCCTATACTCTATCCTATCCAATCCCCTATCCTATCCTCTATCCGATCCTATCCTCTACCCTATCCTATCCTCTATCCTATCCTATAATCTATCCTATCCTATCCTCTATCCTATCCAATAACTTATCCAATCCTCTATCCTATCCTTTCCTCTATCCTATCCTATCCTCAATCCTATCCTATCCGCTATCTTATCCTATCCTCTATCCTATTCTATAATCTATCCTATCCTATCCTCTATCCTATCCTATCCTCTATCCTATCCTATACTGTATCCTATCCTATCCTCTATCCTATCCTATCCTCTATCGTCTCCTGTCCTCTATCCTATACAATCCCCTATCCTATCCTCTATCGTCTCCTATCCTCTATCCTATCCAATCCCCTATAATATCCTCTATCGTCTCCTATCCTCTATCCTATCCAATCCCCTATCCTTTCCCCTATCCGATCCTATCCTCTATCGTATCCTATACTCTATCCTATCCAATCCCCTATCCTATCCTCTATCCGATCCTATCCTCTACCCTATCCTATCCTCTATCCTATCCAATCCCCTATCCTATCCTCTATCCTATCCTATCCTCTATCGTCTCCTGTCCTCTATCCTATACAATCCCCTATCCTATCCTCTATCCTATCCTCTATCCTATCCTATCCTCTATCCTATCCTATACTCTATCCTATCCTATCCTCTATCCTATCCTATCCTCTATCCTATCCTATACTGTATCCTATCCTATCCTCTATCCTATCCTATCCTCTATCGTCTCCTGTCCTCTATCCTATACAATCCCCTGTCCTATCCTCTATCGTCTCCTATCCTCTATCCTATCCAATCCCCTATAATATCCTCTATCGTCTCCTATCCTCTATCCTATCCAATCCCCTATCCTTTCCCCTATCCGATCCTATCCTCTATCGTATCCTATACTCTATCCTATCCAATCCCCTATCCTATCCTCTATCCGATCCTATCCTCTACACTATCCTATCCTCTATCCTATCCAATCCCCTATCCTATCCTTTATCGTATCCTATCCTCTATCCTATCCAATCCTATATCCTATCCGATCCGTTATCCTATCCTATCCTCTATCCTATTCTATCCTCTATCCTATCCTATCCTCTATCCTATTCTATCCTCTATCCTATCCAATCCCCTATCCTATCCGCTATCCGATGCTATCCTCTATCCTATCCTATCCTCTATAATTTCGTATCCTCTATCCTATACTATCCTCTATCCTATCCAATCCTATATCCTATCCTATCCGCTATCCTGTCCTATCCTCTATCCTATAATATCCCCTATCCTATCCTATCCTCTATCCTATCCTATCCTCTATCCTATCCTATCCTCTATCGTCTCCTGTCCTCTATCCTATCCAATCCCCTATAATATCCTCTATCGTCTCCTATCCTCTATCCTATCCAATCCCCTATCCTTTCCCCTATCCGATCCTATCCTCTATCGTATCCTATACTCTATCCTATCCAATCCCCTATCCTATCCTCTATCCGATCCTATCCTCTACCCTATCCTATCCTCTATCCTATCCTATAATCTATCCTATCGTATCCTATCCAATCCTATATCCTATCCTCTATCCTATCCTCTATCCTATCGTATCCTCTATCCTATCCTATGCTCTATCCTATCCTATCCTCTATCCTATCCTATCCTCTATCCTATCCTATCCTCTATCCTATCCTATCCTCTATCCTATCCTCTATCCTATCCTATCCTTTCCTCTATCCTATCCTATCCTCTATCCTATTCTCTATCCAATCCTATTGTCTATCCTATCCAATCCCCTATCCTATCCTCTATCGTCTCCTATCCTCTATCCTATCCAATCCCCTATCCTATCCTGTATCCTATCCGATCCTCTATCGTATCCTATACTCTATCCTATCCAATCCCCTATCTTATCCTCTATCCGATCCTATCCCTTATCCTATCCAATCCCCTATCTTATCCTCTATCTTATCCTATCCTATCCAATCCTCTATCCTATCCTCTATCTTATCCTATCCTCTATCCTATCCTATCCTGAATCCTTTCCTATCCTCTATCCTACCCTATAATCTATCCTATCCTATCCTCTATCCTATCCTATCCTCTATCCTATCCTATCCTCTACCCTGTCCTATCCTCTATCCAATACTATCCTCTATCCTATCCTGTCCTCTATCCTATCCTATTCCCTATCATATCCTATCCTCTATCCTGTCCTATCCTCTATCCTATCCTATCCTCTATCCTATCCTATCCTCAATTCTATCCTATACTTCATCCTATCCTATCCACTATCCTATCCCATCGTCTATCCTATAATATCCTCTATCCTATCCAATCCGCTATCCTATCCTCTATCCTATTCTCTATCCAATCCCATCCTCTTTCGCCTCCTATCCTCTCTCCTATCCAATCCCCTATCCTATCCTCTATCCTATCCTTTCCACTACCCTATACTTTCCTCCATCCTATCCTATCCTCCATAAGATCGTATCCTCTATCCTATCCCGTCCTCTATCCTATAATATCATCTATCCTATCATATCCTGTATTATATCCTATCCTCTATAATATCCGAGCCTCTAACCTATCCTATCCTCAATCCTATCCTATCCTCTATAATATCCAATCCCCTATCCTATCGTCTATAGTATCCTATCCTCTATCATATCCAATCCTATATCCTATTCTCTATCATATCCAATCCTATATCCTATCCTCTATCCTATCCTATCCTATCCTCTATCCTATCCTATCCTCTATCCTATCCTATCCTCTATCCTATCCTATCCTCTATCCTATCCTATCCTCTATCCTATCCTATCCTCTATCCTATCCTATCCTCTATCCTATCCCATCCTCTATCCTATCCTATCCTCTATCCTATCCTATCCTCTATCCTATCCTATCCTCAACCCTATGCTATCCTCATTCGTATCCTATACTCCATCCTAACCTATCCGCTATCCTATCCTAACTCCTATCCTATAATATCCTCTATCCTATCCAATCCTCTATCCTATCCTCTATCCTATTCTATCCTCTATCCTATCCTATCCTCTATAATATCCTATCCTCTATAATATCCTATCCTCTATCCTATCCTATCCCCTTTCCTATACAATCCCCTATCCTATCCTCTATCCTATCCAATCCCCTATCCTATCCTCTATCGTCTCCTATCCTCTATCCTAACCAATCCCCTATCATATCCTCTATCCTATCCGATCCTCTATCGTATCCTATACTCTATCCTATCCAATCCCCTATCTTATCCTCTATCCTATCCTATCCTCTATCCTATCCTAACCTCTATCCTATCCTATCCTCTATCCTATCCTAGCCTCAATCCTATCCTATCCTCTATCCTATTCTATCCTCTATCCTATCCTATCCTCTATAATATCCTATCCTCTATCCTATCCTATCCTCTATCCTATCCTATCCTCTTTCCTATACAATCCCCTATCCTATCCTCTATCCTATCCAATCCCCTATCCTATCCTCTATCGTCTCCTATCCTCTATCCTATCCAATCCCCTATCTTATCCTCTATCCTATCCTATCCTCTATCCTATCCTGACCTCTATCCTATCCTATCCTCTATCCTATCCTATCCTCTATCCTATCCAATCCCCTATCCTATCCTCTATCCTATCCTATCCTCTATCCTATACTATCCTCTATCCTATCCTATCCTCTATCCTATACTATCCTCTATCCTATCCTATCCTCTATCCTATCCAATAACCTATCCAATCCTCTATCCTATCCTTTCCTCTATCCTATCCTATCCTCAATCCTATCCAATCCCCTATCTTATCCTATCCTCTATCCTCTATCCTATCCAATCCCCTATCTTATCCTCTATCCTATCCTATCCTCTATCCTATCCAATCCCCTATCTTATCCTCTATCCTATCCTATCCTCTATCCTATCCTATCCTCTATCCTATCCTATCCTCTATCCTATCCTATCCTCTATCCTATCCTATACTGTATGCTATCCTATCCTCTATCCTATCCTATCCTCTATCGTCTCCTGTCCTCTATCCTATACAATCCCCTATCCTATCCTCTATCCTGTCCTCTATCCTATCCTATCCTCTATCCTATCCTATACTCTATCCTATCCTATCCTCTATCCTATCCTATCCTCTATCCTATCCTATACTGTATCCTATCCTATCCTCTATCCTATCCTATCCTCTATCGTCTCCTATCCTCTATCCTATCCAATCCCCTATCCTATCCTCTATCCTATCCTATCATCTATCGTATCCTATCCTCTATCCTATCCTATCCTCTATCCTATCCTATCCTCTATCCTATCCAATCACCTATCCGATCCTCTATCCTATCCTTTACTCTATCCTATCCTATCCTCAATCCTATCCTATCCTCTATCCTATCCTATCCTCTATCCTATTCTATACTCGATCCTATCCTATTATCTATCCTATCCTATCCTCTATCCTATCCTATCCTCTATCCTATCCTATCCTCTATCCTATCCTATCCTCTATCCTATCCTATAATCTATCCTATCCTATCCTATATCCTATCCTATCCTCTATCCTATCCAATCCCCTATCCTATCCTCTATCCTATCCTATCCTTTATCGTATCCTATCCTCTATCCTATCCAATCCTATATCCTATCCGATCCGTTATCCTATCCTATCCTCTATCC
Organism: Halictus rubicundus; assembly: GCF_050948215.1. Classification (NCBI taxonomy): domain Eukaryota; kingdom Metazoa; phylum Arthropoda; class Insecta; order Hymenoptera; family Halictidae; genus Halictus; species Halictus rubicundus. Next base: position 863,917 of record NW_027488618.1, read on the forward strand.
TATTCTATCCTCTATCCTATCCAATCCTATATCCTATCCGATCCGTTATCCTATCCTATCCTCTATCCTACTCTATCCTCTATACTACCCGACCCTTTATCCTATCCTATCCCCTATCCTTTCCAATCCTATATGCTATCCTATTCGCTATCCTATCCTACCCTCTATCCTATCCAATCCCCTATCCTATGCTCTATCCGATCGTATCCTATCCTCTATCCTATTCTATCCTCTATCCTATCCAATCCCCTATCCTATCCGCTATCCGATGCTATCCTCTATCCTATCCTGTCCTCTATAATTTCGTATCCTCTATCCTATCCTATCCTCTATCCTATCCAATCCTATATCCTATCCTATCCGCTATCCTGTCCTATCCTCTATCCTATAATATCCCCTATCCTATCCAATCCTCTATCCTATCCTCTACCCTATCCTCTATCCTATCCTATCCTCTATCCAATCCTATCCTCTATCCTATCCTATCCTCTATCCTATCCTATCCTCTATCCTATCCTATCCTCTATCCTATCCTATCCTCTATCCTATCCTATCCTCTATCGCCTCCTGTCCTCTATCCTATACAATCCCCTATCCTATCCTCTATCGTCTCCTATCCTCTATCCTATCCAATCCCCTATAATATCCTCTATCGTCTCCTATCCTCTATCCTATCCAATCCCCTATCCTTTCCCCTATCCGATCCTATCCTCTATCGTATCCTATACTCTATCCTATCCAATCCCCTATCCTATCCTCTATCCGATCCTATCCTCTACCCTATCCTATCCTCTATCCTATCCTATAATCTATCCTATCGTATCCTATATCCTATCCTTTCCTCTATCCTATCCTATCCTCTATCCTATCCTATCCTCTATCCTATCCTATCCTCTATCTTATCCTATCCTCTATCCTATGCTATCCTCTATCCTATCCTATCCTCTATCATATCCTATGCTCTATCTTATCCTATCCTCTATCCTATCCTATCATCTATCGTCTCCTGTCCTCTATCCTATACAATCCCCTATCCTATCCTCTATCCTATCCTATCCTCTATCCTATACTAAACTCTATCCTATCTATCCTCTATCCTATACTATCCTCTATCTTATCCTATTCTCTATCCTATCCAATCACCTATCGAATCCTCTATCCTATCCTTTCCTCTATCGTATCCTATACTCTATCCTATCCAATCCCCTATCCTATCCTCTATCCTATCCTATCCTCTATCCTATACTATCCTCTATCCTATCCTATCCTCTATCCTATACTATCCTCTATCCTATCCTATCCTCTATCCTATCCTATCCTGTATCCTATCCTATCCTATCCTCTATCCTATCCTATCCTCTATCGTCTCCTGTCCTCTATCCTATACAATCCCCTATCCTATCCTCTATCGTCTCCTATTCTCTATCCTATACAATCCCCTATCCTATCCTCTATCGTCTCCAATTGTATATCCTATCCAATCCCCTATCCTATCCTCTATCCGATCCTATCCTCTATCGTATCCTATACTCTATCCTATCCAATCCCCTATCCTATCCTCTATCCTATCCTATCCTCTATCCCATACTATCCTCTATCCTATCCTATCCTCTATCCTATACTATCCTCTATCCTATCCTATCCTCTATCCTATACTATCCTCTATCCTATCCTATCCTCTATCCTATCCTATCCTGTATCCTATCCTATCCTATCCTCTATCCTATCCTATCCTCTATCGTCTCCTGTCCTCTATCCTATACAATCCCCTATCCTATCCTCTATCGTCTCCTATTCTCTATCCTATACAATCCCCTATCCTATCCTCTATCGTCTCCAATTGTATATCCTATCCAATCCCCTATCCTATCCTCTATCCGATCCTATCCTCTATCGTATCCTATACTCTATCCTATCCAATCCCCTATCCTATCCTCTATCCTATCCTATCCTCTATCCCATACTATCCTCTATCCTATCCTATCCTCTATCCTATACTATCCTCTATCCTATCCTATCCTCTATCCTATCCAATAACCTATCCAATCCTCTATCCTATCCTTTCTTCTATCCTATCCTATCCTCAATCCTATCCTATCCGCTATCTTATCCTATCCTGTATCCTATTCTATAATCTACCCTATCCTATCCTCTATCCTATCCTATCCTCTATCCTATCCTATACTGTATCCTATCCTATCCTCTATCCTATCCTATCCTCTATCGTCTCCTGTCCTCTATCCTATACAATCCCCTATAGTATCCTCTATCGTCTCCTATCCTCTATCCTATCCAATCCCCTATAATATCCTCTATCGCCTCCTATCCTCTATCCTATCCAATCCCCTATCCTTTCCCCTATCCGATCCTATCCTCTATCGTATCCTATACTCTATTATATCCAATCCCCTATCCTATCCTCTATCCGATCCTATCCTCTACCCTATCCTATCCTCTATCCTATCCTATAATCTATCCTATCGTATCCTATATCCTATCCTATCCTCTATCCTATCCTATCCTCTATCCTATCCTATCCTCTATCCTATCCTATCCTCTATATTATCCTATACTCTATCCTATCCTATCCTCTATCGTCTCCTGTCCTCTATCCTATACAATCCCCTATCCTATCCTCTATCCTATCCTATCCTCTATCCTATACTAAACTCTATCCTATCTATCCTCTATCCTATACTATCCTCTATCTTATCCTATCCTCTATCCTATCCAATCACCTATCCAATCCTCTATCCTATCCTTTCCTCTATCCTATCCTATCCTCAATCCTACCCTTTCCTCTATCCTATCCTATCCTCTATCCTATCCTATCCTCTATCCTATACTATCCTCTATCCTATCCTTTCCTCTATCCTATCCTATCCTGTATCCTATCCTATCCTATCCTCTATCCTATCCTATCCTCTATCGTCTCCTGTCCTCTATCCTATACAATCCCCTATCCTATCCTCTATCGTCTCCTATCCTCTATCCTATCCAATCCCCTATAATATCCTCTATCGTCTCCTATCCTCTATCCTATCCAATCCCCTATCCTTTCCCCTATCCGATCCTATCCTCTATCGTATCCTATACTCTATCCTATCCAATCCCCTATCCTATCCTCTATCCGATCCTATCCTCTACCCTATCCTATCCTCTATCCTATCCAATCCCCTATCCTATCCTCTATCCTATCCTATCATCTATCGTATCCTATCCTCTATCCTATCCTATCCTCTATCCTATCCTATCCTCTATCCTATCCTATCCTCTATCCTATCCAATCACCTATCCGATCCTCTATCCTATCCTTTACTCTATCCTATCCTATCCTCAATCCTATCCTATCCTCTATCCTATCCTATCCTCTATCCTATTCTATACTCGATCCTATCCTATTATCTATCCTATCCTATCCTCTATCCTATCCTATCCTCTATCCTATCCTATCCTCTATCCTATCCTATAATCTATCCTATCCTATCCTATATCCTATCCTATCCTCTATCCTATCCAATCCCCTATAATATCCTCTATCGTCTCCTATCCTCTATCCTATCCAATCCCCTATCCTTTCCCCTATCCGATCCTATCCTCTATCGTATCCTATACTCTATCCTATCCAATCCCCTATCCTATCCTCTATCCGATCCTATCCTCTACCCTATCGTATCCTATATCCTATCCTATCCTCTATCCTATCCTATCCTCTATCCTATCCTATCCTCTATCTTATCCTATCCTCTATCCTATTCTATAATCTACCCTATCCTATCCTCTATCCTATCCAATCCCCTATCCTATCCTCTATCGTCTCCTATCCTCTATCCTAACCAATCCCCTATCCTATCCTCTATCCTATCCGATCCTCTATCGTATCCTATACTCTATCCTATCCAATCCCCTATCTTATCCTCTATCCTATCCTATCCTCTATCCTATCCTAACCTCTATCCTATCCTATCCGCTATCCTATCCTAGCCTCAATCCTATCCTATCCTCTATCCTATTCTATCCTCTATCCTATCCTATCCTCTATAATATCCTATCCTCTATCCTATCCTATCCTCTATCCTATCCTATCCTCTTTCCTATACAATCCCCTATCCTATCCTCTATCCTATCCAATCCCCTATCCTATCCTCTATAATATCCTATCCTCTATCCTATCCTATACTCTATCCTATCCTATCCTCTTTCCTATACAATCCCCTATCCTATCCTCTATCCTATCCAATCCCCTATCCTATCCTCTATCCTATCCTTTCCTCTATCCTATCCTATCCTCAATCCTATCCTATCCTCTATCTTATCCTATCCTCTATCCTATTCTATAATCTATCCTATCCTATCCTCTATCCTATCCTATCCTCTATCGTCTCCTGTCCTCTATCCTATACAATCCCCTATCCTATCCTCTATCCTATCCTATCCTCTATCCTATACTAAACTCTATCCTATCTATCCTCTATCCTATACTATCCTCTATCTTATCCTATTCTCTATCCTATCCAATCACCTATCCAATCCTCTATCCTATCCTTTCCTCTATCCTATCCTATCCTCTATCGTCTCCTGTCCTCTATCCTATACAATCCCCTATCCTATCCTCTATCCTATCCTATCCTCTATCCTATACTAAACTCTATCCTATCTATCCTCTATCCTATACTATCCTCTATCTTATCCTATCCTCTATCCTATCCAATCACCTATCCAATCCTCTATCCTATCCTTTCCTCTATCCTATCCTATCCTCAATCCTACCCTTTCCTCTATCCTATCCTATCCTCTATCCTATCCTATCCTCTATCCTATACTATCCTCTATCCTATCCTTTCCTCTATCCTATCCTATCCTGTATCCTATCCTATCCTATCCTCTATCCTATCCTATCCTCTATCGTCTCCTGTCCTCTATCCTATACAATCCCCTATCCTATCCTCTATCGTCTCCTATCCTCTATCCTATCCAATCCCCTATAATATCCTCTATCGTCTCCTATCCTCTATCCTATCCAATCCCCTATCCTTTCCCCTATCCGATCCTATCCTCTATCGTATCCTATACTCTATCCTATCCAATCCCCTATCCTATCCTCTATCCGATCCTATCCTCTACCCTATCCTATCCTCTATCCTATCCAATCCCCTATCCTATCCTCTATCCTATCCTATCATCTATCGTATCCTATCCTCTATCCTATCCTATCCTCTATCCTATCCTATCCTCTATCCTATCCTATCCTCTATCCTATCCAATCACCTATCCGATCCTCTATCCTATCCTTTACTCTATCCTATCCTATCCTCAATCCTATCCTATCCTCTATCCTATCCTATCCTCTATCCTATTCTATACTCGATCCTATCCTATTATCTATCCTATCCTATCCTCTATCCTATCCTATCCTCTATCCTATCCTATCCTCTATCCTATCCTATCCTCTATCCTATCCTATCCTCTATCCTATCCTATCCTCTATCCTATCCTATCCTCTATCCTATCCTATAATCTATCCTATCCTATCCTATATCCTATCCTATCCTCTATCCTATCCAAACCCCTATCCTATCCTCTATCCTCTCCTATCCTTTATCGTATCCTATCCTCTATCCTATCCAATCCCCTATCCTATCCGCTATCCGATGCTATCCTCTATCCTATCCTATCCTCTATAATTTCGTATCCTCTATCCTATCCTATCCTCTATCCTATCCAATCCTATATCCTATCCTATCCGCTATCCTGTCCTATCCTCTATCCTATAATATCCCCTATCCTATCCAATCCTCTATCCTATCCTCTACCCTATCCTCTATCCTATCCTATCCTCTATCCAATCCTATCCTCTATCCTATTCTATACTCTACCCTATCCTATCCGCTATCCTATCCTATCCTCTATCCTATCCTATCCTCTACCCTATCCTATCCTCTATCCTATCCTATAATCTATCCTATCGTATCCTATATCCTATCCTATCCTCTATCCTATCCTATCATCTATCCTATCCTATCCTCTATCCTATCCTATCCTCTATCCTATCCTATCCTCTATCCTATCCTATCCTCTATCGTATCATATCCTCTATCCTATCCAATCCTATATCCTATCCGATCCGTTATCCTATCCTATCCTCTATCCTATCCTATCCTCTATCCTATCCAATCACCTATCCTATCCTCTATCCTATCCTATCCTCTATCCTATCCTATCCTCTATCCGATCCTATCCTCTATCGTATCCTATACCTTATCCTATCCAATCCCCTATCCTATCCTCTATCCTATCCTCTATCCTATACAATTCCCTATCCTATCTTATCCTCTATCCTAACCAATCACCTATCCGATCCTCCATCCCATCCTTTCCTCTATCCTATCCTATCCTCAATCCCATCCTATCCTCTATCCTATCCTATCCTCTATCCTATTCTATACTCTATCCTATCCTATCCTCTATCCTATACTAACCTCTATCCTATCTATCCTCTATCCTATACTATCCTCTATCTTATCCTATCCTCTATCCTATCCAATCACCTATCCAATCCTCTATCCTATCCTTTCCTCTATCCTATCCTATCCTCAATCCTACCCTTTCCTCTATCCTATCCTATCCTCTATCCTATCCTATCCTCTATCCTATCCTATCCTCTATCCTATACTATCCTCTATCCTATCCTATCCTCTATCCTATCCTATCCTGTATCCTATCGTATCCTATCCTCTATCCTATCCTATCCTCTACCGTCTCCTGTCCTCTATCCTATACAATCCCCTATTCTATCCTCTATCGTCTCCTATCCTTTATCCTATCCAATCCCCTATTCTTTCCCCTATCCGATCCTATCCTCTATCGTATCCTATACTCTATCCTATCCAATCCCCTATCCTATCCTCTATCCGATCCTATCCTCTACCCTATCCTATCCTCTATCCTATCCAATCCCCTATCCTATCCTCTATCCTATCCTATCATCTATCGTATCCTATCCTCTATCCTATCCTATCCTCTATCCTATCCTATCCTCTACCCTATCCTATCCTCTATCCTATCCTATAATCTATCCTATCGTATCCTATATCCTATCCTATCCTCTATCCTATCCTATCCTCTATCCTATCCTATCCTCTATCCTATCCTATCCTCTATCCTATCCTATCCTCTATCCTATCCTATCCTCTATCGTATCATATCCTCTATCCTATCCAATCCTATATCCTATCCGATCCGTTATCCTATCCTATCCTCTATCCTATCCTATCCTCTATCCTATCCAATCACCTATCCTATCCTCTATCCTATCCTATCCTCTATCCTATCCTATCCTCTATCCGATCCTATCCTCTATCGTATCCTATACCTTATCCTATCCAATCCCCTATCCTATCCTCTATCCTATCCTCTATCCTATACAATTCCCTATCCTATCTTATCCTCTATCCTAACCAATCACCTATCCGATCCTCCATCCCATCCTTTCCTCTATCCTATCCTATCCTCAATCCCATCCTATCCTCTATCCTATCCTATCCTCTATCCTATTCTATACTCTATCCTATCCTATCCTCTATCCTATACTAACCTCTATCCTATCTATCCTCTATCCTATACTATCCTCTATCTTATCCTATCCTCTATCCTATCCAATCACCTATCCAATCCTCTATCCTATCCTTTCCTCTATCCTATCCTATCCTCAATCCTACCCTTTCCTCTATCCTATCCTATCCTCTATCCTATCCTATCCTCTATCCTATCCTATCCTCTATCCTATACTATCCTCTATCCTATCCTATCCTCTATCCTATCCTATCCTGTATCCTATCGTATCCTATCCTCTATCCTATCCTATCCTCTACCGTCTCCTGTCCTCTATCCTATACAATCCCCTATTCTATCCTCTATCGTCTCCTATTCTCTATCCTATACAATCCCCTATCCTATCCTCTATCGTCTCCAATTGTCTATCCTATCCAATCCCCTATCCTATCCTCTATCCGATCCTATCCTCTATCGTATCCTATACTCTATCCTATCCAATCCCCTATCCTATCCGCTATCCGATGCTATCCTCTATCCTATCCTATCCTCTATAATTTCGTATCCTCTATCCTATCCTATCCTCTATCCTATCCAATCCTATATCCTATCCTATCCGCTATCCTATCTTATCTTCTATCCTATCCACTATCGTATCCTACCCTCTATCCAATCCTTTCCTCTATCCTATCCTATCCTCTATCCTATCCTATCCTCTATCCTATCCTATAATCTATCCTATCCTATCCTATATCCTATCCTATCCTCTATCCTATCCAATCCCCTATAATATCCTCTATCGTCTCCTATCCTCTATCCTATCCAATCCCCTATCCTTTCCCCTATCCGATCCTATCCTCTATCGTATCCTATACTCTATCCTATCCAATCCCCTATCCTATCCTCTATCCGATCCTATCCTCTACCCTATCCTATCCTCTATCCTATCCTATAATCTATCCTATCGTATCCTCTATCCAATCCTATCCTCTATCCTATTCTATACTCTACCCTATCCTATCAGCTATCCTATCCTATCCTATCCTCTATCCTATCCTATTCTCTATCGTCCCCTGTCCTCTATCCTATACAATCCCCTATCCTCTCCTCTATCCTATCCTATCCTCTATCGTCCCCTGTCCTCTATCCTATACAATCCCCTATCCTATCCTCTATCCTATCCTATCCTCTATCCTATCCTATCCTCTATCCTATCTTATCTTCTATTCTATCCACTATCGTATCCTACCCTCTATCCAATCCTTTCCTCTATCCTATCCTATCCTCTATCCTATCCTATCCTCTATCGTCCCCTGTCCTCTATCCTATACAATCCCCTATCCTATCCGCTATCCGATGCTATCCTCTATCCTATCCTATCCTCTATAATTTCGTATCCTCTATCCTATCCTATCCTCTATCCTATCCAATCCTATATCCTATCCTATCCGCTATCCTGTCCTATCCTCTATCCTATAATATCCCCTATCCTATCCAATCCTCTATCCTATCCTCTACCCTATCCTCTATCCTATCCTATCCTCTATCCAATCCTATCCTCTATCCTATTCTATACTCTATCCTATCCTATCCGCTATCCTATCCTATCCTCTATCCTATCCTATCCTCTATCCTATCCTATCCTCTATCCTATCCTATCCTCTATCCTATACTATCCTCTATCCTATCCTATCCTCTATCCTATCCAATCACCTATCCGATGTTCTATCCTATACAATCCTCTATCCTATCCTCTACCCTATCCTCTATCCTATCCTATCCTCTATCCAATCCTATCCTCTATCCTATTCTATACTCTACCCTATCCTATCCGCTATCCTATCCTATCCTCTATCCTATCCTATCCTCTACCCTATCCTATCCTCTATCCTATCCTATAATCTATCCTATCGTATCCTATATCCTATCCTATTCTCTATCCTATCCTATCCTCTATCCTATCCTATCCTCTATCCTATCCTATCCTCTATCGTATCCTATCCTCTATCCTATCCAATCCTATATCCTATCCGATCCGTTATCCTATCCTATCCTCTATCCTATCCTATCCTCTATCCTATCCAATCACCTATCCTATCCTCTATCCTATTCTATACTCTATCCTATCCTATCCTCTATCCTATACTAACCTCTATCCTATCTATCCTCTATCCTATACTATCCTCTATCTTATCCTATCCTCTATCCTATCCAATCACCTATCCAATCCTCTATCCTATCCTTTCCTCTATCCTATCCTATCCTCAATCCTACCCTTTCCTCTATCCTATCCTATCCTCTATCCTATCCTATCCTCTATCCTATCCTATCCTCTATCCTATACTATCCTCTATCCTATCCTATCCTCTATCCTATCCTATCCTGTATCCTATCGTATCCTACCCTCTATCCTATCCTATCCTATACCGTCTCCTGTCCTCTATCCTATACAATCCCCTATCCTATCCTCTATCGTCTCCTATTCTCTATCCTATACAATCCCCTATCCTATCCTCTATCGTCTCCAATTGTCTATCCTATCGAATCCCCTATCCTATCCTCTATCCGATCCTATCCTCTATCGTATCCTATACTCTATCCTATCCAATCCCCTATCCTATTATCGATCCTATCCTATCCTCTATCCTATACTATCTTCTATCCTATCCTATCCTCTATCCTATACTATCCTCTATCCTATCCTATCCTCTATCCTATCCAATAACCTATCCAATCCTCTATCCTATCCTTTCCTCTATCCTATCCTATCCTCAATCCTATCCTATCCTCTATCTTATCCTATCCTCTATCCTATTCTATAATCTATCCTATCCTATCCTCTATCCTATCCTATCCTCTATCCTATCCTATCCTGTATCCTATCCTATACCTTATGCTATCCTATCCTCTATCCTATCCTATCCTCTATCGTCTTCTGTCCTCTATCCTATACAATCCCCGATCCTATCCTCTATCGTCTCCTATCCTCTATCCTATCCAATCCCCTATAATATCCTCTATCGACTCCTATCCTCTATCCTATCCAATCCCCTATCCTATCCTCTATCCTATCCAATCCTCTATCCTATCCTCTATCCTATCCTCTATCCTATCCTATCCTCTATCCTATCCAATCCCCTATCCTTTCCTCTATTCGATCCTCTCCTGTATAAGATCGTATCCTCTATCCTATCCTGTGATCTATCCTATAATATCATCCATCCTATCCTGTTCTCTATCCTACAATGTCCTATCCTCTATCGTATCCTATCCTCTATCCTATCCTATCCTCTATCCTATCCTATCCTCTATCCTATCCTATAATCTATCCTATCGTATCCTATATCCTATCCTATCCTCTATCCTATCCTATCCTCTATCCTATCCTATACTCTATCCTATCCAATCCCCTATCCTATCCTCTATCCGATCCTATCCTCTACCCTATCCTATCCTCTATCCTATCGTATCCTATATCCTATCCTATCCTCTATCCTATCCTATCCTCTATCCTATCCAATCACCTATCCGATCCTCTATCCTATCCTTTACTCTATCCTATCCTATCCTCAATCCTATCCTATCCTCTATCCTATCGTATCCTCTATCCTATTCTATACTCGATCCTATCCTATTATCTATCCTATCCTATCCTCTATCCTATCCTATCCACTATCCTATCCTATCCTCTATCCTATCCTATAATCTATCCTATTCTATCCTATATCCTATCCTATCCTCTATCCTATCCAATCCCCTATAATATCCTCTATCGTCTCCTATCCTCTATCCTATCCAATCCCCTATCCTTTCCCCTATCCGATCCTATCCTCTATCGTATCCTATACTCTATCCTATCCAATCCCCTATCCTATCCTCTATCCGATCCTATCCTCTACCCTATCCTATCCTCTATCCTATCCTATAATCTATCCTATCGTATCCTATATCCTATCCTATCCTCTATCCTATCCTATCCTCTATCCTATCCTATCCTCTATCTTATCCTATCCTCTATCCTATTCTATAATCTACCCTATCCTATCCTCTATCCTATCCAATCCCCTATCCTATCCTCTATCGTCTCCTATCCTCTATCCTAACCAATCCCCTATCCTATCCTCTATCCTATCCGATCCTCTATCGTATCCTATACTCTATCCTATCCAATCCCCTATCTTATCCTCTATCCTATCCTATCCTCTATCCTATCCTAACCTCTATCCTATCCTATCCTCTTTCCTATACAATCCCCTATCCTATCCTCTATCCTATCCAATCCCCTATCCTATCCTCTATAATATCCTATCCTCTATCCTATCCTATCCTCTATCCTATCCTATCCTCTTTCCTATACAATCCCCTATCCTATCCTCTATCCTATCCAATCCCCTATCCTATCCTCTATCCTATCCTTTCCTCTATCCTATCCTATCCTCAATCCTATCCTATCCTCTATCTTATCCTATCCTCTATCCTATTCTATAATCTATCCTATCCTATCCTCTATCCTATCCTATCCTCTATCCTATCCTATCCTCTATCCTATCCTATCCTCTATCCTATCCTATCATCTTTCCTATACAATCCCCTATCCTATCCTCTATCCTATCCAATCCCCTATCCTATCCTCTATCCTATACTATCCTCTATCCTATCATATCCTCTATCCTATCCAATAACCTATCCAATCCTCTATCCTATCCTTTCCTCTATCCTATCCTATCCTCAATCCTATCCTATCCTCTATCTTATCCTATCCTCTATCCTATTCTATAATCTATCCTATCCTATCCTCTATCATATCCTATCCTCTATCCTATCCTATCCTCTATCCTATCCTATACTGTATGCTATCCTATCCTCTATCCTATCCTATCCTCTATCCTATCCTATCCTCTATCCTATCCTATCCTCTATCTTATCCTATCCTCTATCCTATGCTATCCTCTATCCTATCCTATCCTCTATCATATCCTATGCTCTATCTTATCCTATCCTCTATCCTATCCTATCCTCTATCGTCTCCTGTCCTCTATCCTATACAATCCCCTATCCTATCCTCTATCCTATCCTATCCTCTATCCTATACTAAACTCTATCCTATCTATCCTCTATCCTATACTATCCTCTATCTTATCCTATTCTCTATCCTATCCAATCACCTATCCAATCCTCTATCCTATCCTTTCCTCTATCCTATCCTATCCTCAATTCTATCCTATACTTCATCCTATCCTATCCACTATCCTATCCCATCCTCTATCCTATAATATCCTCTATCCTATCCAATCCGCTATCCTATCCTCTATCCTATTCTCTATCCAATCCCATCCTCTTTCGCCTCCTATCCTCTCTCCTATCCAATCCCCTATCCTATCCTCTATCCTATCCTTTCCACTACCCTATACTTTCCTCCATCCTATCCTATCCTCCATAAGATCGTATCCTCTATCCTATCCCGTCCTCTATCCTATAATATCATCTATCCTATCATATCCTGTATTATATCCTATCCTCTATCCTATCCAATCCCCTATCCTTTCCCCTATCCGATCCTATCCTCTATCGTATCCTATACTCTATCCTATCCAATCCCCTATCCTATCCTCTATCCGATCCTATCCTCTACCCTATCCTATCCTCTATCCTATCCTATAATCTATCCTATCGTATCCTATATCCTATCCTATCCTCTATCCTATCCTATCCTCTATCCTATCCTATCCTCTATCCTATCCTATCCTCTATATTATCCTATACTCTATCCTATCCTATCCTCTATCGTCTCCTGTCCTCTATCCTATACAATCCCCTATCCTATCCTCTATCCTATCCTATCCTCTATCCTATACTAAACTCTATCCTATCTATCCTCTATCCTATACTATCCTCTATCTTATCCTATCCTCTATCCTATCCAATCACCTATCCAATCCTCTATCCTATCCTTTCCTCTATCCTATCCTATCCTCAATCCTACCCTTTCCTCTATCCTATCCTATCCTCTATCCTATCCTATCCTCTATCCTATACTATCCTCTATCCTATCCTTTCCTCTATCCTATCCTATCCTGTATCCTATCCTATCCTATCCTCTATCCTATCCTATCCTCTATCGTCTCCTGTCCTCTATCCTATACAATCCCCTATCCTATCCTCTATCGTCTCCTATTCTCTATCCTATACAATCCCCTATCCTATCCTCTATCGTCTCGAATTGTCTATCCTATCCAATCCCCTATCCTATCCTCTATCCGATCCTATCCTCTATCGTATCCTATACTCTATCCTATCCAATCCCCTATCCTATCCTCTATCCTATCCTATCCTCTATCCCATACTATCCTCTATCCTATCCTATCCTCTATCCTATACTATCTTCTATCCTATCCTATCCTCTATCCTATCCAATAACTTATCCAATCCTCTATCCTATCCTTTCCTCTATCCTATCCTATCCTCTATCCTATCCTATACTGTATCCTATCCTATCCTCTATCCTATCCTATCCTCTATCGTCTCCTGTCCTCTATCCTATACAATCCCCTATCCTATCCTCTATCGTCTCCTATCCTCTATTCTATCCAATCCCCTATAATATCCTCTATCGTCTCCTATCCTCTATCCTATCCAATCCCCTATCCTTTCCCCTATCCGATCCTATCCTCTATCGTATCCTATACTCTATCCTATCCAATCCCCTATCCTATCCTCTATCCGATCCTATCCTCTACCCTATCCTATCCTCTATCCTATCCAATCCCCTATCCTATCCTCTATCCTATCCTATCATCTATCGTATCCTATCCTCTATCCTATCCTATCCTCTATCCTATCCTATCCTCTATCCTATCCTATTATCTATCCTATCCAATCACCTATCCGATCCTCTATCCTATCCTTTATTCTATCCTATCCTATCCTCAATCCTATCCTATCCTCTATCCTATCCTATCCTCTATCCTATTCTATACTCGATCCTATCCTATTATCTATCCTATCCTATCCTCTATCCTATCCTATCCTCTATCCTATCCTATCCTCTATCCTATCCTATCCTCTATCCTATCCTATCCTCTATCCTATCCTATAATCTATCCTATCCTATCCTATATCCTATCCTATCCTCTATCCTATCCAAACCCCTATCCTATCCTCTATCCTCTCCTATCCTTTATCGTATCCTATCCTCTATCCTATCCAATCCCCTATCCTATCCGCTATCCGATGCTATCCTCTATCCTATCCTATCCTCTATAATTTCGTATCCTCTATCCTATCCTATCCTCTATCCTATCCAATCCTATATCCTATCCTATCCGCTATCCTGTCCTATCCTCTATCCTATAATATCCCCTATCCTATCCAATCCTCTATCCTATCCTCTACCCTATCCTCTATCCTATCCTATCCTCTATCCAATCCTATCCTCTATCCTATTCTATACTCTACCCTATCCTATCCGCTATCCTATCCTATCCTCTATCCTATCCTATCCTCTACCCTATCCTATCCTCTATCCTATCCTATAATCTATCCTATCGTATCCTATATCCTATCCTATCCTCTATCCTATCCTATCCTCTATCCTATCCTATCCTCTATCCTATCCTATCCTCTATCCTATCCTATCCTCTATCCTATCCTATCCTCTATCGTATCCTATCCTCTATCCTATCCAATCCTATATCCTATCCGATCCGTTATCCTATCCTATCCTCTATCCTATCCTATCCTCTATCCTATCCAATCACCTATCCTATCCTCTATCCTATCCTATCCTCTATCCTATCCTATCCTCTATCCGATCCTATCCTCTATCGTATCCTATACCTTATCCTATCCAATCCCCTATCCTATCCTCTATCCTATCCTCTATCCTATACAATTCCCTATCCTATCTTATCCTCTATCCTAACCAATCACCTATCCGATCCTCCATCCCATCCTTTCCTCTATCCTATCCTATCCTCAATCCCATCCTATCCTCTATCCTATCCTATCCTCTATCCTATTCTATACTCTATCCTATCCTATCCTCTATCCTATACTAACCTCTATCCTATCTATCCTCTATCCTATACTATCCTCTATCTTATCCTATCCTCTATCCTATCCAATCACCTATCCAATCCTCTATCCTATCCTTTCCTCTATCCTATCCTATCCTCAATCCTACCCTTTCCTCTATCCTATCCTATCCTCTATCCTATCCTATCCTCTATCCTATCCTATCCTCTATCCTATACTATCCTCTATCCTATCCTATCCTCTATCCTATCCTATCCTGTATCCTATCGTATCCTATCCTCTATCCTATCCTATCCTCTACCGTCTCCTGTCCTCTATCCTATACAATCCCCTATTCTATCCTCTATCGTCTCCTATTCTCTATCCTATACAATCCCCTATCCTATCCTCTATCGTCTCCAATTGTCTATCCTATCCAATCCCCTATCCTATCCTCTATCCGATCCTATCCTCTATCGTATCCTATACTCTATCCTATCCAATCCCCTATCCTATCCGCTATCCGATGCTATCCTCTATCCTATCCTATCCTCTATAATTTCGTATCCTCTATCCTATCCTATCCTCTATCCTATCCAATCCTATATCCTATTAATCCGCTATCCTATCTTATCTTCTATCCTATCCACTATCGTATCCTACCCTCTATCCAATCCTTTCCTCTATCCTATCCTATCCTCTATCCTATCCTATCCTCTATCCTATCCTATAATCTATCCTATCCTATCCTATATCCTATCCTATCCTCTATCCTATCCAATCCCCTATAATATCCTCTATCGTCTCCTATCCTCTATCCTATCCAATCCCCTATCCTTTCCCCTATCCGATCCTATCCTCTATCGTATCCTATACTCTATCCTATCCAATCCCCTATCCTATCCTCTATCCGATCCTATCCTCTACCCTATCCTATCCTCTATCCTATCCTATAATCTATCCTATCGTATCCTCTATCCAATCCTATCCTCTATCCTATTCTATACTCTACCCTATCCTATCAGCTATCCTATCCTATCCTATCCTCTATCCTATCCTATTCTCTATCGTCCCCTGTCCTCTATCCTATACAATCCCCTATCCTATCCTCTATCCTATCCTATCCTCTATCGTCCCCTGTCCTCTATCCTATACAATCCCCTATCCTATCCTCTATCCTATCCTATCCTCTATCCTATCCTATCCTCTATCCTATCTTATCTTCTATCCTATCCACTATCGTATCCTACCCTCTATCCAATCCTTTCCTCTATCCTATCCTATCCTCTATCCTATCCTATCCTCTATCGTCCCCTGTCCTCTATCCTATACAATCCCCTATCCTATCCGCTATCCGATGCTATCCTCTATCCTATCCTATCCTCTATAATTTCGTATCCTCTATCCTATCCTATCCTCTATCCTATCCAATCCTATATCCTATCCTATCCGCTATCCTGTCCTATCCTCTATCCTATAATATCCCCTATCCTATCCAATCCTCTATCCTATCCTCTACCCTATCCTCTATCCTATCCTATCCTCTATAATTTCGTATCCTCTATCCTATCCTATCCTCTATCCTATCCAATCCTATATCCTATCCTATCCGCTATCCTATCCTATCCTCTATCCTATCCTATCCTCTATCCTATCCTATCCTCTATCCTATCCTATCCTCTATCCTATACTATCCTCTATCCTATCCTATCCTCTATCCTGTCCAATCACCTATCCGATGTTCTATCCTATACAATCCTCTATCCTATCCTCTACCCTATCCTCTATCCTATCCTATCCTCTATCCAATCCTATCCTCTATCCTATCCTGCCCTCTATCCTATTATATACTCTATCCTATCCTATCCACTATCCTATCAGCTATCCTATCCTATCCTATCCTCTATCCTATCCTATCCTCTATCGTCTCCTATCCTCTATCCTATCCAATCCCCTATCCTTTCCCCTATCCGATCCTATCCTCTATCGTATCCTATACTCTATCCTATCCAATCACCTATCCGATCCTCTATCCTATCCTTTCCTCTATCCTATCCTATCCTCAATCCTATCCTATCCTCTATCCTATCCTGCCCTCTATCCTATTATATACTCTATCCTATCCTATCCACTATCCTATCAGCTATCCTATCCTATCCTATCCTCTATCCTATCCTATCCTCTATCGTCCCCTGTCCTCTATCCTATACAATCCCCTATCCTATCCTCTATCCTATAATATCCTCTATCGTCCCCTGTCCTCTATCCTATACAATCCCCTATCCTATCCTCTATCCTATCCTATCCTCTATCCTATCCTATCCTCTATCCTATCTTATCTTCTATCCTATCCACTATCGTATCCTACCCTCTATCCAATCCTTTCCTCTATCCTATCCTATCCTCTATCCTATCCTATCCTCTATCGTCCCCTGTATTCTTTCCTATACAATCCCCTATCCTATCCGCTATCCGATGCTATCCTCTATCCTATCCTATCCTCTATAATTTCGTATCCTCTATCCTATCCTATCCTCTATCCTTTCCTATCCTCTATCCTATCCTATCCTCTATCCTATCCTATGCTCTATCCTATCCTATCGTCTATCCTATCCTCTATCCTATCCTATCAAATCCCCTATCCTATCCTCTGTCCTATCCTATCCTCTATCCTTTCCTATCCTCTATCCTATCCTATCCTCTTTCCTATCCTATCCGCTATCCTATCCTATCCTCTATCCTATCCTATCCTCTATCCTATCCTATCCTCTATCCTATCCTATCCTCTATCCTATCCTATCCTCTATCCTATACTATCCTCTATCCTATCCTATCCTCTATCCTATCCAATCACCTATCCGATGTTCTATCCTATACAATCCTCTATCCTATCCTCTACCCTATCCTCTATCCTATCCTATCCTCTATCCAATCCTATCCTCTATCCTATTCTATACTCTACCCTATCCTATCCGCTATCCTATCCTATCCTCTATCCTATCCTATCCTCTACCCTATCCTATCCTCTATCCTATCCTATAATCTATCCTATCGTATCCTATATCCTATCCTATCCTCTATCCTATCCTATCCTCTATCCTATCCTATCCTCTATCCTATCCTATCCTCTATCGTATCCTATCCTCTATCCTATCCAATCCTATATCCTATCCGATCCGTTATCCTATCCTATCCTCTATCCTATCCTATCCTCTATCCTATCCAATCACCTATCCTATCCTCTATCCTATTCTATACTCTATCCTATCCTATCCTCTATCCTATACTAACCTCTATCCTATCTATCCTCTATCCTATACTATCCTCTATCTTATCCTATCCTCTATCCTATCCAATCACCTATCCAATCCTCTATCCTATCCTTTCCTCTATCCTATCCTATCCTCAATCCTACCCTTTCCTCTATCCTATCCTATACTCTATCCTATCCTATCCTCTATCCTATCCTATCCTCTATCCTATACTATCCTCTATCCTATCCTATCCTCTATCCTATCCTATCCTGTATCCTATCGTATCCTATCCTCTATCCTATCCTATCCTCTACCGTCTCCTGTCCTCTATCCTATACAATCCCCTATCCTATCCTCTATCGTCTCCTATTCTCTATCCTATACAATCCCCTATCATATCCTCTATCGTCTCCAATTGTCTATCCTATCCAATCCCCTATCCTATCCTCTATCCGATCCTATCCTCTATCGTATCCTATACTCTATCCTATCCAATCCCCTATCCTATTATCGATCCTATCCTATCCTCTATCCTATACTATCTTCTATCCTATCCTATCCTCTATCCTATACTATCCTCTATCCTATCCTATCCTCTATCCTATCCAATAACCTATCCAATCCTCTATCCTATCCTTTTTTTTTTTTTTTTTTTTATCGTGAGGAAATGTTTTATACATACCCCGACTCCCTGGGGGAAGCCGGGGTTATGTGGGATTCTCCCCGGGGGGCGAGCCCCCGGAGACTACCCACTAAAACCTCACGCCCACCTAAGCTACACGGGAGGTGCCTGGATCACGCGAGTACTCAACAGGACACCTCCCAGCTAATACATGCCACCCCGGGGGAGGGGGTTAGCCTCCCCCACTGCCTACGCTATAAGACCCCGGGCGGAGGGACCCGCCCGGTGTCCCCATCCCTGGAGCCTTCGGATTGAGCTTCCCGAGCCCCAGCTCGGTCCACCCACAGCTCCCGGAGTCTTCATGCCCCGCTCGGGGCCGGTATCCCGAAGGAACCAGCCCCGGCCGAGGCAGGAAGACGCCGCCACCGGAAGGAAGGGCCGTCGGAGGCGCGATCCGGCACGCCCCGACCCTTCCTCACCCAAATCCCCCCACGAATCCCCCTCCCCTAACGGGAGGGACGGACCGACACCCCCCCAAACCGGGAAATTAACCCGGGGGGTGTCGGCCTATCACGGGGGGAGCTATGCTCCCCCCCGGGGGCCCGGGTCAGCTCACGCCCCGGGCCCCCAAATTCGCCGCCCCCAGTGGTGGGGGCATAACAGGGCGCGGGGGAACTCCCCGCGCCAACCCCACTCCGCCCCCCACCACCGGGGGCACACGTTGACGCGGGGGAGACCCCCGCGCCCTCCCTACCCTCTCCGCCCCCCTACTGGGGGGCACACGTCGGCGCGGGGGTCGTCCCCGCGCCCAAATACGCCTCGCGGAGCCCGGGTCCCGTTCCCGGGCCCGCTCGGCGGCCTCCTTCTGCTTGATCACATCATCGCAGAAGGAGGCCACCGCCTTCCACGACCTCACGCTGTCGACCATGTGGTCGACCACGGTCGACAGCGAGAGGTCCCACCCTTCCACCGCGGCTCTAAGGACACGGCGCGGCTCGGCCCAAGCTGGGCACTCCTCCAGAGTGTGCCGCGCCGTGTCCACATCTTCGCCGCAGTGGTGGCACTGCGCAGTCGGCTCCCGCCCCATTCTGTGCAGGTACTCTCCGAAGCAACCGTGGCCGGAGAGCACCTGCGTGAGGCGGAAGGTCAACCTTCCCCGCCTCCTGCACCATATATGAAATATGGGCAGGAGGGCCCGGACAATCGGACGTGTGGAGGGCGCCAACATCGCCCTCCACTCCGATAAACTTTCCGTCCGGGCCTGGCGATTCTGGCCCTCGAGCTCCTCCTCCTCCTCGCGCGTGAGTTCCACCCCCGGCGGGCGGCGGAAGGAGCGGGCGATGTGGTATAGCTTCGCCCGCTCCGCCGCCACCACAGTGAAGGGTGGAATCACGGCGAGGAGTCCCGCCGCCTCGGTGGAGATGGTGCGGTACCCCCGTATGACCCGCAGGGCCAGCCGCCGCCGCACTCTTTCTAAGAGTTTGCGGCTAGGCGTGCTGGCCCCGAGCGAGCGGTGCCATACGGGGGCCCCATACAGGGCTATAGACCGCACCACCTCCGTATAGAGGCGGCGCACTTTCAAATCCGGCCCCCCGACATTCGGCAGCAGCCGCGCCAATGCGGCTGCCGTCTTCTCTAGTCGGGGGGCGAGGAGCTCGAAGTGTTCTTCGAATCGCCAGCGGCCGTCTATGACCAGGCCCAGGTATCTCATCCTGGGCCCGATCTCGACGGAGGTTTCAGCGACGCGAATCCGGAGGTTCTGACCATGGGGCAGCCGCCGCGGCCGAGGCGATCCGTACATCCAGATCGCCTCGGTCTTTGCGGCGGCCACGGTCAACCCCATCCTCCGGATTCGCCCGACCACGCGGTCCAGGGCGGCCTCACACAGGTGCCTGGTTCTCCCCCAGTCCCCCCCCATGGCATATACCAGGGTGTCATCTGCGTAGCAGATGACACCCGTATCCGGGGGGAGGACAACCCGCAGCACCGCGTCGTAAGCCAAGTTCCACAGGAGCGGTCCGAGGACCGACCCCTGTGGAACGCCGCGGTGCGTCTCCCTCGTGTGCACGATGCTGTACCGGCCGGTAAACATCACCTTCCTGCCGCGAAGGTAGTCACCGACCACCTTCCGGAGATAGGGGGGCACCTGGAAATACTCCATCGCCCCCACTATCTCCTTCCAGGGCAGGGCGTTGAAGGCGTTAGATATGTCTAACGACACCGCCAACAACGCCCCGCCCCGAGCGACAGCCCGTTCACGGAGGAGGCGCAGACGCTCCAGGGCGTCAATTGTGGAGCGCCCCCTCCGGAATCCATACTGGCTGTCGCTCAGGTCGGGACCACCCCGCGACAGGTGCTCGACGAGGCGGGCGGCAATTATCCTTTCGAACAGCTTGCCCGCCTCGTCGAGTAAACAAACCGGCCGGTATGCAGAGGGAGACTCTGCGGGTTTCCCATCCTTTTGGAGGAGAACCAGGCACGCTTTTTTCCATTCCTTGGGGAAGACTCCCCGGCGCAGGCTCGCGTCCATGACGCTCCTGAACGCCGGGGCGAGGACCTCCAGAGCTAAGGCCATTATACCACCGGGAACCCCATCGGGGCCAGGGGCCTTCTTGCCCCCGGCCCGGAGTTCCCGGACGGCCCGGTACAGCTCCCACTCTGTGACCCAGAATTCGTCCGACCACTCAATGATCGGATCCGGGGCGCGCTCCCTCCTCCCCTCGTTCCCATTACCAGCGGGGAAGAGGGTGTCAACGACGCGCCCCAGAAATTCCGGGTCTAGCCTCTCCGTGACCGGGGACGCCCAGGGGCGGAGCTTCCCAAGCACCGCCTTATACGGGCGTCCCCACGGATCGTCACGGAGGGTGAGCAGGAGCTCATCCCAGGCCTTGGCCTTAGCAGCGGCAATTGCACGCTTGAGGGCCACGGCCGCCGATCTGTACTCTCTGTACAACTCGGCGACCCTCGGCTCCGCGTCGCCGCCCAGGAAATGGCGGCGACGGGCGCGGGTATACTGGCGGCGGGCTCGGCCGGCCGAACTGCGAAGTTCGGCCAGCTCCCCCGACCACCAGTAAACAGACTTTCTCGGGGGCTGAGCTCGGACCCGGGGCATCGCCACGTCGCAGATCATCTGCAACGTGCCCCGGATCCAAGTCGCCCCCTCATTTACCCCGCGCTCCCTGGCCGAAGGCCAGGCGGAGCCGATTATCACGGCCCTCAGAAGGTCCCCGTCCAGTCGTTTCAGCGCCCATCTTGGCGCTGACGGGGTGCCACGTCGGAGGGGCGTGTCCAATGGCGAGTCCGAGACCACAGCCACGTCCATCAGGACGTAGCCGTGGTCCGACAAGGTCTCTCCACTCCAGACCCGCCAATTGGACACACGGCGTGAGGCGGCGGCCGTCGCGAATGACACGTCCACTATGGACCAGCCATTCCACCTCACGCACGTAGGCACGGAGCCCCGGTTTAACAACCGGAGCTCCATCCCCTCCGCCCAGTCTTCCAGGACTCCGCCTCGGGCGTTGGTCCCGGGGTTACCCCAGGTGGAGGACCTCGCGTTGAGGTCCCCCAGGACCAACACTGGACCGGCTATATACGGGGCTATCATAAGCCCCAGCCGGTCCAGGAACATCCCTAATTCGGCGGAGTCATAACTGGGTGAGCTGTAGCACCCCACGACCAGAAATCTTCCCCACTTTACCATAACCATCCCCCTGCCCCGTTCGACCACGGAGCAGGGGGGCACAGTCGCCGAGTGGCGACGCCACCATATCGCCACGGAGCCGTCATCGTCCCCGGACCAGTGTGGGTGGTCCGGGACTCTGTACGGCTCCGTGGCGACGGCCAGGCCAACCCCCCACTCCTCCAGGCATTGGACCATTAGGTCCTGCGCCTGGCGGCAGTGGTTGAGGTTGGCCTGGAGTACCGGGAGAGGGGACCAGCGCGGAATACGGGCCATTAATTGGCCTTCGCACTGGTCCCCTCCTTAGCCGCCAGTGCGGGTGGCGGGGGGTCGTTACACCCCGTCCCGCTGGGGCCCGCCTCCACCTCCATGCTCTCCCCCTTGGAGATTGGGGGAGCCGCCGCTTTCGCCACCGAGGTATCCGGTGGCGTAACTGGGGTGGGCGCCACACCGCCCGCCCCCTTTTTCCCCTTCTTGGCCTTTGGCGGCGGGGAGCACGCCTTGCTCCCCGCCTTGTGGCCCGCCGGCCTCCCCAAGGCCGCGCACACCACGCAGTGCGGGTGGGCTTTGCAGTCCACCGCCCGGTGGGATGCATCCCCGCAGCGGTAGCAATGACCGCTGCGGTCGACCGCCGCTGTGCATCGCTGCCGTACATGGCCTAAGGCCAGGCAGCGAAAGCACTGCAGCGGTCGTGGAGCCAGAACCACCACCTGGGCGGTGGACCACCCAACACGCACCTTGCCGGCCTTCTCCACCGCCAGCGCGGCCACGGCCGGGCACTGCACCCAGATCGTGCCGAGTCCGTTGGGCGGAGCCTTCAGCTCCCCCACCCTGACGGACTCGGCGGCGCAGCCCCCGGCCTTCGCTACCGCCTCCGTTACCTCCTGGGGGGTGACTGATACCTCCAGGCCCGTGAGACGGAATTCCGCCTTCTTTACGGGCCTGGAGATCCTCACCCCCATGTCCCCGAGGACGGCCGTCATCCGCGCCGCCAGGGCGTCGGCCTTGGGGCCCCCATCGGCCCCGGGGACCTCTATTACGAGGCCCCCGGTGACTGCACGCTTCCAATTGAGGGCCCCAATGCCCAGGGCGTCGAGGTCGACGCCCTGGCGAGCCCTCCTGATGGCCTCCTCATAGGAGGCCTTGCTCCCCTCCGGGACGGTGATTGTCACCGCCGCTGATCGGGGGGAGCCTTGACCTTGGCCGCTGCCTTCCCGCCCTTCGAGGCGGGGGCAACGGCCTTCCCCTTCTTGGTGGCGCCCGCCGGCGCCTTGGCCGCAGCGGCCGCAGCATTGGCCACGGCGGCGACAGCCTTAGCCGCAGCCTTGGCCCTCCTCCCCACGACCTCTGCCCAGATCTCCTCCTTCGGGAGACCCGGCTTCGGTGCCGGGGGCGGCGCCGGACGGGCGATCGGAGGCTGGGGGATCTCCCCAGCCTTCTTACCCTTCTTCTTCTTTTTCTTTTTCTGCCCCAAAGGGGCAGGGGCCGGCGTCGGCGGCGCAGGCGCCGGCGGCGCAGGCGCAGGCACAGGCCCCGGCGGGGCCAGCGGCACGCGGGGCGACGGGCGAGGGGGCCCACGCGCCCCCGCTGCCGGGGCAACGGCAGCGATCGCGCGCTGGAGCTCCCCCCGCATCTCCCGACGGATGGACGCCAGCCCCGCCTCCATAAGCGCCCGCATCTCGACCATCAGGTCCGATGCGGGCGTCGTAGCATCCCCAACGACAGTGGGCGCCGGTGCCGGCGCCGGCAGGGGGGGAGCGTCGCGCAGCCGCTTGACCGCCATCAACTCCCCTCTGATGGCTTCGAGGGAGTCGCGGGTCTCCCGCAACTCCCTCTCAAGGGCCGCGCAGCGCTCCCGTAGCAGGCCGGACTCGCGATCCGCGGGGGTGGAGGTGCCAAAGCCAACCGCAGGGATTCCCACCGGGAAGCCCCTGCGGTCAATTTCGTTGGCGACCTCCTCAATAAGGTCGGAGGAGTCGCGAAAGCCCTTCACGAAGGTTCCCTTCAGGTTCCGCGACCTCTCCGCCATCTCCCGGTTCTCTCGGGCCAACCCCACGAGGAGGGCCGTCAGCTCCCCGGGGAGCATGCCCCTCACCTCCACACAGGGGAGCCGGGAGAAGTTGACATCCCCGTCCAGCCTGTCCCGCTTATCCGACGGGGTCGGCGACGCTCTCCCCGGAATCGGGGTGAGCGGGCGTTTAGTGCCCGCACCGCTGGTGGAGGGG
Source organism: Halictus rubicundus (assembly GCF_050948215.1). NCBI lineage: Eukaryota > Metazoa > Arthropoda > Insecta > Hymenoptera > Halictidae > Halictus > Halictus rubicundus. The sequence goes on from NW_027488618.1 coordinate 889,264, forward strand.
ACGGCCGACCCGGCCGACGTGACCGATCTGGCCGACGCCACCGACACTCGGTCCTCCTCTCCTATGGGTCCGTCGTGCCCCAGAGTCCCCCTCCTCGGCCGGAGCTTCGGACGGTCGACCGGGGCCGGTGGTCCCATAACCTGTGGTGACACTGATGCCACCACAGCTCCCCCCTCAACCACTTCCGGGTGTGGTTCCCCCTCCTTAAACTCATCGTTTTTATTTTGTGAACAATCCATACTTGATCCCACGAGTATGGCGGGAAATAAATGTCCACCTGGGCAGAGCCCCCACTACCCAGGTAAGCCTATTTACAACGGGAGGTCGGCAGGTATCCCGAGGTGTACAAACGCTAATGAGCGGTGCATCCACCGCCCACCCCCGGTGCTTAGTCCGGGAGTTTCCCCTCGCCACGTTTACGATAGCTTGGGAATAGAGACTTTTTTATAGAGGTTTATCCTCCTCGCAGGCCGGCCGATTAAGGCAAGCCCCCCGTTCCGGTAAAACATGACCACCGGTTTACGGTATGGGGCCCTGCGGCGACCTCCCCGGTCGTGACCCGCAGGACACAGAGCCCGCGGTTTTCATCCCTCCGTGTGAGCCTTACCGGCATGGGAGGCCCTGCCAGGATCCGAAGATCCCGCCGGCATCGCCTCACACATCATTGGGACTACTTCCCGCGGAATGCCCCTCGCTCCGTTAGCAACACACAACTATGTGTGTTCCCAGGGTCCACCACGAGGAGGTGGAGCGAGAGGACTTTAGACCTGTGACATCCCTCAAATAGAGAGAACGGCTCGACAGTGGGACAACTGGTCCCACTGTAGAGGCCACAGGTCCTCGGACCCCATCCTCTATCCTATCCTTTCCTCTATCCTATCCTATCCTCAATCCTATCCTATCCTCTATCTTATCCTATCCTCTATCCTATTCTATAATCTATCCTATCCTATCCTCTATCCTATCCTATCCTCTATCCTATCCTATCCTGTATCCTATCCTATACTGTATGCTATCCTATCCTCTATCCTATCCTATCCTCTATCGTCTTCTGTCCTCTATCCTATACAATCCCCGATCCTATCCTCTATCGTCTCCTATCCTCTATCCTATCCAATCCCCTATAATATCCTCTATCGACTCCTATCCTCTATCCTATCCAATCCCCTATCCTATCCTCTATCCTATCCAATCCTCTATCCTATCCTCTATCCTATCCTCTATCCTATCCTATCCTCTATCCTATCCAATCCCCTATCCTTTCCTCTATTCGATCCTCTCCTGTATAAGATCGTATCCTCTATCCTATCCTGTCCTCTATCCTATAATATCATCCATCCTATCCTGTTCTCTATCCTACAATGTCCTATCCTCTATCGTATCCTATCCTCTATCCTATCCTATCCTCTATCCTATCCTATGCTCTATCCTATCCAATCCTCTATCCTATCCTCTATCCTATAATCTATCGTATCCTATCCTCTACCATATCCTATCCTCTATGCTATCCACTATCGTACCCTATCCTTTATCCTATCCAATCCTATATCCTATCCTCTATCCAATCCAATCCTCTATCCTATCCAATCCTCTACCCTATCCTATCCTCTATCCTATCCTATCCTCTATCCTATCCTATCCTCTATAATATCCTATCCTCTATCCTATCCTATACTCTATCCTATCCTATCCTCTATCCTATCCTATCCTCTATCCTATCCTATCCTCTACCCTATCCTATCCTCTATCCTATCCTATCCTCTATCCTATACTATCCTCTATCCTATCCTATCCTCTATCCTATCCTATCCTCTATCCTATCCTATCCCCTATCCTATTATCGATCCTATCCTATCCTCTATCCTATACTATCTTCTATCCTATCCTATCCTCTATCCTATACTATCCTCTATCCTATCCTATCCTCTATCCTATCCAATAACCTATCCAATCCTCTATCCTATCCTTTCCTCTATCCTATCCTATCCTCAATCCTATCCTATCCTCTATCTTATCCTATCCTCTATCCTATTCTATAATCTATCCTATCCTATCCTCTATCCTATCCTATCCTCTATCCTATCCTATCCTGTATCCTATCCTATACTGTATGCTATCCTATCCTCTATCCTATCCTATCCTCTATCGTCTTCTGTCCTCTGTCCTATACAATCCCCGATCCTATCCTCTATCGTCTCCTATCCTCTATCCTATCCAATCCCCTATAATATCCTCTATCGACTCCTATCCTCTATCCTATCCAATCCCCTATCCTATCCTCTATCCTATCCAATCCTCTATCCTATCCTCTATCCTATCCTCTATCCTATCCTATCCTCTATCCTATCCAATCCCCTATCCTTTCCTCTATTCGATCCTCTCCTGTATAAGATCGTATCCTCTATCCTATCCTGTGATCTATCCTATAATATCATCCATCCTATCCTGTTCTCTATCCTACAATGTCCTATCCTCTATCGTATCCTATCCTCTATCCTATCCTATCCTCTATCCTATCCTATCCTCTATCCTATACTATCCTCTATCCTATCCTATCCTCTATCCTATCCAATCACCTATCCGATCCTCTATCCTATCCTTTCCTCTATCCTATCCTATCCTCAATCCTATCCAATCCTCTATCCTATCCTGCCCTCTATCCTATTATATACTCTATCCTATCCTATCCACTATCCTATCAGCTATCCTATCCTATCCTATCCTCTATCCTATCCTATCCTCTATCGTCCCCTGTCCTCTATCCTATACAATCCCCTATCCTATCCTCTATCCTATCCTATCCTCTATCGTCCCCTGTCCTCTATCCTATACAATCCCCTATCCTATCCTCTATCCTATCCTATCCTCTATCCTATCCTATCCTCTATCCTATCTTATCTTCTATCCTATCCACTATCGTATCCTACCCTCTATCCAATCCTTTCCTCTATCCTATCCTATCCTCTATCCTATCCTATCCTCTATCGTCCCCTGTATTCTTTCCTATACAATCCCCTATCCTATCCGCTATCCGATGCTATCCTCTATCCTATCCTATCCTCTATAATTTCGTATCCTCTATCCTATCCTATCCTCTATCCTTTCCTATCCTCTATCCTATCCTATCCTCTATCCTATCCTATGCTCTATCCTATCCTATCGTCTATCCTATCCTCTATCCTATCCTATCAAATCCCCTATCCTATCCTCTGTCCTATCCTATCCTCTATCCTTTCCTATCCTCTATCCTATCCTATCCTCTTTCCTATCCTATCCGCTATCCTATCCTATCCTCTATCCTATCCTATCCTCTATCCTATCCTATCCTCTATCCTATCCTATCCTCTATCCTATCCTATCCTCTATCCTATACTATCCTCTATCCTATCCTATCCTCTATCCTATCCAATCACCTATCCGATGTTCTATCCTATACAATCCTCTATCCTATCCTCTACCCTATCCTCTATCCTATCCTATCCTCTATCCAATCCTATCCTCTATCCTATTCTATACTCTACCCTATCCTATCCGCTATCCTATCCTATCCTCTATCCTATCCTATCCTCTACCCTATCCTATCCTCTATCCTATCCTATAATCTATCCTATCGTATCCTATATCCTATCCTATCCTCTATCCTATCCTATCCTCTATCCTATCCTATCCTCTATCCTATCCTATCCTCTATCGTATCCTATCCTCTATCCTATCCAATCCTATATCCTATCCGATCCGTTATCCTATCCTATCCTCTATCCTATCCTATCCTCTATCCTATCCAATCACCTATCCTATCCTCTATCCTATTCTATACTCTATCCTATCCTATCCTCTATCCTATACTAACCTCTATCCTATCTATCCTCTATCCTATACTATCCTCTATCTTATCCTATCCTCTATCCTATCCAATCACCTATCCAATCCTCTATCCTATCCTTTCCTCTATCCTATCCTATCCTCAATCCTACCCTTTCCTCTATCCTATCCTATACTCTATCCTATCCTATCCTCTATCCTATCCTATCCTCTATCCTATACTATCCTCTATCCTATCCTATCCTCTATCCTATCCTATCCTGTATCCTATCGTATCCTATCCTCTATCCTATCCTATCCTCTACCGTCTCCTGTCCTCTATCCTATACAATCCCCTATCCTATCCTCTATCGTCTCCTATTCTCTATCCTATACAATCCCCTATCATATCCTCTATCGTCTCCAATTGTCTATCCTATCCAATCCCCTATCCTATCCTCTATCCGATCCTATCCTCTATCGTATCCTATACTCTATCCTATCCAATCCCCTATCCTATTATCGATCCTATCCTATCCTCTATCCTATACTATCTTCTATCCTATCCTATCCTCTATCCTATACTATCCTCTATCCTATCCTATCCTCTATCCTATCCAATAACCTATCCAATCCTCTATCCTATCCTTTCCTCTATCCTATCCTATCCTCAATCCTATCCTATCCTCTATCTTATCCTATCCTCTATCCTATTCTATAATCTATCCTATCCTATCCTCTATCCTATCCTATCCTCTATCCTATCCTATCCTGTATCCTATCCTATACTGTATGCTATCCTATCCTCTATCCTATCCTATCCTCTATCGTCTTCTGTCCTCTATCCTATACAATCCCCGATCCTATCCTCTATCGTCTCCTATCCTCTATCCTATCCAATCCCCTATAATATCCTCTATCGACTCCTATCCTCTATCCTATCCAATCCCCTATCCTATCCTCTATCCTATCCAATCCTCTATCCTATCCTCTATCCTATCCTCTATCCTATCCTATCCTCTATCCTATCCAATCCCCTATCCTTTCCTCTATTCGATCCTCTCCTGTATAAGATCGTATCCTCTATCCTATCCTGTCCTCTATCCTATAATATCATCCATCCTATCCTGTTCTCTATCCTACAATGTCCTATCCTCTATCGTATCCTATCCTCTATCCTATCCTATCCTCTATCCTATCCTATGCTCTATCCTATCCAATCCTCTATCCTATCCTCTATCCTATAATCTATCGTATCCTATCCTCTACCATATCCTATCCTCTATGCTATCCACTATCGTACCCTATCCTTTATCCTATCCAATCCTATATCCTATCCTCTATCCAATCCAATCCTCTATCCTATCCAATCCTCTACCCTATCCTATCCTCTATCCTATCCTATCCTCTATCCTATCCTATCCTCTATAATATCCTATCCTCTATCCTATCCTATACTCTATCCTATCCTATCCTCTATCCTATCCTATCCTCTATCCTATCCTATCCTCTATCCTATCCTATCCTCTATCCTATCCTATCCTCTATCCTATACTATCCTCTATCCTATCCTATCCTCTATCCTATCCAATCACCTATCCGATCCTCTATCCTATCCTTTCCTCTATCCTATCCTATCCTCAATCCTATCCTATCCTCTATCCTATCCTGTCCTCTATCCTATTATATACTCTACCCTATCCTATCCTCTATCCTATCCTATCCTCTATCCAATCTTATCCTCTATCCTATAGTATCCTCTATCCTATCCACTATCCTATCCTATCCTCTATCCGATGCTATCCTCTATCCTATCCTATCCTCTATCCTATCTTATCTTCTATCCTATCCACTATCGTATCCTACCCTCTATCCAATCCTTTCCTCTATCCTATCCTATCCTCTATCCTATCCTATCCTCTATCGTCCCCTGTCCTCTATCCTATACAATCCCCTATCCTATCCGCTATCCGATGCTATTCTCTATCCTATCCTATCCTCTATAATTTCGTATCCTCTATCCTATCCTATCCTCTACCCTATCCTCTATCCTATCCTATCCTCTATCCAATCCTATCCTCTATCCTATTCTATACTCTACCCTATCCTTTCCTCTATCCTATCCTATCCTCAATCCTATCCTATCCTCTATCCTATCCTGTCCTCTATCCTATTCTATACTCTATCCTATCCTCTATCCTATCCTATCCTCTATCCAATCCTATCCTCTATCCTATCCTATCCTCTATCCTATCCTCTATCCTATCCTATCCTCTATGCTATCCTCTATCCTATCCTATCCTCTATCCTATCCTATCCTCTATCCTATCCTATCCTCTATCCTATTCTATACTGTATCCTATCCTATCCTCTATCCTATCCTATTCTCTATCCTATACTATCCTCTATCGTCTCCTATTCTCTATCCTATACAATCCCCTATCCTATCCTCTATCGTCTCCGATTGTCTATCCTATCCAATCCCCTATCCTATCCTCTATCCGATCCTATCCTCTATCGTCTCCTATCCTCTATCCTATCCAATCCCCTATTATATCCTCTATCAACTCCTATCCTCTATCCTATCCAATCCCCTATCCTATCCTCTATCCTATCCAATCCTCTATCCTATCCTCTATCCTATCCTCTATCCTATCCTATCCTCTATCCTATCCAATCCCCTATCCTTTCCTCTATTCGATCCTCTCCTGTATAAGATCGTATCCTCTATCCTATCCTGTCCTCTATCCTATAATATCATCCATCCTATCCTGTTCTCTATCCTACAATGTCCTATCCTCTATCGTATCCTATCCTCTATCCTATCCTATCCTCTATCCTATAATATGCTCTATCCTATCCAATCCTCTATCCTATCCTCTATCCTATAATCTATCGTATCCTATCCTCTACCATATCCTATCCTCTATCCTATCCACTATCGTACCCTATCCTGTATCCTATCCAATCCTATATCCTATCCTCTATCCAATCCAATCCTCTATCCTATCCAATCCTCTACCCTATCCTATCCTCTATCCTATCCTATCCTCTATCCTATCCTATCCTCTATTATATCCTATCCTCTATCCTATCCTATACTCTATCCCATCCTATCCTCTATCCTATCCTATCCTCTATCCTATCCTATCCTCTATCCTATCCTATCCTCTATCCTATACTATCCTCTATCCTATCCTATCCTCTATCCTATCCAATCACCTATCCGATCCTCTATCCTATCCTTTCCTCTATCCTATCCTATCCTCAATCCTATCCTATCCTCTATCCTATCCTGTCCTCTATCCTATTATATACTCTATCCTATCCTATCCTCTATCCTATCCTATCCTCTATCCAATCCTATCCTCTATCCTATAGTATCCTCTATCCTATCCACTATCCTATCCTATCCTCTATCCTATCCTATCCTCTATCCTATCCTATCCTCTAACCTATCCTATCCTCTATCGTCTCCTGTCCTCTATCCTATACAATCCCCTATCCTATCCTCTATCCTATCCACTATCGTATCCTACACTCTATCCTATCCTATCCTCTATCCTATCCTATCCTCTATCCTATCCTATCCTGTATCCTATCTTATCCTATCCTATCCTATCCTCTATCCTATCCTATCCTCTATCGTCTCCTGTCCTCTATCCTATACAATCCCCTATCCTATCCTCTATCGTCTCCTATTCTCTATCGTATACAATCCCCTATCCTATCCTCTATCGTCTCCAATTGTCTATCCTATCCAATCCCCTATCCTATCCTCTATCCGATCATATCCTCTATCGTATCCTATACTCTATCCTATCCAATCCCCTATCCTATCCTCGATCCTATCCTATCCTCTATCCTATACTATCTTCTATCCTATCCTATCCTCTATCCTATACTATCCACTATCCTATCCTATTCTCTATCCTATCCAATAACCTATCCAATCCTCTATCCTATCCTTTCCTCTATCCTATCCTATCCTCAATCCTATCCTATCCTCTATCTTATCCTATCCTCTATCCTATTCTATAATCTATCCTATCCTATCCTCTATCCTATCCTATCCTCTATCCTATCCTATCCTGTATCCTATCCTATACTGTATGCTATCCTATCCTCTATCCTATCCTATCCTCTATCGTCTTCTGTCCTCTATCCTATACAATCCCCGATCCTATCCTCTATCGTCTCCTATCCTCTATTTTTATCCAATCCCCTATAATATCCTCTATCGTCTCCTATCCTCTATCCTATCCAATCCCCTATCCTATCCTCTATCCTATCCAATCCTCTATCCTATCCTCTATCCTATCCTCTATCCTATCCTATCCTCTATCCTATCCAATCCCCTATCCTTTCCTCTATTCGATCCTCTCCTGTATAAGATCGTATCCTCTATCCTATCCTGTCCTCTATCCTATAATATCATCCATCCTATCCTGTTCTCTATCCTACAATGTCCTATCCTCTATCGTATCCTATCCTCTATCCTATCCTATCCTCTATCCTATCCTATGCTCTATCCTATCCAATCCTCTATCCTATCCTCTATCCTATAATCTATCGTATCCTATCCTCTACCATATCCTATCCTCTATCGTATCCACTATCGTACTCTATCCTGTATCCTATCCAATCCTATATCCTATCCTCTATCCAATCCAATCCTCTATCCTATCCAATCCTCTACCCTATCCTATCCTCTATCCTATCCTATCCTCTATCCTATCCTATCCTCTATAATATCCTATCCTCTATCCTATCCTATACTCTATCCTATCCTATCCTCTATCCTATCCTATCCTCTATCCTATCCTATACTCTATCCTATCCTATCCTCTATCCTATCCTATCCTCTATCATCTCCTGTCCTCTATCCTATACAATCCCCTATCCTATCCTCTATCGTCTCCTATCCTCTATCCTATCCAATCCCCTATAATATCCTCTATCGTCTCCTATCCTCTATCCTATCCAATCCCCTATCCTTTCCTCTATCCGATCCTATCCTCTATCGTATCCTATACTCTATCCTATCCAATCCCCTATCCTATCCTCTATCCGATCCTATCCTCCATCCTATCCTATCCAATCCCCTATCCTATCCTCTATCCGATCCTATCCTCCATCCTATCCTATCCTATATCCTATCCTATCCTATATCCTATCCTATCCTCTATCCTATCCAATCCCCTATCCTATCATCTATCCTATCCTATCCTCTATCGTATCCTATCCTCTATCCTATCCAATCCTATATCCTATCCGATCCGTTATCCTATCCTATCCTCTATCTTATTCTATCCTCTACCCTATCCTACCGTTTACCCTATCCTATCCCCTATCTTATCCTATCCTCTATCCTATTCTATCCTCTATCCTATCCAACCCTTTATCCTATCCTATCCCCTATCCTATCCAATCCTATATGCTATCCTATCCGCTATCCTATCCAATCCTATATGCTATCTTATCCGCTATCCTATCCTACCCTCTATCCTATCCAATCACATATCCGATCCTCTATCCTATCCTTTACTCTATCCTATCCTATCCTCAATCCTATCCTATCCTCTATCCTATCCTATCCTCTATCCTATTCTATACTCGATCCTATCCTATTATCTATCCTATCCTATCCTCTATCGTATCCTATCCTCTATCCTATTCTATCCTCTATCCTATCCAACCCTTTATCCTATCCTATCCCCTATCCTATCCAATCCTATATGCTATCCTATCCGCTATCCTATCCTACCCTCTATCCTATCCAATCCCCTATCCTATGCTCTATCCGATCGTATCCTATCCTCTATCCTATTCTATCCTCTATCCTATTCTATACTCTACCCTATCCTATCCGCTATCCTATCATATCCTCTATCCTATCCTATCCTCTATCCTATCCAATCCCCTATCCTAGCCTATATCCGATCCTATCCTCTATCCTATCCTCTATCCAATCCAATCCTCTATCCTATCCAATCCTCTACCCTATCCTATCCTCTATGCTATCCTATCCTCTATCCTATCCTATCCTCTATCCTATCCTATCCTCTATAATATCCTATCCTCTATCCTATCCTATACTCTATCCTATCCTGTCCTCTATCCTATCCTAACCTTTATCCTATCCTATACTCTATCCTATCCTATCCTCTATCCTATCCTATCCTCTATCGTCTCCTGTCCTCTATCCTATACAATCCCCTATCCTATCCTCTATCGTCTCCTATCCTCTATCCTATCCAATCCCCTATAATATCCTCTATCCTATCCTATCCTCTATCCTATCCTATACTCTATCCTATCCTATCCTATATCCTATCCTATCCCCTATCCTATACAATCCCCTATCCTACCCCCTATCCTATCCTATCCTCCATCGTATCCTATCCTCTATCCTATCCAATCCTGTATCCTATCCGATCCGTTATCCTATCCTATCCTGTATCCTATTCTATCCTCTATCCTATCCTACCCTTTATCCTATCCTATCCCCTATCCTATCCAATCCTATATGCTATCCTATCCGCTATCCTATCCTACGCACTATCCTATCCAATCACCTATCCGATCCTCTATCCTATCCTTTAGTCTATCCTATCCTATCCTCAATCCTATCCTATCATCTATCCTATCCTATCCTCTATCCTATTCTATACTCGATCCTATCCTATTATCTATCCTATCCTATCCTCTATCCTATCCTATCCTCTATCCTATCCTATACTCTATCCTATCTTATCCTATATCCTATCCTATCCTCTATCCTATCCAATCCCCTATCCTATCCTCTATCCTACCCTATCCTCTATCGTATCCTATCCTCTATCCTATCCAATCCTCTATCCTATCCTATCCTCTATCCTATCATATCCTGTATCCTATCCTATCCTCTATCCTATCCTATCCTCTATCCTATCCTGTCCTCTATCCTCTATCCTATCCTATCCTCTATCCTATCCTATCCTCTATCCTATCCTATCCTCTATCCTATCCTATCTTCTATCCTATCCTATTCTCTATCCTATCAAATCCCCTATCCTATCCTCTATCCTATCCTATCATCTATCCTCTATCCTATCCAATCCTCTATCCTATCCTATCCTCTATCCTATCAAATCCCCTATCCTATCCTCTGTCCTATCCTATCCTCTATCCTATCCTATCCTCTATCCTATCATATCCTCTATCCTATAATATCCTCTATCCTATCCTATCCTCTATCCAATCCTCTATCCTATCCTATCCTCTATCCTATCCTATCCTCTATCCTATCCTATCTTCAATCCTATCCTATCCTCTATCCTATCAAATCCCCTATTCTATCCTCTGTCCTATCCTATCCTCTATCCTATCCTATCCTCTATCCTATCCTATCCTCTATCCTATCCTATACTCTATCCTATCCTATCCTCTATCCTATCCTATCGTCTATCCTATCCTCTATCCTATCCTATACTCTATTCTATCCTATCCTCTATCCTATCCTATCTTCTATCCTATCCTATCCTCTATCCTATCAAATCCCCTATCCTATCCTCTGTCCTATCCTATCCTCTATCCTATCCTATCCTCTACCCTATCCTATCCTCTATCCTATCAAATCCCCTATCCTATCCTCTGTCCTATCCTATCCTCTATCCTATCCTATCCTCTATCCTATCCTATCCTCTATCATATCCTATCGTCTATCCTATCCTCTATCCTATCCTATCTTCTATCCTATCCTATCCTCAATCCTATCCTTTCCTGTATCCTATCCAATCCTGTATCCTATCCTGTCCTCTATTCTATCCTACCCTCTATCCTATCCTATCCTCTATCCTATACTATCCTCTATCATATCCTATCGTCTATCCTATCCTATCTTCTATCCTATCCTATCCTCTATCCTATCCTATCCTCTATCCTATCCTATCTTCTATCCTATCCTATCCTCTATCCTATCAAAACCCCTACCCTATCCTCTGTCCTATCCTATCCTCTATCCTATCCTATCTTCTATCCTATCCTATCCTCTATCCTATCCTATCCTCTATCCTATCCTATCTTCTATCCTATCCTATCCTCTATCCTATCAAATCCCCTATCCTATCCTCTATCCTATCCAATCCTCTATCCTATCCTCTATCATATCCTATCCTCTATCCTATCCTATCGTCTATCCTATCCTCTATCCTATCCTATCCTCTATCCTATCCTATCCTCTATCCTATCCTATCTTCTATCCTATCCTATCCTCTATCCTATCCTATCCTCTATCCTATCCTATCTTCTATCCTATCCTATCCTCTATCCTATCAAAACCCCTACCCTATCCTCTGTCCTATCCTATCCTCTATCCTATCCTATCCTCTATCCTATCCTATCCTCTATCCTATCCTATCTTCTATCCTCTATCCTATCCTATCCTCTATCCTATCCTATCCTCTATCCTATCCTATCCTCTATCCTATCCTATCCTCTATCTTATCCTATCGTCTATCCAATCCTCTATCCTATCCTATCCTCTATCCTATCCTATCCTCCATCCTATCCTATCCTCAATCCTATCCTTCCCTGTATCCTATCCAATCCTGTATCCTATCCTGTCCTCTATCCTATCCTATCCTCTATCCTATCGTATCCTCTATCCTATCCTATCGTCTATCCTATCCTCTATCCCATCCAATCCTCTATCCTATCCTATCCTCTATCCTATCATATCCTCTATCCTATAATATCCTCTATCCTATCCTATCCTCTATCCTATCCTATCCTCTATCCTATCCTATCCTCTATCCTATCCTATCCTCTATCCTATCCTATCCTCTATCCTATCCTATCCTCTATCCTATCAAATCCCCTATCCTATCCTCTGTCCTATCCTATCCTCTATCCTTTCCTATCCTCTATCCTATCCTATCCTCTTTCCTATCCTATCCTCTATCCTATCCTATCCTCTATCCTATCCTATCCTCTATCCTATCCTATCCTCTATCCTATCCTATCCTCTATCCTATCCTATCTTCTATCCTATCCTATCCTGTATCCTATCCTATCCCCTATCCTATCCTCTATCCTATCCTATCATCTATCCTCTATCCTATCCTATCTTCGATCCTATCCTATCCTCTATCCAATCAAATCCCCTATCCTATCCTCTATCCTATCCTATCATCTATCCTCTATCCTATCCAATCCTCTATCCTATCCTATCCTCTATCCTATCAAATCCCCTATCCTATCCTCTGTCCTATCCTATCCTCTATCCTATCCTATCCTCTATCCTATCCTATCCTCTATCCTATCCTATCCTCTATCCTATCCTATCGTCTATCCTATCCTCTATCCTATCCTATCCTCTATCCTATCCTATCCTCTATCCTATCCTATCTTCTATCCTATCCTATCCTCTATCCTATCCTATCCTCTATCCTATCCTATCCTCTATCCTATCCTATCTTTTATCCTATCCTATCCTCTATCCTATCAAAACCCCTACCCTATCCTCTGTCCTATCCTATCCTCTATCCTATCCTATCCTCTATACTCTATCCTATCCAATCCTGTATCCTATCCTGTCCTCTATCCTATCCTATCCTCTATCCTATCGTATCCTCTATCCTATCCTATCCTCTATCCTATCCTCTATCCCATCCAATCCTCTATCCTGTCCTATCCTCTATCCTATCATATCCTCTATCATATAATATCCTCTATCCTATCCTATCCTCTATCCAATCCTCTATCCTATCCTATCCTCTATCCTATCCTATCCTCTATCCTATCCTATCCTCTATCCTATCCTATCCACTATCCTATCCTATCTTCAATCCTATCCTATCCTCTATCCTATTAAATCCCCTATTCTATCCTCTGTCCTATCCTATCCTCTATCCTATCCTATCCTCTATCCTATTCTATCCTCTATCCTATCCTATACTCTATCCTATCCTATCCTCTATCCTATCCTATCCTCTATCCTATCCTCTATCCTATCCTATCCTCTATCCTATCCTATCCTCTGTCCTACCCTATCTTCTATCCTATCCTATTCTCTATCCTATCAAATCCCCTATCCTATCCTCTATCCTATCCTATCATCTATCCTCTATCCTATCCAATCCTCTATCCTATCCTATCCTCTATCCTATCAAATCCCCTATCCAATCCTCTGTCCTATCCTATTCTCTATCCTATCCTATCCTCTATCCTATCCTATCCTCTATCCTATCCTATCTTCTATCCTATCCTATCCTCTATCCTATCAAATCCCCTACCCTATCCTCTGTCCTATCCTATCCTCTATCCTATCCTATCGTCTATCCTATCCAATATCCTATCCTATCCTCTATCCTATCCTAACCTCCATCCTATCCAATCCTGTATCCTATCCTGTCCTCTATCCTATCCTATCCTCTATCCTATCGTATCCTCTATCCTATCCTATCGTCTATCCTATCCTCTATCCCATCCAATCCTCTATCCCATCCTATCCTCTATCCTATCATATCCTCTATCCTATCCTATCCTCTATCCTATCCTATCCTCTATCCTATCCTATCTTCTATCCTCTATCCTATCCTATCCTCTATCCTATCCTATCCTCTATCCTATCCTATCCTCTATCCTATCCTATCCTCTATCTTATCCTATCGTCTATCCAATCCTCTATCCTATCCTATCCTCTATCCTATCCTATCCTCCATCCTATCCTATCCTCAATCCTATCCTTCCCTGTATCCTATCCAATCCTGTATCCTATCCTGTCCTCTATCCTATCCTATCCTCTATCCTATCGTATCCTCTATCCTATCCTATCGTCTATCCTATCCTCTATCCCATCCAATCCTCTATCCTATCCTATCCTCTATCCTATCATATCCTCTATCCTATAATATCCTCTATCCTATCCTATCCTCTATCCTATCCTATCCTCTATCCTATCCTATCCTCTATCCTATCCTATCCTCTATCCTATCCTATCCTCTATCCTATCCTATCCTCTATCCTATCAAATCCCCTATCCTATCCTCTGTCCTATCCTATCCTCTATCCTTTCCTATCCTCTATCCTATCCTATCCTCTTTCCTATCCTATCCTCTATCCTATCCTATCCTCTATCCTATCCTATCCTCTATCCTATCCTATCCTCTATCCTATCCTATCCTCTATCCTATCCTATCTTCTATCCTATCCTATCCTGTATCCTATCCTGTCCCCTATCCTATCCTCTATCCTATCCTATCATCTATCCTCTATCCTATCCTATCTTCGATCCTATCCTATCCTCTATCCAATCAAATCCCCTATCCTATCCTCTATCCTATCCTATCATCTATCCTCTATCCTATCCAATCCTCTATCCTATCCTATCCTCTATCCTATCAAATCCCCTATCCTATCCTCTGTCCTATCCTATCCTCTATCCTATCCTATCCTCTATCCTATCCTATCCTCTATCCTATCCTATCCTCTATCCTATCCTATCGTCTATCCTATCCTCTATCCTATCCTATCCTCTATCCTATCCTATCCTCTATCCTATCCTATCTTCTATCCTATCCTATCCTCTATCCTATCCTATCCTCTATCCTATCCTATCCTCTATCCTATCCTATCTTTTATCCTATCCTATCCTCTATCCTATCAAAACCCCTACCCTATCCTCTGTCCTATCCTATCCTCTATCCTATCCTATCCTCTATACTCTATCCTATCCAATCCTGTATCCTATCCTGTCCTCTATCCTATCCTATCCTCTATCCTATCGTATCCTCTATCCTATCCTATCATCTATCCTATCCTCTATCCCATCCAATCCTCTATCCTGTCCTATCCTCTATCCTATCATATCCTCTATCATATAATATCCTCTATCCTATCCTATCCTCTATCCAATCCTCTATCCTATCCTATCCTCTATCCTATCCTATCCTCTATCCTATCCTATCCTCTATCCTATCCTATCCACTATCCTATCCTATCTTCAATCCTATCCTATCCTCTATCCTATTAAATCCCCTATTCTATCCTCTGTCCTATCCTATCCTCTATCCTATCCTATCCTCTATCCTATTCTATCCTCTATCCTATCCTATACTCTATCCTATCCTATCCTCTATCCTATCCTATCCTCTATCCTATCCTCTATCCTATCCTATCCTCTATCCTATCCTATCCTCTGTCCTACCCTATCTTCTATCCTATCCTATTCTCTATCCTATCAAATCCCCTATCCTATCCTCTATCCTATCCTATCATCTATCCTCTATCCTATCCAATCCTCTATCCTATCCTATCCTCTATCCTATCAAATCCCCTATCCAATCCTCTGTCCTATCCTATTCTCTATCCTATCCTATCCTCTATCCTATCCTATCCTCTATCCTATCCTATCTTCTATCCTATCCTATCCTCTATCCTATCAAATCCCCTACCCTATCCTCTGTCCTATCCTATCCTCTATCCTATCCTATCCTCTATCCTATCCTATCCTCTATCCTATCCTGTCCTCTATCCTCTATCCTATCCTATCCTCTATCCTATCCTATCCTCTATCCTATCCTATCCTCTATCCTATCCTATCTTCTATCCTATCCTATCCTCTATCCTATCAAATCCATTATCCTATCCTCTATCCTATCCTATCATCTATCCTCTATCCTATCAAATCCCCTATCCTATCATCTGTCCTATCCTATCCTCTATCCTATCCTATCCTCTATCCTATCCTATCCTCTATCCGATCCTATCGTCTATCCTATCCTCTATCCTATCCTATCCTCTATCTTATCCTATCCTCTATCCTATCCTATCTTCTATCCTATCCTATCCTCTATCCTATCAAAACCCCTACCCAATCCTCTGTCCTATCCTATCCTTTATCCTATCCTATCCTCTATCCTATCCTATCCTCTATCCTCTCCTATCCTCTATCCTTTATCCTATCCTATCCTCTAACCTATCCTATCCCCTATCCTATCCTATCCTCTATCCTATCCTATCCTCTATCCTATCCTATCGTCTATCCTATCCAATATCCTATCCTATCCTCTATCCTATCCTAACCTCCATCCTATCCAATCCTGTATCCTATCCTGTCCTCTATCCTATCCTATCCTCTATCCTATCGTATCCTCTATCCTATCCTATCGTCTATCCTATCCTCTATCCCATCCAATCCTCTATCCCATCCTATCCTCTATCCTATCATATCCTCTATCCTATCCTATCCTCTATCCTATCCTATCCTCTATCCTATCCTATCTTCTATCCTATCCTATCCTCTATCCTATCAAATCCCCTACCCTATCCTCTGTCCTATCCTATCCTCTATCCTATCCTATCCTCTATCCTATCCTATCCTCTATCCTCTCCTATCCTCTATCCTCTATCCTATCCTATCCTCTATCCTATCCTATCCTCTATCCTATCAAATCCATTATCCTATCCTCTATCCTATCCTATCATCTATCCTCTATCCTATCCAATCCTCTATCCTATCCTATCCTCTATCCTATCAAATCCCCTATCCTATCCTCTATCCTATCCTATCATCTATCCTCTATCCTATCAAATCCCCTATCCTATCCTCTGTCCTATCCTATCCTCTATCCTATCCTATCCTCTATCCTATCCTATCCTCTATCCTATCCTATCCTCTATCCTATCCTATCCTCTATCCTATCCTGTCCTCTATCCTCTATCCTATCCTATCCTCTATCCTATCCTATCCTCTATCCTATCCTATCCTCTATCCTATCCTATCTTCTATCCTATCCTATCCTCTATCCTATCAAATCCATTATCCTATCCTCTATCCTATCCTATCATCTATCCTCTATCCTATCCAATCCTCTATCCTATCCTATCCTCTATCCTATCAAATCCCCTATCCTATCCTGTGTCCTATCCTATCCTCTATCCTATCCTATCTTCTATCCTATCCTATCCTCTATCCTATCAAAACCCCTACCCTATCCTCTGTCCTATCCTATCCTTTATCCTATCATATCCTCTATCCTATCCTATCCTCTATCCTCTCCTATCCTCTATCCTCTATCCTATCCTATCCTCTAACCTATCCTATCCTCTATCCTATCCTATCCTCTATCCTATCCTATCCTCTATCCTATCCTATTGTCTATCCTATCCAATATCCTATCCTATCCTCTATCCTATCCTAACCTCCATCCTATCCAATCCTGTATCCTATCCTGTCCTCTATCCTATCCTATCCTCTATCCTATCGTATCCTCTATCCTATCCTATCGTCTATCCTATCCTCTATCCCATCCAATCCTCTATCGTATCCTATCCTCTATCCTATCATATCCTCTATCCTATAATATCCTCTATCCTATCCTATCCTCTATCCAATCCTCTATCCTATCCTATCCTCTATCCTATCCTACCCTCTATCCTATCCTATCCTCTATCCTATCCTATCTTCAATCCTATCCTATCCTCTATCCTATTAAATCCCCTATTCTATCCTCTGTCCTATCCTATCTTCTATCCTATCCTATCCTCTATCCTATCAAATCCCCTACCCTATCCTCTATCCTATCCTATCCTCTATCCTATCCTATCCTCTATCCTATCCTCTGTCCTATCCTATCCTCTATCCTATCCTATCCTCTATCCTATCCTATCCTCTATCCGATCCTATCGTCTATCCTATCCTCTATCCTATCCTATCCTCTATCTTATCCTATCCTCTATCCTATCCTATCTTCTATCCTATCCTATCCTCTATCCTATCAAAACCCCTACCCTATCCTCTGTCCTATCCTATCCTTTATCCTATCCTATCCTCTATCCTATCCTATCCTCTATCCTCTCCTATCCTCTATCCTCTATCCTATCCTATCCTCTAACCTATCCTATCCTCTATCCTATCCTATCCTCTATTCTATCCTATCCTCTATCCTATCCTATTGTCTATCCTATCAAATATCCTATCCTATCCTCTATACTATCCTAACCTCCATCCTATCCAATCCTGTATCCTATCCTGTCCTCTATCCTATCCTATCCTCTATCCTATCGTATCCTCTATCCTATCCTATCGTCTATCCTATCCTCTATCCCATCCAATCCTCTATCCTATCCTATCCTCTATCCTATCATATCCTCTATCCTATAATATCCTCTATCCTATCCTATCCTCTATCCAATCCTCTATCCTATCCTATCCTCTATCCTATCCTATCCTCTATCCTATCCTATCCTCTATCCTATCCTATCTTCAATCCTATCCTATCCTCTATCCTATTAAATCCCCTATTCTATCCTCTGTCCTATCCTATCTTCTATCCTATCCTATCCTCTATCCTATCAAATCCCCTACCCTATCCTCTATCCTATCCTATCCTCTATCCTATAATATCCTCTATCCTATCCTATCCTCTATCCAATCCTCTATCCTATCCTATCCTCTATCCTATCCTATCCTCTATCCTATCCTATCCTCTATCCTATCCTATCTTCAATCCTATCCTATCCTCTATCCTATTAAATCCCCTATTCTATCCTCTGTCCTATCCTATCTTCTATCCTATCCTATCCTCTATCCTATCAAATCCCCTACCCTATCCTCTATCCTATCCTATCCTCTATCCTATCCTATCCTCTATCCTATCCTATCGTCTATCCTATCCTATCCTATCGTATCCTATCCTCTATCCTATCCTATCCTCTATCGTATCCTATCCTCTATCCTATCCTATCCTCTATCCTATTCTATCTTCTATCCTATCCTATCCTCTATCCTATCCTATCCCCTATCCTATCCTCTATCCTATCCTATCATCTATCATCTATCCTCTATCCTATCCTATCTTCTATCCTATCCTATCCTCAATCCCATCAAATCCCCTATCCTATCCTCTATCCTATCCTATCATCTATCCTCTATCCTATCCAATCCTCTATCCTATCCTATCCTCTATCCTATCAAATCCCCTATCCTATCCTCTGTCCTATCCTATCCTCTATCCTATCCTATCCTCTATCCTATCCTATCCTCTATCCTATCCTATCCTCTATCCTATCCTATCCTCTATCCTATCCTATCGTCTATCCTATCCTCTATCCTATCCTATCCTCTATCCTATCCTATCCTCTATCCTATCCTATCTTCTATCCTATCCTATCCTCTATCCTATCCTATCCTCTATCCTATCCTATCTTTTATCCTATCCTATACTCTATCCTATCAAAACCCCTACCCTATCCTCTGTCCTATCCTATCCTCTATTCTATCCTATCCTCTATCCTATCCTATCCTCTATCCTCTATCCTATCCTATCCTCTATCCTATCCTATCCTCTATCCTATCCTATCGTCTATCCAATCCTCTATCGTATCCTATCCTCTATCCTATCCTATCCTCCATCCTATCCTATCCTCAATCCTATCCTTCCCTGTATCCTATCCAATCCTGTATCCTATCCTGTCCTCTATCCTATCCTATCCTCTATCCTATCGTATCCTCTATCCTATCCTATCGTCTATCCTATCCAATCCTGTATCCTATCCTGTCCTCTATCCTATCCTATCCTCTATCCTATCGTATCCTCTATCCTATCCTATCCTCTATCCTCTATCCTATCCTATCCTCTATCCTATCCTATCCTCTATCCTATCCTATCGTCTATCCAATCCTCTATCGTATCCTATCCTCTATCCTATCCTATCCTCCATCCTATCCTATCCTCAATCCTATCCTTCCCTGTATCCTATCCAATCCTGTATCCTATCCTGTCCTCTATCCTATCCTATCCTCTATCCTATCGTATCCTCTATCCTATCCTATCCTCTATCCTATCCTATCCTCAATCCTATCCTATCATCTATCCTATCCTATCCTCTATCCTATTCTATACTCGATCCTATCCTATTATCTATCCTATCCTATCCTCTATCCTATCCTATCCTCTATCCTATCCTATACTCTATCCTATCTTATCCTATATCCTATCCTATCCTCTATCCTATCCAATCCCCTATCCTATCCTCTATCCTACCCTATCCTCTATCGTATCCTATCCTCTATCCTATCCAATCCTCTATCCTATCCTATCCTCTATCCTATCATATCCTGTATCCTATCCTATCCTCTATCCTATCCTATCCTCTATCCTATCCTGTCCTCTATCCTCTATCCTATCCTATCCTCTATCCTATCCTATCCTCTATCCTATCCTATCCTCTATCCTATCCTATCTTCTATCCTATCCTATTCTCTATCCTATCAAATCCCCTATCCTATCCTCTATCCTATCCTATCATCTATCCTCTATCCTATCCAATCCTCTATCCTATCCTATCCTCTATCCTATCAAATCCCCTATCCTATCCTCTGTCCTATCCTATCCTCTATCCTATCCTATCCTCTATCCTATCATATCCTCTATCCTATAATATCCTCTATCCTATCCTATCCTCTATCCAATCCTCTATCCTATCCTATCCTCTATCCTATCCTATCCTCTATCCTATCCTATCCTCTATCCTATCCTATCTTCAATCCTATCCTATCCTCTATCCTATCAAATCCCCTATTCTATCCTCTGTCCTATCCTATCCTCTATCCTATCCTATCCTCTATCCTATCCTATCCTCTATCCTATCCTATACTCTATCCTATCCTATCCTCTATCCTATCCTATCGTCTATCCTATCCTCTATCCTATCCTATACTCTATTCTATCCTATCCTCTATCCTATCCTATCTTCTATCCTATCCTATCCTCTATCCTATCAAATCCCCTATCCTATCCTCTGTCCTATCCTATCCTCTATCCTATCCTATCCTCTACCCTATCCTATCCTCTATCCTATCAAATCCCCTATCCTATCCTCTGTCCTATCCTATCCTCTATCCTATCCTATCCTCTATCCTATCCTATCCTCTATCATATCCTATCGTCTATCCTATCCTCTATCCTATCCTATCTTCTATCCTATCCTATCCTCAATCCTATCCTTTCCTGTATCCTATCCAATCCTGTATCCTATCCTGTCCTCTATTCTATCCTACCCTCTATCCTATCCTATCCTCTATCCTATACTATCCTCTATCATATCCTATCGTCTATCCTATCCTATCTTCTATCCTATCCTATCCTCTATCCTATCCTATCCTCTATCCTATCCTATCTTCTATCCTATCCTATCCTCTATCCTATCAAAACCCCTACCCTATCCTCTGTCCTATCCTATCCTCTATCCTATCCTATCTTCTATCCTATCCTATCCTCTATCCTATCCTATCCTCTATCCTATCCTATCTTCTATCCTATCCTATCCTCTATCCTATCAAATCCCCTATCCTATCCTCTATCCTATCCAATCCTCTATCCTATCCTCTATCATATCCTATCCTCTATCCTATCCTATCGTCTATCCTATCCTCTATCCTATCCTATCCTCTATCCTATCCTATCCTCTATCCTATCCTATCTTCTATCCTATCCTATCCTCTATCCTATCCTATCCTCTATCCTATCCTATCTTCTATCCTATCCTATCCTCTATCCTATCAAAACCCCTACCCTATCCTCTGTCCTATCCTATCCTCTATCCTATCCTATCCTCTATCCTATCCTATCCTCTATCCTATCCTATCTTCTATCCTCTATCCTATCCTATCCTCTATCCTATCCTATCCTCTATCCTATCCTATCCTCTATCCTATCCTATCCTCTATCTTATCCTATCGTCTATCCAATCCTCTATCCTATCCTATCCTCTATCCTATCCTATCCTCCATCCTATCCTATCCTCAATCCTATCCTTCCCTGTATCCTATCCAATCCTGTATCCTATCCTGTCCTCTATCCTATCCTATCCTCTATCCTATCGTATCCTCTATCCTATCCTATCGTCTATCCTATCCTCTATCCCATCCAATCCTCTATCCTATCCTATCCTCTATCCTATCATATCCTCTATCCTATAATATCCTCTATCCTATCCTATCCTCTATCCTATCCTATCCTCTATCCTATCCTATCCTCTATCCTATCCTATCCTCTATCCTATCCTATCCTCTATCCTATCCTATCCTCTATCCTATCAAATCCCCTATCCTATCCTCTGTCCTATCCTATCCTCTATCCTTTCCTATCCTCTATCCTATCCTATCCTCTTTCCTATCCTATCCTCTATCCTATCCTATCCTCTATCCTATCCTATCCTCTATCCTATCCTATCCTCTATCCTATCCTATCCTCTATCCTATCCTATCTTCTATCCTATCCTATCCTGTATCCTATCCTATCCCCTATCCTATCCTCTATCCTATCCTATCATCTATCCTCTATCCTATCCTATCTTCGATCCTATCCTATCCTCTATCCAATCAAATCCCCTATCCTATCCTCTATCCTATCCTATCATCTATCCTCTATCCTATCCAATCCTCTATCCTATCCTATCCTCTATCCTATCAAATCCCCTATCCTATCCTCTGTCCTATCCTATCCTCTATCCTATCCTATCCTCTATCCTATCCTATCCTCTATCCTATCCTATCCTCTATCCTATCCTATCGTCTATCCTATCCTCTATCCTATCCTATCATCTATCCTCTATCCTATCCAATCCTCTATCCTATCCTATCCTCTATCCTATCAAATCCCCTATCCTATCCTCTGTCCTATCCTATCCTCTATCCTATCCTATCCTCTATCCTATCCTATCCTCTATCCTATCCTATCCTCTATCCTATCCTATCGTCTATCCTATCCTCTATCCTATCCTATCCTCTATCCTATCAAATCCCCTATCCTATCCTCTATCCTATCCAATCCTCTATCCTATCCTCTATCATATCCTATCCTCTATCCTATCCTATCGTCTATCCTATCCTCTATCCTATCCTATCCTCTATCCTATCCTATCCTCTATCCTATCCTATCTTCTATCCTATCCTATCCTCTATCCTATCCTATCCTCTATCCTATCCTATCTTCTATCCTATCCTATCCTCTATCCTATCAAAACCCCTACCCTATCCTCTGTCCTATCCTATCCTCTATCCTATCCTATCCTCTATCCTATCCTATCCTCTATCCTATCCTATCTTCTATCCTCTATCCTATCCTATCCTCTATCCTATCCTATCCTCTATCCTATCCTATCCTCTATCCTATCCTATCCTCTATCTTATCCTATCGTCTATCCAATCCTCTATCCTATCATATCCTCTATCCTATAATATCCTCTATCCTATCCTATCCTCTATCCTATCCTATCCTCTATCCTATCCTATCCTCTATCCTATCCTATCCTCTATCCTATCCTATCCTCTATCCTATCCTATCCTCTATCCTATCAAATCCCCTATCCTATCCTCTGTCCTATCCTATCCTCTATCCTTTCCTATCCTCTATCCTATCCTATCCTCTTTCCTATCCTATCCTCTATCCTATCCTATCCTCTATCCTATCCTATCCTCTATCCTATCCTATCCTCTATCCTATCCTATCCTCTATCCTATCCTATCTTCTATCCTATCCTATCCTGTATCCTATCCTATCCCCTATCCTATCCTCTATCCTATCCTATCATCTATCCTCTATCCTATCCTATCTTCGATCCTATCCTATCCTCTATCCAATCAAATCCCCTATCCTATCCTCTATCCTATCCTATCATCTATCCTCTATCCTATCCAATCCTCTATCCTATCCTATCCTCTATCCTATCAAATCCCCTATCCTATCCTCTGTCCTATCCTATCCTCTATCCTATCCTATCCTCTATCCTATCCTATCCTCTATCCTATCCTATCCTCTATCCTATCCTATCGTCTATCCTATCCTCTATCCTATCCTATCCTCTATCCTATCCTATCCTCTATCCTATCCTATCTTCTATCCTATCCTATCCTCTATCCTATCCTATCCTCTATCCTATCCTATCCTCTATCCTATCCTATCTTTTATCCTATCCTATCCTCTATCCTATCAAAACCCCTACCCTATCCTCTGTCCTATCCTATCCTCTATCCTATCCTATCCTCTATACTCTATCCTATCCTTCCCTGTATCCTATCCAATCCTGTATCCTATCCTGTCCTCTATCCTATCCTATCCTCTATCCTATCGTATCCTCTATCCTATCCTATCCTCTATCCTATCCTCTATCCCATCCAATCCTCTATCCTGTCCTATCCTCTATCCTATCCTATCCTCTATCCTATCCTATCCTCTGTCCTATCCTATCTTCTATCCTATCCTATCCTCTATCCTATCAAATCCCCTACCCTATCCTCTGTCCTATCCTATCCTCTATCCTATCCTATCCTCTATCCTATCCTATCCTCTATCCTATCCTATCCTCTATCCTCTATCCTATCTTATCCTCTATCCTATCCTATCCTCTATCCTATCCTATCCTCTATCCTATCCTATCCTCTATCCTATCCTATCCTCTATCCTATCCTGTCCTCTATCCTGTATCCTATCCTATCCTCTATCCTATCCTATCCTCTATCCTATCCTATCCTCTATCCTATCCTATCTTCTATCCTATCCTATCCTCTATCCTATCCTATCCTCTATCCTATCCTATCTTCTATCCTATCCTATCCTCTATCCTATCAAAACCCCTACCCTATCCTCTGTCCTATCCTATCCTCTATCCTATCCTATCCTCTATCCTATCCTATCCTCTATCCTATCCTATCTTCTATCCTCTATCCTATCCTATCCTCTATCCTATCCTATCCTCTATCCTATCCTATCCTCTATCCTATCCTATCCTCTATCTTATCCTATCGTCTATCCAATCCTCTATCCTATCCTATCCTCTATCCTATCCTATCCTCCATCCTATCCTATCCTCAATCCTATCCTTCCCTGTATCCTATCCAATCCTGTATCCTATCCTGTCCTCTATCCTATCCTATCCTCTATCCTATCGTATCCTCTATCCTATCCTATCGTCTATCCTATCCTCTATCCCATCCAATCCTCTATCCTATCCTATCCTCTATCCTATCATATCCTCTATCCTATAATATCCTCTATCCTATCCTATCCTCTATCCTATCCTATCCTCTATCCTATCCTATCCTCTATCCTATCCTATCCTCTATCCTATCCTATCCTCTATCCTATCCTATCCTCTATCCTATCAAATCCCCTATCCTATCCTCTGTCCTATCCTATCCTCTATCCTTTCCTATCCTCTATCCTATCCTATCCTCTTTCCTATCCTATCCTCTATCCTATCCTATCCTCTATCCTATCCTATCCTCTATCCTATCCTATCCTCTATCCTATCCTATCCTCTATCCTATCCTATCTTCTATCCTATCCTATCCTGTATCCTATCCTATCCCCTATCCTATCCTCTATCCTATCCTATCATCTATCCTCTATCCTATCCTATCTTCGATCCTATCCTATCCTCTATCCAATCAAATCCCCTATCCTATCCTCTATCCTATCCTATCATCTATCCTCTATCCTATCCAATCCTCTATCCTATCCTATCCTCTATCCTATCAAATCCCCTATCCTATCCTCTGTCCTATCCTATCCTCTATCCTATCCTATCCTCTATCCTATCCTATCCTCTATCCTATCCTATCCTCTATCCTATCCTATCGTCTATCCTATCCTCTATCCTATCCTATCCTCTATCCTATCCTATCCTCTATCCTATCCTATCTTCTATCCTATCCTATCCTCTATCCTATCCTATCCTCTATCCTATCCTATCCTCTATCCTATCCTATCTTTTATCCTATCCTATCCTCTATCCTATCAAAACCCCTACCCTATCCTCTGTCCTATCCTATCCTCTATCCTATCCTATCCTCTATACTCTATCCTATCCTTCCCTGTATCCTATCCAATCCTGTATCCTATCCTGTCCTCTATCCTATCCTATCCTCTATCCTATCGTATCCTCTATCCTATCCTATCCTCTATCCTATCCTCTATCCCATCCAATCCTCTATCCTGTCCTATCCTCTATCCTATCCTATCCTCTATCCTATCCTATCCTCTGTCCTATCCTATCTTCTATCCTATCCTATCCTCTATCCTATCAAATCCCCTACCCTATCCTCTGTCCTATCCTATCCTCTATCCTATCCTATCCTCTATCCTATCCTATCCTCTATCCTATCCTATCCTCTATCCTATCCTATCCTCTATCCTCTATCCTATCTTATCCTCTATCCTATCCTATCCTCTATCCTATCCTATCCTCTATCCTATCCTATCCTCTATCCTATCCTATCCTCTATCCTATCCTGTCCTCTATCCTGTATCCTATCCTATCCTCTATCCTATCCTATCCTCTATCCTATCCTATCCTCTATCCTACCCTATCCTCTATACTATCCTATCGTCTATCCTATCCTCTATCCTATCCTATACTCTATCCTATCCTATCCTCCATCCTATCCTATCCTCTATCCTATCCTATGCTCTATCCTATCCTATCGTCTATCCTATCCTCTATCCTATCCTATCAAATCCCCTATCCTATCCTCTGTCCTATCCTATCCTCTATCCTTTCCTATCCTCTATCCTATCCTATCCTCTATCCTATCCTATGCTCTATCCTATCCTATCGTCTATCCTATCCTCTATCCTATCCTATCAAATCCCCTATCCTATCCTCTGTCCTATCCTATCCTCTATCCTTTCCTATCCTCTATCCTATCCTACCCTCTTTCCTATCCTATCCTCTATCCTATCCTATCCTCTATCCTATCCTATCCTCTATCCTATCCTATCCTGTATCCTATCCTCTATCGTATCCTATCCTCTATCCTATCCTATCCTCTATCCTATCCTATCCTCTATCCTATCCTATCCTCTATCCTATTCTATCTTCTATCCTATCCTATCCTCTATCCTATCCTATCCCCTATCCTATCCTCTATCCTATCCTATCATCTATCATCTATCCTCTATACTATCCTATCGTCTATCCTATCCTCTATCCTATCCTATACTCTATCCTATCCAATCCTCCATCCTATCCTATCCTCTATCCTATCCTATGCTCTATCCTATCCTATCGTCTATCCTATCCTCTATCCTATCCTATCAAATCCCCTATCCTATCCTCTGTCCTATCCTATCCTCTATCCTTTCCTATCCTCTATCCTATCCTATCCTCTATCCTATCCTATGCTCTATCCTATCCTATCGTCTTTCCTATCCTCTATCCTATCCTATCAAATCCCATATCCTATCCTCTGTCCTATCCTATCCTCTATCCTTTCCTATCCTCTATCCTATCCTATCCTCTTTCCTATCCTATCCTCTATCCTATCCTATCCTCTATCCTATCCTATCCTCTATCCTATCCTATCCTCTATCCTATCCTCTATCGTATCCTATCCTCTATCCTATCCTATCCTCTATCCTATCCAATCCTGTATCCTATCCTGTCCTCTATTCTATCCTACCCTCTACCCTATCCTATCCTCTATCCTATCCTATGCTCTATCCTATCCTATCGTCTATCCTATCCTCTATCCTATCCTATCAAATCCCCTATCCTATCCTCTGTCCTATCCTATCCTCTATCCTTTCCTATCCTCTATCCTATCCTATCCTCTTTCCTATCCTATCCTCTATCCTATCCTATCCTCTATCCTATCCTATCCTCTATCCTATCCTATCCTCTATCCTATCCTCTATCGTATCCTATCCTCTATCCTATCCTATCCTCTATCCTATCCTATCCTCTATCCTATCCTATCCTCTATCCTATCCTATCCTCTATCCTATTCTATCTTCTATCCTATCCTATCCTCTATCCTATCCTATCCCCTATCCTATCCTCTATCCTATCCTATCATCTATCATCTATCATCTATCCTCTACCCTATCCTATCTTCTATCCTATCCTATCCTCTATCCAATCAAATCCCCTATCCTATCCTCTATCCTATCCTATCATCTATCCTCTATCCTATCCAATCCTCTATCCTATCCTATCCTCTATCCTATCAAATCCCCTATCCTATCCTCTGTCCTATCCTATCCTCTATCCTATCCTATCCTCTATCCTATCCTATCCTCTATCCTATCCTATCGTCTATCCTATCCTCTATCCTATCCTATCCTATCCTCTATCCTATCCTATCTTCTATCCTATCCTATCCTCTATCCTATCCTATCCTCTATCCTATCCTATCTTTTATCCTATCCTATACTCTATCCTATCAAAACCCCTACCCTATCCTCTGTCCTATCCTATCCTCTATCCTACCCTATCCTCTATCCTATCCTATCCTCTATCCTATCCTATCCTCTATCCTATCCTATCCTCTATCCTATCCTATCCTCTATCCTATCCTATCCTCTATCCTATCCTATCCTCTATCCTATCCTATCCTCTATCCTATTCCATCTTCTATCCTATCCTATCCTCTATCCTATCCTATCCCCTATCCTATCCTCTATCCTATCCTATCATCTATCATCTATCATCTATCCTATCCTATCTTCTATCCTATCCTATCCTCTATCCAATCAAATCCCCTATCCTATCCTCTATCCTATCCTATCATCTATCCTCTATCCTATCCAATCCTCTATCCTATCCTATCCTCTATCCTATCAAATCCCCTATCCTATCCTCTGTCCTATCCTATCCTCTATCCTATCCTATCCTCTATCCTATCCTATCCTCTATCCTATCCTATCCTCTATCCTATCCTATCGTCTATCCTATCCTCTATCCTATCCTATCCTATCCTCTATCCTATCCTATCTTCTATCCTATCCTATCCTCTATCCTATCCTATCCTCTATCCTATCCTATCTTTTATCCTATCCTATACTCTATCCTATCAAAACCCCTACCCTATCCTCTGTCCTATCCTATCCTCTATCCTATCCTATCCTCTATCCTATCCTATCCTCTATCCTATCCTATCCTCTATCCTCTATCCTATCCTATCCTCTATCCTATCCTATCCTCTATCCTATCCTACCGTCTATCCAATCCTCTATCCTATCCTATCATCTATCATCTATCCTCTATCCTATCCTATCTTCTATCCTATCCTATCCTCTATCCAATCAAATCCCCTATCCTATGCTCTATCCTATCCTATCATCTATCCTCTATCCTATCCAATCCTCTATCCTATCCTATCCTCTATCCTATCAAATCCCCTATCCTATCCTCTGTCCTATCCTATCCTCTATCCTATCCTATCCTCTATCCTATCCTATACTCTATCCTATCCTATCCTCTATCCTATCCTATCGTCTATCCTATCCTCTATCCTATCCTATCCTCTATCCTATCCCATCCTCTGTCCTATCCTATCTTCTATCCTATCCTATCCTCTATCCTATCAAATCCCCTACCCTATCCTCTGTCCTATCCTATCCTCTATCCTATCCTATCCTCTATCCTATCCTATTATCTATCCTATCCTATCCTCTATCCTATCCTATCCTCTATCCTATCCTATCCTCTATCCTATCCTATCTTTTATCCTATCCTATACTCTATCCTATCAAAACCCCTACCCTATCCTCTGTCCTATCCTATCCTCTATCCTATCCTATCCTCTATCCTATCCTATCCTCTATCCTCTATCCTATCCTATCCTCTATCCTATCCTATCGTCTATCCAATCCTCTATCCTATCCTATCCTCTATCCTATCCTATCCTCCATCCTATCCTATCCTCAATCCTATCCTTCCCTGTATCCTATCCAATCCTGTATCCTATCCTGTCCTCTATCCTATCCTATCCTCTATCCTATCGTATCCTCTATCCTATCCTATCGTCTATCCTATCCAATCCTGTATCCTATCCTGTCCTCTATCCTATCCTATCCTCTATCCTATCGTATCGTCTATCCTATCCTATCGTCTATCCTATCCTCTTTCCCATCCAATCCTCTATCCTATCCTATCCTCTATCCTATCATATCCTCTATCCTATAATATCCTCTATCCTATCCTATCCTCTATCCAATCCTCTATCCTATCCTATCCTCTATCCTATCCTCTATCCTATCGTATCCTCTATCCTATCCTATCCTCTATCCTATCCTATCTTCAATCCTATCCTATCCTCTATCCTATTAAATCCCCTATTCTATCCTCTGTCCTATCCTATCCTCTATCCTATCCTATCCTCTATCCTATCCTATCCTCTATACTATCCTATCCTCTATCCTATCCTATCCTCTATCCTCTATCCTATCTTATCCTCTATCCTATCCTATCCTCTATCCTATCCTATCCTCTATCCTATCCTATCCTCTATCCTATCCTATCCTCTATCCTATCCTATCCTCTATCCTATCCTATCCTCTATCCTATCCTATCCTCTATCCTATCCTATCCTCTATACTATCCTATCGTCTATCCTATCCTCTATCCTATCCTATACTCTATCCTATCCTATCCTCCATCCTATCCTATCCTCAATCCTATCCTTTCCTGTATCCTAT
Source organism: Halictus rubicundus (assembly GCF_050948215.1). Lineage (NCBI taxonomy): Eukaryota > Metazoa > Arthropoda > Insecta > Hymenoptera > Halictidae > Halictus > Halictus rubicundus. The sequence goes on from NW_027488618.1 coordinate 920,532, forward strand.
CCAATCCTGTATCCTATCCTGTCCTCTATTCTATCCTACCCTCTATCCTATCCTATCCTCTATCCTATCCTATCCTCTATCCTATCCTATGCTCTATCCTATCCTATCGTCTATCCTATCCTCTATCCTATCCTATCAAATCCCCTATCCTATCCTCTGTCCTATCCTATCCTCTATCCTTTCCTATCCTCTATCCTATCCTATCCTCTTTCCTATCCTATCCTCTATCCTATCCTATCCTCTATCCTATCCTCTATCGTATCCTATCCTCTATCCTATCCTATCCTCTATCCTATCCTATCCTCTATCCTATCCTATCCTCTATCCTATCCTATCCTCTATCCTATCCTATCTTCTATCCTATCCTATTCTCTGTCCTATCCTATCCTCTATCCTATCCTATCCTCTATCCTATCCTGTCCTCTATCCTATCCTATCTTCTATCCTATCCTATCCTCTATCCTATCCTATCCTCTATCCTATCCTATCTTTTATCCTATCCTATACTCTATCCTATCAAAACCCCTACCCTATCCTCTGTCCTATCCTATCCTCTATCCTATCCTATCCTCTATCCTATCCTATCCTCTATCCTATCCTATCTTCTATCCTATCCTATCCTCTATTCTATCCTATCGTCTATCCAATCCTCTATCCTATCCTATCCTCAATCCTATCCTTCCCTGTATCCTATCCAATCCTGTATCCTATCCTGTCCTCTATCCTATCCTATCCTCTATCCTATCGTATCCTCTATCCTATCCTATCGTCTATCCTATCCAATCCTGTATCCTATCCTGTCCTCTATCCTATCCTATCCTCTATCCTATCGTATCCTCTATCCTATCCTATCGTCTATCCTATCCTCTATCCCATCCAATCCTCTATCCTATCCTATCCTCTATCCTATCATATCCTCTATCCTATAATATCCTCTATCCTATCCTATCCTCTATCCAATCCTCTATCCTATCCTATCCTCTATCCTATCCTCTATCCTATCCTATCCTCTATCCTATCCTATCCTCTATCCTATCCTATCTTCAATCCTATCCTATCCTCTATCCTATTAAATCCCCTATTCTATCCTCTGTCCTATCCTATCCTCTATCCTATCCTATCCTCTATCCTATCCTATCCTCTATCCTATCCTATACTCTATCCTATCCTATCCTCTATCCTATCCTATCGTCTATCCTATCCTCTATCCTATCCTATCCTCTATCCTATCCTATCCTCTGTCCTATCCTATCTTCTATCCTATCCTATCCTCTATCCTATCAAATCCCCTACCCTATCCTCTGTCCTATCCTATCCTCTATCCTATCCTATCCTCTATCCTATCCTATCCTCTATCGTATCCTATCCTCTATCCTCTATCCTATCTTATCCTCTATCCTATCCTATCCTCTATCCTATCCTATCCTCTATCCTATCCTATCCTCTATCCTATCCTATCCCCTATCCTATCCTCTATCCTATCCTATCATCTATCATCTATCATCTATCCTCTACCCTATCCTATCTTCTATCCTATCCTATCCTCTATCCAATCAAATCCCCTATCCTATCCTCTATCCTATCCTATCATCTATCCTCTATCCTATCCAATCCTCTATCCTATCCTATCCTCTATCCTATCAAATCCCCTATCCTATCCTCTGTCCTATCCTATCCTCTATCCTATCCTATCCTCTATCCTATCCTATCCTCTATCCTATCCTATCGTCTATCCTATCCTCTATCCTATCCTATCCTATCCTCTATCCTATCCTATCTTCTATCCTATCCTATCCTCTATCCTATCCTATCCTCTATCCTATCCTATCTTTTATCCTATCCTATACTCTATCCTATCAAAACCCCTACCCTATCCTCTGTCCTATCCTATCCTCTATCCTACCCTATCCTCTATCCTATCCTATCCTCTATCCTATCCTATCCTCTATCCTATCCTATCCTCTATCCTATCCTATCCTCTATCCTATCCTATCCTCTATCCTATCCTATCCTCTATCCTATCCTATCCTCTATCCTATTCCATCTTCTATCCTATCCTATCCTCTATCCTATCCTATCCCCTATCCTATCCTCTATCCTATCCTATCATCTATCATCTATCATCTATCCTATCCTATCTTCTATCCTATCCTATCCTCTATCCAATCAAATCCCCTATCCTATCCTCTATCCTATCCTATCATCTATCCTCTATCCTATCCAATCCTCTATCCTATCCTATCCTCTATCCTATCAAATCCCCTATCCTATCCTCTGTCCTATCCTATCCTCTATCCTATCCTATCCTCTATCCTATCCTATCCTCTATCCTATCCTATCCTCTATCCTATCCTATCGTCTATCCTATCCTCTATCCTATCCTATCCTATCCTCTATCCTATCCTATCTTCTATCCTATCCTATCCTCTATCCTATCCTATCCTCTATCCTATCCTATCTTTTATCCTATCCTATACTCTATCCTATCAAAACCCCTACCCTATCCTCTGTCCTATCCTATCCTCTATCCTATCCTATCCTCTATCCTATCCTATCCTCTATCCTATCCTATCCTCTATCCTCTATCCTATCCTATCCTCTATCCTATCCTATCCTCTATCCTATCCTACCGTCTATCCAATCCTCTATCCTATCCTATCATCTATCATCTATCCTCTATCCTATCCTATCTTCTATCCTATCCTATCCTCTATCCAATCAAATCCCCTATCCTATGCTCTATCCTATCCTATCATCTATCCTCTATCCTATCCAATCCTCTATCCTATCCTATCCTCTATCCTATCAAATCCCCTATCCTATCCTCTGTCCTATCCTATCCTCTATCCTATCCTATCCTCTATCCTATCCTATACTCTATCCTATCCTATCCTCTATCCTATCCTATCGTCTATCCTATCCTCTATCCTATCCTATCCTCTATCCTATCCCATCCTCTGTCCTATCCTATCTTCTATCCTATCCTATCCTCTATCCTATCAAATCCCCTACCCTATCCTCTGTCCTATCCTATCCTCTATCCTATCCTATCCTCTATCCTATCCTATTATCTATCCTATCCTATCCTCTATCCTATCCTATCCTCTATCCTATCCTATCCTCTATCCTATCCTATCTTTTATCCTATCCTATACTCTATCCTATCAAAACCCCTACCCTATCCTCTGTCCTATCCTATCCTCTATCCTATCCTATCCTCTATCCTATCCTATCCTCTATCCTCTATCCTATCCTATCCTCTATCCTATCCTATCGTCTATCCAATCCTCTATCCTATCCTATCCTCTATCCTATCCTATCCTCCATCCTATCCTATCCTCAATCCTATCCTTCCCTGTATCCTATCCAATCCTGTATCCTATCCTGTCCTCTATCCTATCCTATCCTCTATCCTATCGTATCCTCTATCCTATCCTATCGTCTATCCTATCCAATCCTGTATCCTATCCTGTCCTCTATCCTATCCTATCCTCTATCCTATCGTATCGTCTATCCTATCCTATCGTCTATCCTATCCTCTTTCCCATCCAATCCTCTATCCTATCCTATCCTCTATCCTATCATATCCTCTATCCTATAATATCCTCTATCCTATCCTATCCTCTATCCAATCCTCTATCCTATCCTATCCTCTATCCTATCCTCTATCCTATCGTATCCTCTATCCTATCCTATCCTCTATCCTATCCTATCTTCAATCCTATCCTATCCTCTATCCTATTAAATCCCCTATTCTATCCTCTGTCCTATCCTATCCTCTATCCTATCCTATCCTCTATCCTATCCTATCCTCTATACTATCCTATCCTCTATCCTATCCTATCCTCTATCCTCTATCCTATCTTATCCTCTATCCTATCCTATCCTCTATCCTATCCTATCCTCTATCCTATCCTATCCTCTATCCTATCCTATCCTCTATCCTATCCTATCCTCTATCCTATCCTATCCTCTATCCTATCCTATCCTCTATCCTATCCTATCCTCTATACTATCCTATCGTCTATCCTATCCTCTATCCTATCCTATACTCTATCCTATCCTATCCTCCATCCTATCCTATCCTCAATCCTATCCTTTCCTGTATCCTATCCAATCCTGTATCCTATCCTGTCCTCTATTCTATCCTACCCTCTATCCTATCCTATCCTCTATCCTATCCTATCCTCTATCCTATCCTATGCTCTATCCTATCCTATCGTCTATCCTATCCTCTATCCTATCCTATCAAATCCCCTATCCTATCCTCTGTCCTATCCTATCCTCTATCCTTTCCTATCCTCTATCCTATCCTATCCTCTTTCCTATCCTATCCTCTATCCTATCCTATCCTCTATCCTATCCTCTATCGTATCCTATCCTCTATCCTATCCTATCCTCTATCCTATCCTATCCTCTATCCTATCCTATCCTCTATCCTATCCTATCCTCTATCCTATCCTATCTTCTATCCTATCCTATTCTCTGTCCTATCCTATCCTCTATCCTATCCTATCCTCTATCCTATCCTGTCCTCTATCCTATCCTATCTTCTATCCTATCCTATCCTCTATCCTATCCTATCCTCTATCCTATCCTATCTTTTATCCTATCCTATACTCTATCCTATCAAAACCCCTACCCTATCCTCTGTCCTATCCTATCCTCTATCCTATCCTATCCTCTATCCTATCCTATCCTCTATCCTATCCTATCTTCTATCCTATCCTATCCTCTATTCTATCCTATCGTCTATCCAATCCTCTATCCTATCCTATCCTCAATCCTATCCTTCCCTGTATCCTATCCAATCCTGTATCCTATCCTGTCCTCTATCCTATCCTATCCTCTATCCTATCGTATCCTCTATCCTATCCTATCGTCTATCCTATCCAATCCTGTATCCTATCCTGTCCTCTATCCTATCCTATCCTCTATCCTATCGTATCCTCTATCCTATCCTATCGTCTATCCTATCCTCTATCCCATCCAATCCTCTATCCTATCCTATCCTCTATCCTATCATATCCTCTATCCTATAATATCCTCTATCCTATCCTATCCTCTATCCAATCCTCTATCCTATCCTATCCTCTATCCTATCCTCTATCCTATCCTATCCTCTATCCTATCCTATCCTCTATCCTATCCTATCTTCAATCCTATCCTATCCTCTATCCTATTAAATCCCCTATTCTATCCTCTGTCCTATCCTATCCTCTATCCTATCCTATCCTCTATCCTATCCTATCCTCTATCCTATCCTATACTCTATCCTATCCTATCCTCTATCCTATCCTATCGTCTATCCTATCCTCTATCCTATCCTATCCTCTATCCTATCCTATCCTCTGTCCTATCCTATCTTCTATCCTATCCTATCCTCTATCCTATCAAATCCCCTACCCTATCCTCTGTCCTATCCTATCCTCTATCCTATCCTATCCTCTATCCTATCCTATCCTCTATCGTATCCTATCCTCTATCCTCTATCCTATCTTATCCTCTATCCTATCCTATCCTCTATCCTATCCTATCCTCTATCCTATCCTATCCTCTATCCTATCCTATCCTCTATCCTATCCTGTCCTCTATCCTCTATCCTATCCTATCCTCTATCCTATCCTATCCTCTATCCTATCCTATCCTCTATCCTATCCTATCCTCTATCCTATCCTATGCTCTATCCTATCCTATCGTCTATCCTATCCTCTATCCTATCCTATCAAATCCCCTATCCTATCCTCTGTCCTATCCTATCCTCTATCCTTTCCTATCCTCTATCCTATCCTATCCTCTTTCCTATCCTATCCTCTATCCTATCCTATCCTCTATCCTATCCTATCGTCTATCCTATCCTCTATCGTATCCTATCCTCTATCCTATCCTATCCTCTATCCTATCCTATCCTCTATCCTATCCTATCCTCTATCCTATCCTATCTTCTATCCTATCCTATCCTCTATCCTATCCTATCTTCAATCCTATCCCATCCTCTATCCTATTAAATCCCCTATTCTATCCTCTATCCTATCCTATCCTCTATCCTATCCTATCGTCTATCCTATCCTCTATCGTATCCTATCCTCTATCCTATCCTATCCTCTATCCTATCCTATCCTCTATCCTATCCTATCCTCTATCCTATCCTATCTTCTATCCTATCCTATCCTCTATCCTATCCTATCCCCTATCCTATCCTCTATCCTATCCTATCATCTATCCTCTATCCTATCCAATCCTCTATCCTATCCTATCCTCTATCCTATCAAATCCCCTATCCTATCCTCTGTCCTATCCTATCCTCTATCCTATCCTATCCTCTATCCTATCCTATCCTCTGTCCTATCCTATCCTCTATCCTATCCTATCCTCTATCCTATCCTATCGTCTATCCTATCCTCTATCCTATCCTATCCACTATCCTATCCTATCCTCTATCCTATCCTATCTTCTATCCTATCCTATCCTCTATCCTATCCTATCCTCTATCCTATCCTATCTTTTATCCTATCCTATACTCTATCCTATCAAAACCCCTACCCTATCCTCTGTCCTATCCTATCCTCTATCCTATCCTATCCTCTATCCTATCCTATCCTCTATCCTCTATCCTCTATCCTATCCTATCCTCCATCCTATCCTATCCTCTCTCCTATCCTATCCTCTATCCTATCCTATCCTCTATCCTATCCTATCCTCTATCCTATCCTATCCTCTATCCTATCCTATCGTCTATCCAATCCTCTATCCTATCCTATCCTCTATCCTATCCTATCCTCAATCCTATCCTTCCCTGTATCCTATCCAATCCTGTATCCTATCCTGTCCTCTATCCTATCCTATCCTCTATCCTATCGTATCTTCTATCCTATCCTATCGTCTATCCTATCCAATCCTGTATCCTATCCTGTCCTCTATCCTATCCTATCCTCTATCCTATCGTATCCTCTATCCTATCCTATCGTCTATCCTATCCTCTATCCCATCCAATCCTCTATCCTATCCTATCCTCTATCCTATCATATCCTCTATCCTATAATATCCTCTATCCTATCCTATCCTTTATCCAATCCTCTATCCTATCCTATCCTCTATCCTATCCTCTATCCTATCCTATCCTCTATCCTATCCTATCCTCTATCCTATCCTATCCTCTATCCTATCCTATCTTCAATCCTATCCTATCCTCTATCCTATTAAATCCCCTATTCTATCCTCTGTCCTATCCTATCCTCTATCCTATCCTATCCTCTATCCTATCCTATCCTCTATCCTATCCTATACTCTATCCTATCCTATCCTCTATCCTATCCTATCGTCTATCCTATCCTCTATCCTATCCTATCCTCTATCCTATCCTATCCTCTGTCCTATCCTATCTTCTATCCTATCCTATCCTCTATCCTATCAAATCCCCTACCCTATCCTCTGTCCTATCCTATCCTCTATCCTATCCTATCCTCTATCCTATCCTCTATCGTATCCTATCCTCTATCCTATCCTATCCTCTATCCTATCCTATCCTCTATCCTATCCTATCCTCTATCCTATCCTATCCTCTATCCTATTCTATCTTCTATCCTATCATATCCTCTATCCTATCCTATCCCCTATCCTATCCTCTATCCTTTCCTATCATCTATCATCTATCCTCTATCCTATCCTATCTTCTATCCTATCCTATCCTCTATCCAATCAAATCCCCTATCCTATCCTCTATCCTATCCTATCATCTATCCTCTATCCTATCCAATCCTCTATCCTATCCTATCCTCTATCCTATCAAATCCCCTATCCTATCCTCTGTCCTATCCTATCCTCTATCCTATCCTATCCTCTATCCTATCCTATCCTCTATCCTATCCTATCCTCTATCCTATCCTATCCTCTATCCTATCCTATCCTCTATCTTATCCTATCGTATATCCTATCCTCTATCCTATCCTATCCTATCCTCTATCCTATCCTATCTTCTATCCTATCCTATCCTCTATCCTATCCTATCCTCTATCCTATCCTATCTTTTATCCTATCCTATACTCTATCCTATCAAAACCCCTACCCTATCCTCTGTCCTATCCTATCCTCTATCCTATCCTATCCTCTATCCTATCCTATCCTCTATCCTCTATCCTATCCTATCCTCTATCCTATCCTATCCTCTATCCTATCCTATCGTCTATCCAATCCTCTATCCTATCCTATCGTCTATCCTATCCTATCCTCCATCCTATCCTATCCTCAATCCTATCCTTCCCTGTATCCTATCCAATCCTGTATCCTATCCTGTCCTCTATCCTATCCTATCCTGTATCCTATCGTATCCTCTATCCTATCCTATCGTCTATCCTATCCAATCCTGTATCCTATCCTGTCCTCTATCCTATCCTATCCTCTATCCTATCGTATCCTCTATCCTATCCTATCGTCTATCCTATCCTCTATCCCATCCAATCCTCTATCCTATCCTATCCTCTATCCTATCATATCCTCTATCCTATAATATCCTCTATCCTATCCTATCCTCCATCCAATCCTCTATCCTATCCTCTCCTCTATCCTATCCTATCCTCTATCCTATCCTATCTTCAATCCTATCCTATCCTCTATCCTATTAAATCCCCTATTCTATCCTCTGTCCTATCCTATCCTCTATCCTATCATATCCTCTATCCTATCCTATCCTCTATCCTATCCTATACTCTATCCTATCCTATCCTCTATCCTATCCTATCGTCTATCCTATCCTCTATCCTATCCCATCCTCTATCCTATCCTATCCTCTGTCCTATCCTATCTTCTATCCTATCCTATCCTCTATCCTATCAAATCCCCTACCCTATCCTCTGTCCTATCCTATCCTCTATCCTATCCTATCCTCTATCCTATCCTATCCTCTATCCTATCCTGTCCTCCATCCTCTATCCTATCTTATCCTCTATCCTATCCTATCCTCTATCCTATCCTATCCTCTATCATATCCTATCCTCTATCCTATCCTATCCTCTATCCTATCCTGTCCTCTATCCTCTATCCTATCCTATCCTCTATCCTATCCTATCCTCTATCCTATCCTATCCTCTATCCTATCCTATCCTCTATCCTATCCTATCCTCTATCCTATCCTATCGTCTATCCTATCCTCTATCCTATCCTATCCTCTATCCTATCCTATCTTCTATCCTATCCTATCCTCTATCCTATCCTATCCTCTATCCTATCCTATCTTTTATCCTATCCTATACTCTATCCTATCAAAACCCCTACCCTATCCTCTGTCCTATCCTATCCTCTATCCTATCCTATCCTCTATCCTATCCTATCCTCTATCCTATCCTATCTTCTATCCTATCCTATCCTCTATCCTATCCTATCGTCTATCCAATCCTCTATCCAATCCTATCCTCAATCCTATCCTTCCCTGTATCCTATCCAATCCTGTATCCTATCCTGTCCTCTATCCTATCCTATCCTCTATCCTATCGTATCCTCTATCCTATCCTATCGTCTATCCTATCCAATCCTGTATCCTATCCTGTCCTCTATCCCATCCTATCCTCTATCCTATCGTATCCTCTATCCTATCCTATCGTCTATCCTATCCTCTACCCCATCCAATCCTCTATCCTATCCTATCCTCTATCCTATCATATCCTCTATCCTATAATATCCTCTATCCTATCCTATCCTCTATCCAATCCTCTATCCTATCCTATCCTCTATCCTATCCTCTATCCTATCCTATCCTCTATCCTATCCTATCCTCTATCCTATCCTATCTTCAATCCTATCCTATCCTCTATCCTATTAAATCCCCTATTCTATCCTCTGTCCTATCCTATCCTCTATCCTATCCTATCCTCTATCCTATCCTATCCTCTATCCTATCCTATACTCTATCCTATCCTATCCTCTATCCTATCCTATCCTCTATCCTATCAAATCCCCTACCCTATCCTCTGTCCTATCCTATCCTCTATCCTATCCTATCCTCTATCCTATCCTATCCTCTATCCTATCCTATCCTCTATCCTCTATCCTATCTTATCCTCTATCCTATCCTATCCTCTATCCTATCGTATCCTCTATCCTATCCTATCGTCTATCCTATCCAATCCTGTATCCTATCCTGTCCTCTATCCTATCCTATCCTCTATCCTATCGTATCCTCTATCCTATCCTATCGTCTATCCTATCCTCTATCCCATCCAATCCTCTATCCTATCCTATCCTCTATCCTATCCTATCCTCTATCCTATCCTATCCTCTATCCTATCCTATCCTCTATACTATCCTATCGTCTATCCTATCTTCTATCCTATCCTATACTCTATCCTATCCTATCCTCCATCCTATCCTATCCTCAATCCTATCCTTTCCTGTAGCCTATCCAATCCTGTATCCTATCCTGTCCTCTATTCTATCCTACCCTCTATCCTATCCTATCCTCTATCCTATCCTATCCTCTATCCTATCCTATGCTCTATCCTATCCTATCGTCTATCCTATCCTCTATCCTATCCTATCAAATCCCCTATCCTATCCTCTGTCCTATCCTATCCTCTATCCTTTCCTATCCTCTATCCTATCCTATCCTCTTTCCTATCCTATCATCTATCCTATCCTATCCTCTATCCTATCCTATCGTCTATCCTATCCTCTATCGTATCCTATCCTCTATCCTATCCTATCCTCTATCCTATCCTATCCTCTATCCTATCCTATCCTCTATCCTATCCTATCATCTATCCTCTATCCGATCCTATCTTCTATCCTATCCTATCCTCTATCCAATCAAATACCCTATCCTATCCTCTATCCTATCCTATCCTCTATCCTATCCTATCGTCTATCCAATCCTCTATCCTATCCTATCCTCTATCCTATCCTATCCTCCATCCTATCCTATCCTCTATCCTATCCTATCTTCAATCCTATCCTATCCTCTATCCTATTAAATCCCCTATTCTATCCTCTGTCCTATCCTATCCTCTATCCTATCCTATCCTCTATCCTATCCTATCCTCTATCCTATCCTATACTCTATCCTATCCTATCCTCTATCCTATCCTATCGTCTATCCTATCCTCTATCCTATCCTATCCTCTATCCTATCCTATCCTCTATCCTATCCTATCTTCTATCCTATCCTAT